>NC_139512.1:163609471-163911971 GCF_947247035.1 Vipera ursinii
TCGGGAGCCATCCGGAGCTCAACAGGGAGCTGATTCCAGAGGGCAGGTGGGCCCACAGAGAATGCTCTCCCCCTGGGGGCCGCCAGTCGACATTCCCTGACCGACAGCACCCTGAGGAGGCCCTCTCTGTGGGAGCGCACAGGATGATGGGAAGTTAACGCCGGCAAAAGGTACTCCCGTAAATAACCCGGACCCATGCCATTTAGAATGAAGAAGGCAAATCTGTTGGGAAGGGAAGTTATCATGATAGCAATAATTCATAATTCAGTTGGCTTTCAGAAAAGCATCCAAGCAGACGTAGCATCACATCTTAATCTAAACAGTTTGTGATTACTGAACAACAGATTGCTTGCCAGCCATATTTCAAAATAAAGTTTTGACAGGGCATTTTTGATGGATCTTTAACATATTGCTGGAGTTTGCACTACTTTTTCCATGTCCTTGCTTTTATGGTACATGTTCCACCCTTGATAATATTTTCTATCATGCCAGAGAAATCCTTGGAAACATAATTAAGGGCTGGAATTCACAATACCGTCTTAAATACATTTAAAGTCCCGTTGACTTAATTGGAGAGAAACATTCTTAAGGTTATGCAAGGCTGCAGCCCAAGAATTTGATGTTAGCATAATTACAGATAATGGAATGAATCAACAGACAATCATGAGAACAGATTATTTTTAAAGAATCAAGGAGTTGGAAAGGATCTTAGTAAGGCATCTGATTGGAATTCCTAAATGATGCACAATCTGCCAGCAAAGGAAGACCCACCATCTTTAAAAGGCTGGATGAGACAATCCTGTACACGTACAATGTCTTTGTAATATTAGATTTAATTGCAAATCTGTTGTACAGCATATGGGAAGCAGGTAACTTAAAGAACTCCAACAGGTGAATCATGCAATCCTTATCTTAATTTTCAATGACTGAATTTCAGTTCAGACACAGCAAAAGTTTCTCAATGTGCCCATTCACTTTCAAGAAACCCTGCCAAGCACTCTGTTCATTTCTGAACACCCCCAGGTAGATCAGTATTCAGGACATTAACAGTTATGAAAACTACATTATAAAGATATTTTGGCAATTTGTTGACTCTCTTCTAGTGGCATTTTATGTTTTTTTTTTAAAAAAATCAATTTCTCATAGCCAAGGACAAGAACAATGGTGGTGATATAATGACATCGCTAGAGGGGACAGGGCCAAAATCTGTGGTCTTTTAAAATGACTTCTCAAAATTGTTGTTGTTGTTAATATTAAAAAGGTATATTAAATTGACTGGGTCTTTAATATGCTCATTTCTCCACTCTTTCTCTGCCTGAAAACATGAGAAATCACATTGCCATTGCTAGAGGGTTTGTCACACTGAATTTCCACGATGCTGTTTTAAGAGTGCTTAGAACAGGGTTCTTCAAACCTAGCCCTTTTATGACTTGTGGACTTCCAGAATTCCTCAGCCAGCATGCCTGGCTGAGGAATTCTGGGAGTTGAAGTCCAGAAGTCACAAAAGGGCCAAGTTCGAAGACCCCTGGCTTAGAATTATGTTTTGGGGGGGAAAAACCTGCTTCTAATGAACTACAGGTAGTCCTCAATTTACCATCACAACTGGGGCCAGAGTTTCCATTGCTAAGGCAATTGTTAGGTGAGTCATGCCCAATTGTAGTGACCTTTTTGCCACAGGTGTTAAGTGGATCATGCGGCTGTTAAGTGAATCTGGCTTCCCCCGTTGACTTTGCTTGTTGGAAGTTGACTGGGAACTTGCAAATGGTGATCACCTAACCCTGGAGCATTGCATCCATTATACAGTAAGCACGTGCCAGTTGCCGAGTGCCCAGATTTTGATTATGGGACTATGGGGATGCTGCTATGGTCGTTGGTGTGAAGACCAGTTGTAAACCACTTTTTTCCCAAGGTGGTTAGAACTTCAAATGGTCAGTTAATGAATGGTTGTAAGTTGAGGTAAAAAAGTAAAGGTAAAGGAGTCCCTGCAGTTTTTACTCTGCTAGTTGTTGCCAAGGCGGTGCTCATCTTTGTTTCAAGGCCACTGAGCCAACGCTGTCCAAAGACATTTCCATAGTCATGTGGCCAGCATGATGTCACAGAGCTCTGTTACCATCCCACTGGAGTGGCATCTATTTATATACTCACTTTGCATGCTTTCAAACTGCTGGGTTAACAGGAGCTGGAGCAAGGGATAGGAGCTCACCCCATCGCAAGAAGCTCAGGTCTCTTTCCAGCCAACAAACCCAGTGTCTTAACTGCCGAGCCACAGCAGTGCCCTGTGTAAATATATCTAAATATTACTTAAACTCCAGCCATGACATTCAAGATATTGCTGTAATAATCTGTGGCATAGCTATGCTTCTGAAAGTTGAAATTAAACAACAACAACAACAATTCTTTCCCCAGTTTCCAAAATTTGGACCTCTGTGTACTTTGTTCTAAAAGCAGGGTTGAATCCAAAACATTTTTCAAACTGTTTTGATTTGATTTGACTCATATGATTTTAAATGATAATATCCTCCTAGTAATGTACAGTAGATATTAAGTTATGGTTCCAAAGCAAAAAAAAAATGTGGGTCACCTTTGAATCTACTGAACATAGCAAGAATGTCCACATATTTAAATTACTTTCTTCAATGAGTTTTGAGGAATGACAAGGAAAACATGAGCACTTCTGTGGAGCTGGTGAAAAGAATAGTTAGTTCAGAGACACGCATTCCATTTTTAAATTAATCCTGAGTATATTTTTCATTCTGATCTCTCTTCACAAGTAGCAAGAATTCTGATCATCCCATACCTACTATGTGGAATAAAGCAGTTTTTCTTTAAGTGCCAAATGTACAACTACAACTCTCCTTTTTTCCCCCTCTTTCTCCTTCATAATCTAATAATGCAGAATGGGCAAAATTATCAGTGAAAGTTGGTGGAGAAAAGGAAGAGCACTTTTTTTTCCTTTTTCTAAAAAAGCAAACACAAAGGCTATCCAGTGTTTCAAAATGTTAAATTTTCAGCAGTGCAAAGGACGCTTATTTGCATGTAATGTGCATGTGCGGATTGAGAGGTAGTGTTGTGACTCAGGGCCAGCCTGTGGTTTCGGCAGCCGGCTCAGATGTGTCGGATGACTCAGATGAAGGGGAGGAGGACCGTGTGGGAGACGAACCGGCTGATGATGGTTTGGAGGCTTTGCAGAGCCCTCAGCCGGGGACCTCTTCTCAGCTGCGTGAGCCCGAGAGTGCGGAGGATGATGACCCACAGCTGGCCCTGTTCAAGGACGCCCGACGCAGGAGGCAGTCAAGCAGGAACAAACAAAGAAAGGCTATGGGACTCCTTGGGAGGAGGCACAGGGAGACCACGCCCTGAGCTCTCTATAAAAGGAGTGTTTGGGGAGGGGCTGGTTGCTGAAAGCAACTTTTCCGCTTGAGAAGATAAGCTCAAGTGTTTTTGTTAACTGCGTAATAAATCTTGGCAGATGCCTTTTAGCCTTGGACGCTCTCCAGTCTCTTCTTTCTGAATAGGGGTTTGCCTTATTACAAGGCCAGAAGAGGGCTGGTTCAGAACAGGTAGAGAGGCATATTCTAAAACAAACATTGCAATTGAACTAGAAATGTACAGTATCTCACTTTAGTTGAGAAGATGGCAGTCAAGGAACAGATACGGCAGAGCAAGCGGCTGTATAGATACTGTTTCTTAATGTTTAGGCTGTTTCCTTAAAGCAATGTGCAAGACATACTAAACCACAATCACTTTGTTTCAAACAAGTAATTTCCTATCTGGAATGTGAAATGGCTGTGTAGGCCGCCTAAAACCATTGTTTTCTTTTGATTTCCAGAAACTACGTTCTGTTTCCATGTCAAATCACTTCCAAACACTTTAAGCAGGTTAATTTTTCACTGGAGACTGACGTTTTGCACTTCAAAACGGGCATTTTGTACTTGAAATTTGATGTTTTGAATTCAAAATGGATTTAAATGTGGCCAGATTTGCGTCTTTGTCTTTAAATTCGATCAGAGGATACCCAGAATTAATGTTTGAAGTGGAGGACTGTCCTCTGAAAAATAGGCTATGCATGGCTCTCCCACATGATTGTTGCCCTTCGATCTAGCTTGGCAGTGAGGCTGCATGACCAATCTGGATTTTGATGGGTGGGATTCTTCTTTTCAACTCCTTGAATCAGACTGATTTGTGATATATTATTATTCATTAGTTTAAAGCAGGAACAGGGTATGCATTTAAAGCTCCAGCTGCTTTAATTCCTATTTGTGATCTCTAGAAAGTCCACATTTGGACTGTTTGAGGGAGATAGGTTTCCAGAAGTACAAAATACAAATAAAATAAAATTATATTATTGAATGGTGGTGATAAACTGCTGAGGAATGCTTTTCATCATAAAAATACAAGGAAACAGTATGCAAGCCTCTGCATATATGAACAGTTAAACTTAAACAAACCAGCAGAACAGCCTTTTTTCTTAAAAACAGATGAAAATTCCACTTCAACCCATACGCGTAATATCTTGATGTTTCTGCTCCATTGCCTGCCATTCCATTCTGAAAATATTAATCTAACAATGATTCAAAGAGATATGCATCTGCCACATAACTGCCCAGACTTAACAACTGTGGATAAGAAAGACAAAAAAAATGGCAGTGCCTGGTGACAGCAGTACTTGGTGACAGCAAAATAGAAGAGAAAGAACTGAAGAAAAAAAATCATAAAATACAAAGACCTGTAAACAGAAGTAGAAAATGACTGTGGCAAAAGAAAACAAAGATAGCACCAACAGTAATAGGGGCAATCCCCAAAACATCTCGTGCACCACTTAAACCCTGTCGGCACTGGCAAAAATCATCATCAATCAATTGCAAAAGGCAGCTTTACTTGCAACATCCTTTAACCCCATCAAACAACATCTATCTAAGAGCCTTGGTGGAGCAGTGGGCTAATGCCTCCTTAAGTAACACCAGCTGCCTGCAATTAGTGCAGGTTCGAGTCCCACCAGGCTCCAGGTTGACTCAGCCTTCCATCCTTCCAAGGTAGGTAAAATGAGGACCCAGATTGTTGGGGGCAATTAAGCTGACTTTGTAATAATGCCGCTTGGGGTGTGTGTGTGAAAGCCCTAACAAGCAGGCATATACATAGAATGAAGGCTACTGCTAAGCTTGTAAGCCGCCCTGAGTCTTTGGAGAAGGGCGGGATATAAATGGAATTAAAATAAAAATAAAAAATAAATAAATAAATCTATCCCAAGTCCTTAGGAAGGACTCAATGGCTAGATAAAAATGCCAAATGCAATCTGGCTGACTGTGCAACCCAAACAAACAAACAAACAAACATCTTCCTATTTACAGTATGAACAAAGCAATAAATCGCTCTTCTGCTCACCTGAATCTTTAGAGAGATAATGTCGCTTATGAGAATGATTATGTTTTTACATCACAATGTAAAAACAAAAAGAATCCCTTCCTTAAAACAAAGCGAGCCAGATACTATTAAACATCCCTCAGAGGTGATTCATGTCCTGACAGAATGAAATCCTAATCAAGGGCACGAGGAAGGCAACAGTTGCTGTTGCATTTCCCCACTGTTTTGCTTCCTCTCCCACCAGAGCTGCTCTCCAAAGTGAGAGGCTTCGGCCTCCACTGACAGAGAATTGTTCTTTTCTTGCCAAAGGCAGAGAGCCACATAACATAGCATGTCTATGAAGCCAACAGTGTTGCTCCCAGAGGCAAAATATTTCTCACTTCAACAATAAATTGTGTAGTCAGACACCTGACAGACTTAAGGGCAAGTTGCTGGCTGCTTCTGCTCACTCTGTTGATTTTTAAATAAGGCCATTGCTATGTGCCAAAATAAATGAAAGAGTATTTTTTAAGAATGCTGCCAGGGAGCCATTCACAACCCTGCTCAATAACCCTCCTCAGATAACATCTTCCCATAAAGTTCAAATTTAGCCATCGGGATTGACCACAACGAAGGGAATTGCTTAGTAATTTCTCGCAAACGTTTTAGACCATGCTCATCTGACGCACACTGACTAGTAACTTTCCTGACTGCACTTTTCAACCAGTGGTCAGCAATTTACATAAAAACTTAATTAAAAAGGGGGAGGGGAGGTATTCATCCTTGTGTCAGCTGTCACCATATTTTCATTGCAACAACACAGCATTTAGATATTGGACAGGCGAGAGAAGGTTTCTTATCCATTAGAAGGAGATTCAACATAATAACTATCTGTTCTTCAGGGTGTGATACCAGATGTAACTATTCCAAGTGTGCCTAGTGGAGTTATATTATAGCATCCAGTGTTCGTATCTCTGCCTGGGGCGGGTCTGTTCAGAGAGCGGGATTTTAGAGCACGTACCCTGCAGAGGTTCAGAGGGAAAGAAGTTGAATCTGGCCTAAAAAAGCATTTTTTTTAATTCCAGGAGAGTTGTGAATGCTTTGCAGATCCCCTCTGAAGATTCCCTTTGCAACCCAAATTCTGTTGTATTATGACAACCTGACGCTCTTTGATGGTTAAACTTTGAGTGAGTGTTTGGCCTGTTCATATCCCAGAGATATCAATAACGCTGCTGATAGCCCATAAGGTGTTACATTTGGTTCAGCCACAGCTTTCCAATTTGAAGTGTAAAAGCCAACAAAACTAGAGGCCGTGCATCTGTTGGAAAATACTGGATCTTTAGCCAGTAATTAAACAAAAATTTTCCAAGTTGATGCCCCATTTCTAGGCAACCCTGTTTCCAATAGATCAGGGAATTTGCTCCCTTCCTCCCCTGCACTGAAGAGCAAATATCAAATGTTGATTTGCACTGCTTCCAATGGACTATTCTTGGTTGATCACCAGTTGATCACCACATGGAGGACAACATTCCTAGTTTGGCTGGCATCATCTCTGTTCCTCAATAAGAAAATCCTGGTTTTCAGAATTTCTCAATTCAGATAAGTATCCCAACAATATATTTGTCATCATTCATTGGCACCTTCAAATTTGGATTTCTAATTCAAACTGTAGACTGTAGATTAGACTACAATTTGCCTTGGTAAATATCCGTTTATAACCCACAGGTGGGATCTGGATTTATTAGAGCAGAACCCAAGGAAACTGGCAAGATTTAAGCTGACCCATCCCACTTGAGTCCCACAGAGTCTGAATATGATCAGTTTTTAGAGATGCAGAATTTTATACTGGAATTAATTTTGGAGGACATCATTCTACATTGTAAGCAAGTATCATTTCTGGGGAAAAGAGAGAGGAAAATAACTACAATAACTTTAAGCAAAGCACTGGCAAAGCTTTTGTGAATAACACGAAACGGCATTTTATCACGCCTGATGGACATGTAAAAAAGTTTTAATACTTTGGATGGAAATGCATACAATCAATTCAGAAGATCCTAAAGATTCAAGTACAATTGAAACCTGACAATTGTAGAACATAGAATAATAGGGTTGGGAGGAACTGTGCGGATCTTCACATTCAACCCTCTGCCCATAGCAGAAGATTGTTTATCATTCCTGACAAATGGCTGTCCAGTCTCTTCTTGAAAACCTCCAGTTATGGAGCCATTCCACTGATTACTTGTTCTCACTGCCAGGATATTTCTCTTTAATTCTAGATTGTATCCCTCTTTAATGGTCTTCTACCTGTTACTACTTCTTCTGCCCTCAGGTATTTTAAAGAATAGGTTGATCTCCTCATGTCTGTGACAGCCCCTCAAGTATTGGAAGACTGCTATCGTATTACCCCTAGTCCTTCTTTTTGTTAGGCTAGACATACCTAGTTCCTTCAACTGCTCACTGTACGGTTTATCCTTCAAACCCTTTATTATCTTTGTTGTTCTTTTCTGCACTCTTTCTAGGGTCTCTTTTCTTTGGAACTAATGAATAAGCAACTAGAAAATAGTCATGAAACTGCATTTTTATATATGAAACTACAGTGGGACTCAAAAGTGGAAAAGTTTGACGCAACAAAGGAATGGTTGAAAATGGTGGAACTTGTGAATATGGCTAAATTAACTCTGAGTAGAGAAGGGGGGAGAAAGGAAATTTACATTCATTATTGATTGTAAACCCCATATAAACATTTTGCATAAAAAAGAAAAAAATAGACTTATGATTTGTGGTTTTGTTGATAAACTCTCCCCCCCACCCCCGGATAATAGAAAAAAAGTGAACTTCCTTTTGTAATCATACAATAAGAGATACCTTTGTAATTGTACTTATGTTTGCTGCAAGAGGAAATTTGCCCTTAATTTTTATTAGTTTGCATCAGTTTTTATGCTCTTTGTAAAACGTTTAATAACAATGTTATAAAAAAAGAGATTACTGGCAAGGTTTTAAGATGTCACCAGCTCCTTCCCATTCCCCCAGGTGGGAATGCAGTATGGCTTAAACACTGAAGCCAGAATGTTGGAGATACAATACATTCTGTACAGGTAGTCTTCATTTACCAGCTGCCTTGTGTACTGACTCAACCCCCCCCCCAGCTTTGTGACCAATCACTTGCATTTTTATGGTTGTTGCATCATCCTACAGTCATGTGTTTACCATTCAGTCACTTCGCAACTGTTGTGGTGTCCCGCAACAGTTGTCTGCTTCCCAACCAGTTTGTACAAGCAAGGTTAACAGAGAAGGCAGAAGTAAAATCTTAAGCCACAGTCATATGATGTTTCACATAACAACTGTGATGCTTTGCTTAATCACCAAAGGGGAAGTGAGAATGTAAATCTGTTGTGGTTGTGTGATTTTTCTGCTTAGTGAGGGTGACACATAGTGACAGTTGCTGGTCCCATTATGGTTGCTAAGTGACAACTACTGCAGACGCTTGCCTCTAACAACAACAATGCCTTCCTTCCTTCCTTTCTTCCTTTCTTCCTTCCTTCCTCCTCCTCCTCCTCCTCCTCCTCCTCCTCCTCCTCCTCCTCCTCCTCCTCCTCCTCCTCCTCCACTTCCTCTTGCAGGACTAACATGGATCAGTTGAAAGAGTTTCAGTGTTCCCATAATTTATTGTATGGTGAGAACTAGTATTTAGCCCCATGGAAAGCTTGGTCTGTTTTGGATTAAATTTAAATCTCCAGAGGTTAGCTGATTGGGTCACCTTTCCACAATACACCATGCAACTAGTTAAGCTATTAATGGGAACAGGGCCAATGGTTTTATTTTCACACTATATTTAACCTGTTTTCTGAATTACCGTAACTTTTTTTTCCTGAAATCATACAACACACTAAAGCATAAATTAATTAAAAACAAGTTTAATATTCACCAAGTCAAGCATATTATGCAAATGCACTGGCCGTATCTTTAACCTGGTTAAGTGTGTTGTGTGGACACAGTTATTGGGAAATAGATGATACTGTATTTTCTACTCTGTGATGTACTGTTGCAGAACAATAAGTCAGTTTTCATTTTCAAAAAATATCAACATGAGTACAAGGTGGTCAAGTACCTAAATCTGATTTAGACGGTACTTTAGGGAGTTACATTTCTTTCACATTGCTTGTGCAAAATCTTTTTTTTTCTGACAGGAAACCAGATACTGCAAATACATATTATGTCACATAAAGCAGTGCAGTCCATCTGGCACTGAGCTTCAGAAATTACATCATCCAGTCTGTTTCTCCTTCATGAATTAGAAATAATGTTGATTAGCTCTCTATCATTCATTTATTTATTTGCAATACTACAACATCAAGACACAAATTGTAGAAGATACTGGTGGGAAAAGAAGCTGAAGAATCCATAATTTGAATAGTAGTCCAATCCAATCCAGTCTAGTTATAATGCTCTTCCAAATGCCTTCTAATTCTTCCCTATTGACATTAAACCATGACAATATTTTTCATGGCTTTTGGGGTACTTATGGCCCTGGTGTTGGGCTCACCTAGCAAAGCATAGCAATACAATAGCAAACATGAAATTTGACTAATCATAACATGCCTTACTTAGAAATAAAGTTTCATAAGTGTCTATGTGTATTATACTTTGTGATCATAATCAGTTGCCTTATGCCAAGTCAGATTAATCCAGAGTCTGAATGTGAATCTAGGGTAGAACAAAATTTGTGGCACTGTTATGCAACCATCCTATGGATTTAGCTTTTAATTTCTTAAGTCAACACCACTGAAGACTCCAAATTGACCCACAACAGCTATAACTTCCCATCAGAGTTTCTCTTATTTCTTTCTTGCTGCAGGTTAACTCCCATATGCATATTTTAAAAATGAAACAAATAGAATAACAAAGTTTAGGCTTATGTTCAGCTTCTTGGTTATTGATGGAGATTCCTTAATTAGCCCGATGAATCCAAAATAGGTTTATCAAATGGAGTGAATAATCCCTTATAAGACAGACAGCAGTTCTACCTTCAAGTACAAGAAGCATAGCCTCAACATAAATGTTTAAAAATCTATCTTGCCTATAGACATAAATCACAGGAGAACACTTAACTGCTCTCTGGGGCCCAGGGATAGTCTTGGGATAGCAATTCTTATCATCCTCAAGAATTTGTCTGTCTCATCTCAACTTGTTAAAAAAAAGGTTGTGATTTGCTCACTTGAAAAATGATTGAAACTTGTCTGCAGTTTTTGTCTATCCTAACAGTTCGATATTATTCTCAGGACCACGAAAAGTACATAAAACGCCTCATGTTGCTGACATTGGTATTAATAGGAAAATGATGCTATTCACTCTTTTGACAAACACACTTTATTTGCCGAGTTTAGGCCCTAAACTGTATAAAGCTTGGAACCTCTTGTTAAAAAGTTACACCCCTGAACAAACTTAAGTTTTGTGAGGTTCTGCAGATTGCCTTGCAGGATGAAGCCCTAAATTGTTTATCTTATGCCTACATCTGACACTGCATTTGGTTTACAAAATGTGTATTTTAGCATTTCCTCATAACACTGATTAGAAGCTATTAGTATGTAATAATGATGATGATGATGATGGTGATGATGATGATGATGTTGGAAGGGATCTTGAAGGTCATCTAGTCCAACCCCTACTCAGGTAGGAAATCCTCCATTTCAGACAAATGGCTGTCCAGTCTCTTCTTAAAAACTTCCAGTGTTGGAGCATTCACAGCTTCTGGAGGCAGGTTGTTCCACTGATTAATTTTTCTAGCTGTCAAGAAGTTTCTCCTTAGTTCTAGGTTGCTTCTCTCTTTGGTCTGTTTCCATCCATTGCTTCTTGTCCTGCCTTCAGGCGCTTTGGAGAATAGCTTGACTCCCTCTTCTTTGTGGCAGCCCCTGAGATATTGGAACACTGCTATCTTGTCACCCCTCGTCCTTCTCTTCATTAAACTAGACATACCCAATTCCAGCAACCATTCCAGCATTGATCTCACAGTGCATCTTATTTTACAATTTCCCTGTGCATAGAGTTATTTAAAGTATTAGTATTTGGTTTATTATTATTAGACTGATTAGTGTGCTATTTAAATAGCTTTGTGTTTTCTGCTGAAGACTTTATTAAACTAATAATATAATGTCATTCTGTGCTGTTATGTCCTTTCAAGTGAGTGTTTTGGGGTTCCTACCCTATGATTTTAGAGCAGGGGTCCGCAACCCCTGGTCCGTGGACCAGTACCAGGCTGCGGCATGCCAGCAACTGGTCCACACAAACAAGCAAAGCCCCATCTGCGGAATGCAGGCAGCACACAAAGCCACGCGCTCTCCAGTCCACGGAAAAACCTTTCTCCGTGGACCTGGTCTCTGCTGCCCAAAAGGTTGGGGATCTCTGCTCTAGAGACTCTAAAAAGTTGATTAGGGGACTGGAGGCTACTACATATGAAAAATGGTTGAAGGAATTGGGTATATTTAGTTTAATGAAAATAAGGATTGGGGTGACATGTTAGCAGTGTTCCAATATCTAAGGGACTGCCACAAACAAGAAGGGGTCAACCTATTTTCCAAAGCACCTGAAGGCAGGTTAAGAAGCAATGGATGGAAACTAATCAAGGGGAAAATCAACCTAGATTCTAGAGCAAAAGAGAAATTTCCTGACAGAACAATTAGTCTGGAACAGAAGTTGTGGGTGCTCCAACACTGGATTCTTAAGAAGAAATTGGACAACTATTTGTCTGAAATGTTACATGGTTCCCTGCTTGAGCAAGGGGTTGGACTGGAAGACCTCCAAGGTTCTTTCCAATTCTGTTATACTGTTAAGATTCTGTTATTCTGACTTGCTAAATTGTCTGATTGGCAAGTGCATTCCATTTTCAAGAAACTATGGACAAAAATTAAATCCTATTATTAACTCAGTGTTGTCTTTATTTATTTATTGTGGTTTTCCCTGATGTTGTCATGATTCCCTAAAGTTCTGGTGAGTTTTTTTTTAATAAGAAGAATTGCAGACATTCAGCAAAAAACAGAAACAAGAAAGAGATGCATATGGTAAGGTCTGTCAAGTCCCCCGATGCATTAAAGCAACATTAATCATTATCGTTCCAATCTAGGAGCTACGCAGTGATGAGAAGAAATGGTAATTGATTGCCATCCCTTTTCTCAGCTATTCTTGAAGGCTGATACGGGAAGACGCCTTACTCAGAGAGGCAATTTCCCTGTGACTTTGGACACACAAAAACAACACAGCATGTTCTTGTCCAGTACCTGTACTACTAGCATTCATGCTAGGCTCATCTCACTATTACTGCGTAAATACCGGAGGCACGCAGGACAATTTTATACCACCCTTTGCTTTCAGCTACTAACCTTCCTATAACATATAGTGTTGCCACATTCTGTGCAGCAGTACTAATATTTTTCAGATGATGGCTTGTACTATAAACTAGATTAAATGAACATCTAGTTCACTATATTAGAGTTCATTGTAACTTGATAGATATAGTTTTCCGTATGCAATCTGTTGCTCCTATCCCTTCTTTAAGATTCTTTTAGAACCTCACTTGCATATATATATATATATATATATATATATATATATATATATATATATATATATATATATATATATATATATATATATATATTCGGATGTCTATTATATTTTCTAGATTTACATACTGTTTTGGAGATTTTTATGTTTACTCTTGATGTCTCCTTTATGTTTTATTATTCATGACTTCATCCCAGCCTTCTCAGGCTGGTGCATAACCATAATAAAGATTTAATTTATTTGATTTATTGAATTGATTGTCATAGATCTGTATGCACAGAGTTCAGAGAAATTGCAAAATAAGATGCACTGTGAGATCAATGTTTCAGTGGACGAAGATTTCTGGGGATTCTCCAAGCCAACCTTTGGCCAACGGCAACCCAAACCCGCCTAACTGTTCTCCACTGCATGGACAAGGGTCTCAAAACCCTAGCGCTGATCTTTTAAAGGTTATTTGAGCATGTAATGATCAAACAAACCTTAAGTGGCTGCTATGCTGTTAAGAAATAAGAAATCATTTGAGGGCGCAGGTATTTCTGATAAAGAGCAGAGCTGGACCTGGACATTAGAACATGGTTTTGACCAAACACAGACTCAAAATACATTAAAGCAAGCTTGCATTTGGTATTTTTCTGCCACTGATGTGGCAGCTTTGCACAGAGCCTTATAGATCCAGTAAAAGACTACTTCACTAACTTCTGATGCAAGCAGTTGGCTGACCCTTTTTATTTTATTGATTTATTAAATTTATATGGTGCCCATCTTGCTCTCCAGCAGTCCCATCAATTTATATGACCCTTGCTGTGTGTATGCTGTAATGGGTGTCAACTCAAAATGTATCATTGCAGCTTCTCCTGCAATGAGATGTATTCCTTTTCCCCTACACTATATTAATAACTACAGCTTCTTCTACAAAGGCATTTTACTGTCACAGAGCATTAACCATTTTCTATAGTGTAAAATGAGGCCTTTTTCTGCCATTGCCAGAACATCTAGAGCTATAAGCTTAATTGTATGAGTAATGGTACATATTCAATTTGGAACAGCCTAATTCTTGATGATGGGATTAGCTGTTTGAGATTAAGGGCTAAGCATTCATTAAGATGATAAACCACCTTCTAGACTCTTCCATTTCAGGTGAATGGTATGCATGTAAGAAAATCAGCTGGCTGGAGAGATCTTGGAGAGAACATAATCATGACTCCACAGAGGAAGATAGCTTTGTGAGGGGGGAAAAAGTCCAGCCTGAGTGTTTTCTGCTGATCCCTCATGGAAGCTACTTGGTTGTGGTGCCCTCCCATTAAGACCTGAAGTGGAAGACTGGTCAACTCAATGAGAATGGACCAACCCCCCCTCCAGGACTCTTTCTGGTCTGTGCACCACATGTAGCCCCAAATTCTAGGTTTTTACAGACACCAGAACATCCTATTAACATTTGGCAGCAAATGCTGCAAATCAGCAGTGTGATTTCTTTCTTTCTTTCTTTTTTGAAGAATTTAAGGAAATATGACATGTTGTTTAGGTGAGAGCCAATTGGTGCAGTGATTAAGACATTAGCCTAGAACCTGGAAGACCATGAGTTCTAGTTACACCTTCAGCATAAAGACAGGCAGATGACCTTGGACTAATCACTCTCTCTTAGACCTAGAAAAGAGGCAATGGCAAACCACTTCTGAAAAACCTTGCCAAGAAAATTACAGGGATTTGTCCAGGCAGACTCTAAGAATTGGATACAAGTGGAAGGGAAAAAAGTGTTTAGGTAGCAGCTGGCAACACCTGGATGGTAGGCTACATTAGGAAGGTGTGAAAACCATCCCAGGTGAAGCTGGTGGGAAGCCCTTTCCTTGTGGTTGCCAAGGAAATGGCCAAGGAAACCTCATGAAGTTTGCAGGATGAATTAAGTTTGATTCAGAAGAAGCTTTGACTTCTTATCTATCAAATTTGTTAAAGCCTGTGCAACATCTTTGTATAACGTCATGGTATCATTCCCTAAGCCCTTGGCCCCTGAAAATAATGCTTGAAGTTCAGCGATAATCACACTGGTACATGTAGTAGACATGTAGCTGAGAGGGAAATACTATTTTGAATAGCAAACAGACTGTAGACACGACGTGACACCAGAAGCAATCAGCTAGATGCAGGGATGTCAAACTGCCGGCCCATTGGGCTGGTTGCATCATGCAGAGGCCACGCCCACCCCAGCTCCGGCAATGTTAAAAAAGTCACGATACAAGTTTGACACCTGTGAGCTAGGCTGAATCAAGTTCAGAGCAGCTGTGCTAGACTGAGATAGAAGGTGACTATGAGAGAGGGGGGGAAAATCCAGCTTTGCATAAACAGTGTGAAATTTTGGTGCAGGGGTCTTCAAACTTGGCCCTTTTATGACTTGTGGACTTCAACTCTCAGAATTCCTCAGCCAGGCACACTGGCTAAGGAATTCTGGGAATTTAAGTCCACAAGTTCACAAAATGGCCAAGTTTGAAGACCCCTGTTTTGGTGGATGTAATGGACACGGTGGCTCAGTGGGTTAGGATGCTGAGCTTGTTGATCAGAAGATCGGCAGTTTGGCAGGTCGAATCCCGAGTGCCACTTAGCAGAGTGAGCGCCTGTTACTCGTCTCAGCTTCTGCCAACCTAGCAGTTCAAAAGCACATAAAAATGCAAGTAGAAAAATAGGGACCACTACGGTGGGAAGGTAACAGTGTTCCGTGTGCCTTTGGTGTCTAGTCATGCCGGCCACATGACCACGGAGACGTCCTCGGACAAGTGCTGGCTCTTCGGCTTTGAAACGGAGATGAGCACGGGCCCCTAGAGTTGGAAACGACTAGCACACATGTGCGGGGGAAACTTTACCTTTACTAGTGACAGCAAACATAGGCTGTTGAGGTTCTTGGGTGGTGGTGGTTAAAGTAATAATGTAGAGATATTTGACTCAGATGAAGCGACTATTCATTATTGTTAGATCTGCTGTAGGCTAAACACATTTTGCAAGTTTGATCATTAATGGGGAGAACGGTTTAAAAATAGTCACCACTACAAGACAACTGGATTGGTAGTGGTATTATTGCCTTCTCTAACTTCACCCCATCTTTAGCAGCTTATGGCTCTCCTTTCTCCATATTGATTTGTTATCATATGCATTAACTGTAAGAATAGAAAAGTAGATATTCGATGAGTCTTTTCTTCCTGCTATAGTTAAAATAAAACTGGTGGCTTTGGGTATGGTTAGTGTAATAGTTTTTCTAGCCTTATCTTCAATTGGGTGCAAAATTTAAGACCCAAAATCTCAGCAAAATAAATGCACCATGATTTGCTAGTTATATATAACTACTGCTTCGAAAGTTCTAGCATTTGGAATAATTTATCGATTAGCTGGTGTCTAAGGAGAATTATACATTACATTTTTTGTTGGATTATCATAATACATTTTTAAATTACATGTACTTGCTGATACTAATTAAAGTTACAGAAGTATTAAATAAATGGAAGTAAACAGTAATTGAAGGGACACTTTCTGTCATTCAAATTAACCATTACAAAGAGAGATCTCTCAAAATGGTGTATAATCTTGAAAATATATTAAATTATTCAGGAGCAAAGGGATAACGCATTTACATAGTACCCAAACAATTAAATTATGTGCATGAGATGGGATATTGTATTGTACATATAATTATAGACCTAATTATGTAGACTTAATGAATATATTTGTAGAGATTAGGTCTTTGATCAGGATTTGCAAATTTGGATTTGAATCTCTGTTTAGCCACCACATTCACTAAATAAATCTGCATCTTAAAATCTCCGAATGAGTTGGAACGGTCATCAAGGCCGACATAGTTGCACCTCTGACAAATAACTCTCCAATCTCTGCTTAAATCCTTCCAGCAAAATGTCTACCATTTAACCACTTTTACTATTAAGATGTTTCTTCTAATATTTAGAATATTTACTTCCTGCAGTTTTATCCCCGATGGCTATAATCCCTTCCTTGTGGTGCCTGTGGTGGTGCAGTGGTTAGAATGCAGTATTGTGGGCTACTTCTGCTGCCTGCTGGCTGCCTGCGGTTTTGGTGGTTTGATTTTCACCTGCTCAAGAGCTGACTCAGCCTTCCATCCTTCCCAGGTGGGTAAAATGAGGACCCAGATTGTTTGGGGGAGAGGGCAATATGCTGACACTGTGCTTAGAGGGGCACTGTGAAGTGGTATATAAGTCTAACTGCTATTGCTATTCCTTAGATCAGCAAAGATATTTATTAATAAATAATATATTATAATTATTTATAATATATTATAATTATTTATTAATAAATAATAAAGATCCATTCCATCTTTTGCTGGCAGTTTAATTGAGGTTTGGAGATCTAATCTATTTCTACTACCTTCAGAGCAGGATTTCAGGAATTCAGCTAGAAATCCAAAGCTCCACTCATTTCATTTTTTTTTAAAAAAAGGGGAGGAAATATACATCTACTGTGCAATTCCTGTAAGACTGAAGTCCAGAGTCTAAAATCAAGCATTCACACCACTACCTATTCTGCAACCTTGTTGCACAGTCCAAATAAAATAACTTCTATGCCCACCTGAGCAGTTTGATATAAGATGCAATGTATCATGAATTGGAGGTACAGAGATTGAGGGGGAGGGAAAACTAGAAATAAGATTGGATTAAAAAGAAATAACGTGACACCATTATTATTACTATCATTACAACTATTCAGTTCATCATTGGCAGTTTGGCAGTAAACGATATAATTGGGTTTCCATATTTTAAAAGTTCACTTTGATTAATTTTGCCTTTAGTATTAAAGCAGCTCAATTGGATATGTATTAAATATAGAAAAATCAAAGCCTCCCTGGAGTAATCTTTAATAGAAAAATCTGAAAGGAATTATTCAATTAAAGTGGTGATAGTGAAAGATGCCCCTGGTTAAAAATTCATACATATGTTTTAGTGATAGCATACCTCAAGCAAAACTTTATATGTGTACATTTGTGTTATTCAGCAGTTTATAAATCACAGTGCGGCAACCTGTGATTTCATTCACTGATGAAATATGAACAGAAAGTGCTAAAATAAAATTCCCTGTTTCCTATCTAACAATGTCAAGTTGAATAATTTTCTCAGGCAGTCTGGTACGAAAATCATTCTCATGTCACTGACTAAGCCCAAACTGACATTTCATTCTGATTATCCACAAATGGATATACTCTGAAAACAGTGTCAATGATGCAGTATTATACACAATATTATAATGTATTATTTATATTTATTAATATAATAAACACTGAAAGACATTTCTTTTTAAAAGACACTGTCAGTATGACTAAACCAGGGTTCTTCAAACTTGGCCCTTTTATGACTTGTGGACGTCAACTCCCAGAATTCCTCAGCCAGGCACGCTGTTGTTGTTCTTGTTATAATAAAAAGTGATATAATTCATATCATCCAACACTTACATCCTGAGCGCTAATGCTGTTATTTAGCTTGGTGATGAAACATCTACAACTTCCTCCCACCCACCCCTACCCCCACCCCCAAAAAAACAAATTGGGGAACTTCAACAGTACATTTCATTTTGCCCTAAAAGTGATAATTAATGGGGAGCAAGATCGCACAGGGCTACTACACTCCCAAACTCTACATGTTGCTGTGTTTTTCTTCACAGACTTTACCTATTGACAACTTATAAAATGCAGAACAGTGAGTGAATTATGTTAAGAATATATACATGGACTTGGCTTCCCTGGCTCATGTCCTCTTGCTGGATTCTGCACTCATAGGCATACATCATCAAAAAAATAAGATGAATTAATTTAGCAAAACTAATCTCCAATATACTTTTTATTTTATTTTTTATTATTATTTTAATCCCATTTATATCCCGCCCTTCTCTGAAGACTCAGGGCGGCTTACAATCTAAGCACAAATCAAATGTGCTTAGCAATAGCCTTCATTCTATGTATATACCTGCTTATTAGGGCTTTTGGGGACCCCCCCAGCGGCATTACTACAAAGTCAGCTTATTGCCCTCAACAATCTGGGTCCTCATTTTACCTACCTCGGAAGGATGGAAGGCTGAGTCAACCTTGAGCCTGGTGGGACTCGAACCTGCAAATATATATATTTGCAAGCTTAGATGGATTTTTACATTGTGAATGTTTTACTGTTTACTTTTACTTCTTTTACCTTTTGTATATTTAAATGTTTAGATGTTGTGAGTTATCCTGCAAACGTCTGATTTTAAAAGGTGGCATAAGGTTTTTGTGTTTTTTTAAATTATGTTTTTATTTTCGGTCTATGAGGGAAATAAAATTGATTGATTGAGCAATTGCCCATGCCTAATGTAAATGGATATGAACAGAAATTTAAGAATCATGCAGTATGTCTCTTAGCTATATGGCAACATCAAAATGAAAAAAAGTGTTATTAAATAACCTCTTGCATGCCTTAGCGTAATGCTATCAAATCTTCATCCATAAACTTAAATCACTTTCTTCAGCCATTAGTGCTGCTAATCATTTATTTACTTACAGGGTGCCTGTACTGGTAAAGTAAATTAAATACATTAAGAAGTTGTATATATTCGTAATGATTCACTCACCATAGTATAAGATCATGATGCATATATGTGTATGCATACACACACACACACACACACACCAAGATATCCACTATAGGATTATAATCTGTGTTTTATTTTATAAATGCTTTCCACTGAATTTATGTAGTCCTCTAATATTTCTTTCCAGACCCGACAGTCACTTAATTCAAATCGCTAAACTCAAACTGTACAACCTCTTCACTATCTTGGCTCCATTCCAATGCACATGACATCATGACTCCTTAAGAATGATTACTGAATGATGAAATAAAAAGGAAACGGGGATATTTTAGCATTCCAGCTAGCAGAAATATTTCATAAATGAAAAGATAATCTATCTTTTACAGTGAACATTTGGCAGAGGGTATTGGACACAAGGCCTACAGTGACCCAGAAAACAAAATATAACACGGCAATATGTTCAAGTCAGAGGTAGATGCTGCCTTCTGTGGAGCAGTGTAATATGTTAAGTCATGCATAATCATTTTTTAATTGTTCCACCTTAAAAATATTACCGTATGTTATCTAAATTTGACATCAGAATTTGATGGAACAGTCTGATAGAAGGTCTACAATCAAATCAGATCAATCTTTATTATAGTTCTAGACCAGTACAAGGTGATGAGGTAGAGACATTAAAAAGAATACAAATTTAAAAGATATCTCTCACTTTCTCTCTCTCTCTCTCTCTCTCTCTCTCTCTCTCTCTCTCTCTCACACACACACACACACACACACACACACACACACACACTTGCAGATCTTCCTTGTATGACGAACTAGGGGCACACTGAATCTAACTCAACCTGCTGAATACTAAGATCAACCAGTAGTCATTGTTTGATAAAATTTTGAGCCCTTGCTACAAAACCTGGAAACACTGTGTTTTTTTGTTCGTTTTAGTCATAACATTTCTGGTTGGAAAAGACTAGAAAAGAGAGGCTGAAAGTAAGTAGAGAAAAGTCAAACCTCAGTTTCTATTTATCCTTGAATTGTGGAAAATAAGTTACCTGGGTGTAAGATAAGCCAAAGTAACACTGTGCTTAAAAAATAATAATACGGTATATGTCTTGAAATTCTTGGGAACTTTTCTTCCCCTGCAAAAAAGGATTCTCTTTTGCTGCATTATTTTGAAGGAGTTTATTTTTTTCCCCTTGGATATGGTTTGGAGCTTTATTGTTGGAGTGGGCAACTGATGCTATAATGGCTAACTGTAGTTTTCTGTTACACTCCTTTCCATCTTTTTCTGTAAAGCTTCTCGGCTGTCTCAATCCCCCTCAAAGCCCTCTAGATGGCTTCTCTTGGAACTGAATTAAAGTGTGGGAAGCAGGGGTGGTGCAGAGGTGACTATAAAATGACAGAAGGTGCACAAACATACACACACATACAGTATATATAGGTAAAGGTAAAGGTTCCCCTGCACATGTGTGCTAGTCGTTTCCAACTCTAGGGGCTGGTGCTTATCTCCGTTTCAAAGCCAAAGAGCCAGCGCTTGTCCGAGGACGTCTCCGTGGTCATGTGGCCGGCATGACTAGATGCCAAAGGCGCATGGAATGCTGTTACCTTCCCACCGTAGTGGTCCCTATTTCTCTACTTGCATTTTTATGTGCTTTTGAACTGCTAGGTTGGCAGAAGCTGGGACGAGTAACAGGTGCTCACTCTGTTACGCGGCACTCGGGATTTGACCCGCCAAACTGCCAACCTTCTGATCGACAAGCTCAGCGTCCTAACCCACTGAGCCACCGCAACCCTATATACACGCACACACACATTTGTGAGCTGCCTCATCACTAAATAAGTGAATGCTACATTCCTTCCATCAGAGGTTCTCTTCTCCTCTGAAAAAAAGTTCAAAGACTTTTTAAAATATACTTTGACCACCTGGTTCACATATCAACATACAGTAAAGTAATGCTACCAGTGAGACCTATTGATAAACATTCTAGGCTTTTCCAGAATCTTGTCAGAAGCAAGTCTAGCTTGACTGAATGGTGGAGAATGCTTCTGTCTGAAGAACTTCTAAGAATAAATGGTCTCATATAGACCAAATGATTTCACTTATGGATCTCTCTTTCAACAAATGGCTAATCTTTCACACCACAAGCAACTGTGTTTCAATATCAGCCATTAAGCCTGCTGCAGCTGGATAAATGGCCAATTCTGAACCACTGTTTGCTTCTGGGGCTTTGATGGGGAAAAGCACTGTGTCCAATATATGTTCAGTTTTAATGGCTATGGAATCAGGTACTGTTCTGTACCAGCCTGCTACCGGCCCTGCAGAAAAGGCAGGGACAACCCCTTTTACAAGAAGGCAAGAGGCTGGAATTACGCCTGCCAAATTTATTGCTACAAAAACAAATAGAACAAGACACGAACCAAGAAACAGGAGCTTTTCAAGCGGTTGCCTTCAGCAAACCAGCCCTCCCACGCATTCCCCCTTAAATAAAGTTCAGGGCGTGGCTTCTCTCTGCCTCCTTCCAAGGAGCCCCATTGCCTTCCTCTGTTTACTCCTGATTGACTGCCTCCTGCGTCGGGCGTCCTTGAACAGGGCCAGCTGTGGGTCATCTTCATCCACGCTGTCAGGCTCACACAGCTGGGTCTACGTCGTGACCAGATGAGAGGGGCCTGGCTGAGGGCTCTCATCAAGCTGTCCAACCCCCTCAGCAAGCTCTTCAACACCCCCCTCCTCCTCCTCCTCTGAGTCGTCCGACCCAACTGCCGAACCCACAGGCTGACCCTGAATCACAACAGGTACCACTGAATGGGTTACAACAACACTGGGAAGATCACTTGAATTTTTCTTTCTCAGGCCATTCCATTTCGTCCCGTGGGAAGTAACTCCTGTGATAAAGCTTTTCAATTCTTTGAAAATGCAGCAAATAGTCCATCAGCCTGTATTCGGAATGGACCATTGACCTATTGGAAATCCTGCTAAGGGACATTTCTGCATGTCAGGTGGAAACGTCCATTCACTGGTAGGCTTTGGTAGGAAATCCAAATGCCATTGCTGCTATGTTAGAATCATTTATATTTTCATCAAATTATGTTTACTGGATATCTAGAAGGAATGTAATGGAAATATTAAAACTAAGAAACTCTTCTTTTTGTTGCAACTAAATGTGGGAAAAACCCTTCAGGTTGGTCCAAGACTGTCTGGTATGCTGAGGTGTGGAGTAGAACACTTCCACGTGTCAGAGTGAGATTACTAAAGGCTCAGCCACACAGATTGTTTTGAGTAGGAGCAATCTCCACTCAAAGCAGTGGTTACAAGGCTACAAGAGGTAGCCTTCTCATCTTTTTTTTAACTGTTTTGGATTTTGAATCTTTTTTTTTTGGTGTCCTTTCTTTTCTCAGGCCTCTTTATGAGTTGTGTGAAGAAGCACATCTCTTTATGAACTGCTTCTGCATTTCCTGCCTATCAGTCTAATTTTATCCCACTGGACACAGTGTTAATTGCCTGGATGTACCTAATGAATCTGTTGTCTGTTGTGTAAATAGCCAGCCGAGGCCTGTAGGGAAGCTTGAACTACCTTGGGATTATGTGGAAGGGGAGTGAAGGGGTGTGTGTGTGTGTGTGTGTGTGTGTGTGTGTGTGTGTGTGTGTGAATGTGCACGGAGAATCAAATTCTGTCCCCACCCCACCCCACCTGCTCACATAATGGTGAAAATCTCCTTGCTGTTCCAAAGAACTCCATGGGGGCTTCTTTTGAAAATGCAAATTGGTTTGAAAGCATTTTTTTCCCCTTAGAAAATGGCATAGGAAAACAAAGAATCCTAGTCTTTTCTATCTTTTGAATAATGTCACACACATAAAATGTCACACACTTGCCAAAACAAAAGTACAGAGGACAACATTGAAAGCACCCATACCTATCTATATTAATGTTTCTATGCTTAACCATCTCAGAAGTGGTGACGCTCTACCTATGACTATTTTTCTGTAGATTGTTGTTGCCCTCGTAACCATGTCGGTTCATCTAATTTACTTCTACAAATGCTAAATACAAACAAAATCTAGTTTTGCCTTGCATATCTACCTTTGTGTCTTCTTAGGAACCTGAGATGCGTTTAACTTTGCTACATCATTTTCCACTAATATTTATTTTTTTGTAGCTGCTGCAAACTGAAATACCCCGATTTCATTAACTGTGCAAAGCTTGTTTGTTTTAAAGTAACTATCGAGGCATTTGTACTCAACCTTTCTGGTCCACAAGTGTACCATGAGTTTGTTTACCGACTCTTCCCTTTTTAATGAGAAAGGAATAAACTTTAATCCATAAGAAAACAATTACCTAGCAGCGCCCAGAATGTTGCACCTTGATTTATGGATAATGCTGTATGTAATTGTATTGGCTTACATACAGAGCACTTGTAAATTGCATGCTAATGAATTTAATATGACATGGTCAGTTTTATGAAAAGAGGGATTGTCTGTGATTACTCTGCCCTCCAATTTTAAGAGTATTAAAAAGGGATGGGGGTACTGAAGGGTTGATCAGACAAGGAAGGCGACAAATTTGCTGCTGCATTTGTTCTCTGAAGTGTTTTGAAATAGATGTACTCATAGGCTGCTGTTCAGTTGGGTTGGTATTGCACATCATAACTTGCTGAGGAGAGGGAGAAGGACACACACACACACACACAGTTACACATAAAAGACAGAACCAAGACCAGTTTGGTGTACCGGCAGTGGCGTAGCATGGGTTGTCAGCACCCAGGGCAAGGCAAGTAATTTGCACCCCCCCCTCCACAGTGGGCGGCGACCCGGCGGCTCGGATCGGATTCGCACAGCCAGCACTGCAGTGAGAGAGAGTGAGTGAGCCAGGCAGGGGCAGAGAGCTGCAAGTGCGAGCGCGCCCCCCCAGATGTTGCGCCCGGTGCGGCCGGCACCCCCTGCACCCCCCACGCTACGCCACTGTGTACCGGTAGTAGTTAAAGTACCAGGCTGGAAATTGAGAGACTATGAGATTTAGTTCTGCCTTAGACACATAGTTAGCTGGACTTTGGACCTGGACTTGGGCCAATCTTAGGAAACTGGCAATAACAAACTACAACAGTTTGGGTTTCAGGCCCGGGCACAGCACGGAGACGGCATTGGTTGCTCTGGTGAATGATCTCTGGAGGGCTCGGGATAGGGGATATTCCTCTGTCCTAGTCCTATTAGACCTCTCGGCGGCTTTCGATACCATCGACCATGGTATCCTGCTGCAGCGTCTCAGGGGATTGGGAGTGGGAGGCACGGTTTTCCAGTGGTTCTCCTCCTATCTCCTGGGACGCTCGCAGTCGGTGTTGGCAGGGGGGCAGAGGTCGACCCCTAGGACTCTCACTTGTGGAGTTCCTCAGGGGTCGGTCCTCTCGCCTCTCCTGTTCAACATCTATATGAAACCGCTGGGTGAGATCATTCGTGGTTTTGGAGTTGGGTATCATCAATATGCTGATACCCAACTTTTTATTTCGACCCCAAACCACCCCAGTGATGCCTTCGCTGTGATGTCCCGTTGCCTGGAGGAGGTTCGGGTCTGGATGGGGAGGAACAGACTTCAACTCAACCCTGACAAGACTGAGTGGCTGTACATTCCGGCTTCCCGGGACACCTGGGATGTTCCACCTCTTTCTATGGGGGGTGAGCTTTTACCCCCTGTGGATAGGGCTCGCAACTTGGGAGTCCTCCTAGATTCACGACTCACTCTGGAGGATCACATAGTGGCCGTGACTAGGGCGGCTTTCGCCCAGGTTCGCCTGGTGCGCCAGTTGCGACCCTATCTGGACCGGGAGGCCTTATGTGCGGTCACTCATGCGCTCGTGACCTCTCGCCTAGACTACTGTAACGCTCTCTACATGGGACTTCCCTTGAAGACTACTCGGAGGCTCCAACTGGTACAGAATGCGGCCGCGAGAGTTGTCTTGGGAGTTTCCCGGTACTCCCATGTTACACCTTTGCTCCGTGAGCTGCATTGGTTGCTGGTTGTCTTCCGGGTAAGGTTCAAGGTTTTGGTTATGATCTTTAAGTCCCTACATGGCATGGGTCCGCGATACCTCGAGGACCACCTGCTGCCGGCGTCGACTCCCCTCCGCCCTGTGCGCGCCCACAGAGAGGGCCTCCTCAGGGTGCCTCCTGTCAAGGAATGTCGACTGGTGGCCCCCAGGGGGAGGGCCTTCTCTGTGGGTGCTCCGGCGTTATGGAACCAACTGCCGGTAGAGCTCCGGATGGCATCAGACCTCCGATCCTTCCGCCGCGGGTTGAAGACCCATTTATTTGAACTAGCGGGTCTGGCCTGATGGGGGTACATGGGTTTTTTATATAGGCTTGTTTTATTATTGGTTTTAACTTGGGCATTGATTTAATTGTTTTTTAATGTTTGTATTGTTATTTATATTTATGCCCTGTGAACCGCCCTGAGTCCCCTTGGGAGAAGGGCGGTATAAAAATCTCAATAAATAAAATAAATAAATAAATAAAGTTAAAACAGCACTGGAAAATGTGACTTCTGACTTATTTCCCACAGTTATGACCTTTGCAGCATCCCCATGATCATGTGATCAAAATTACTAACTGATCGGCTGCAGTGATTCACTTAAACACTGTGGCAAGAAGGGTGGGCAAAAATGGGGCAAAAGTCACTTAACAAATGACTCAGGTAACGTCAGAAATTTTGGACTCAATTGTGGTCATAAGTCAAGGACTCCCTCTACAGTGTACATCCAAGAAAATTGGAGAGACTTGTCCAGGCGGTCACCAGGAATCAACACTAACTTGAAGGCAGGAAAAAAAAATTCAAGTGCCTAAGACAGGGGTAGGCAACCTTGGCTCTTTTATGACTCATGGACTTCAACTCCCAGAATTCCTGAGTCAGCTGCTTCATGAATTCTGGGAGTTGAAGTCCACGAGTCATAAAAGAGCCAAGGTTGCCTACCCATTCGCCTAAGAGAAAGTATTTGCAGCAAATGATCCCTATGCATTAAGAGAAGTATTAGCTCCTGCTCTTTTTCTATACCTTTTCTAGTTCTTTCTGGAATAGAATCCACAATACATTTGTACCCATTTCTGACTCCAGTATGCTTAAAGACCCATCTCCTTTGTCAAATACAAAAAGCCCATGAACTGGACTTCCAGGTGGCACTTCAGCTGCGTGGACAGTCAGGATCGACTGCCAGCCTTCCGATTTCGTTAAAGCCGTGGAGCAGCCGACAATCAGCTGTTCCACGGCTTAAAAACCCTTCTCCTCGGGCGAAGAGGGGAGGGGGAGTCTCTGGGTAGGGGTAGAGCTCCCCTAGAGCCCCAGAATGTTTATTCTGGGGCTTGAAAGGTGAGAGCTCCCCTGAAGCCCGGAAACACTCCGGATCGGAGGACTTTTCTGCTTTTAAGCAGAACAAGACAAAGGAATCCACTTCTGCTGGATTTGTTTGTTTTCTGGAGTAATTGATGCAGGCGGAGCGGATGCGGGAGCAATATAAATAGCAAGTATAAGACTTTAACTCTGGAACTTCATTTTTTTTTCCTGTTTCAACGATCATTTTAAAAAGGAAGGGGAAGATGGCGCTGTTGTGATTCAGGGTCAGCCTGTGGGTTCGGCAGTTGGGTCGGACGACTCAGAGGAGGAGGAGGAGGGGGGTGTTGAAGACCTTGCTGAGGGAGTTGAAGATCTTGCTGATGATAGCCCTCAGCCAGGCCCCTCCCACTTGGTCACCACGGAGACCCAGCTGTGTGAGCCTGACAGTGTGGATGAAGATGACCCACAGCTGGCCCTGTTCAAGGATGCCTGACGCAGGAGGCAGTCAATTAGGAGTGAACAGAGGAAGGCAATGGGGCTTCTCGGAAGGAGGCAGAGAGAAGCCACGCCCTGAACTCTATATAAGGGGAATGTCTGGGAGGGCTGGTTTGCTGAAGGCAACCGCTCGGATGGTTCATGTTTCTTAAAGCTCCTGTTTCTTGGTTCGTGTCTTGTTTGTTTTTGTAGCTATAAATTTGGCAGGCGTAATTCCAGCCTCTTGCCGGTTGTAAAGGGGTTGTCCCTGCCTTTTCTGCAGGGCCGGTAGCAGGCTGGTACAGAACAGGTGCCTGAGTGATTCTTTGTAACAAGAATTGAAAGTGTCTGGTTGGTGTTCTTTTTTCCTCAAAGTGAAAGTGATTGTTTGGATACTGAAGAGGAATATGTAAAGTGGATTTTCAGAACTTTAAGATTTGTTAAATTTTGGAGCTGTTTAAAAGTGACTATAAAACTTGGATATTTAACACTTAAACTATAACAGCAAGTGGGGCGGAAAAGTGAAAGTGTGTAACGAAAGTTAACTAGGTGCTAAAATGGCTTCCAAACTGCCTAGAATTCCTGTTTCTAAAAGTCCGGGGGCATCACCTGTTCAGCAATCTGGAATTCAATCTTTGATGTTACCTGCTGCAGCTGCTGCACCCCCCACTGACTTTAAAAGACTTACAAGATTCTTTAAAAGATGCTTTAAGTGTTTAAGACACATATATTAAGATATGCCCTGTTGTGAGTTTGGAAAAAATATTGTTATAAGTTGAACCTTAAAATTCCAATTTGGGCAATACCTAAACATGCGATAGAAAATATAAATGTGGGATTTAAGCATGATGTGACTACATATAAAGAAATCCTTAGATTGGAAAGAAATGTGTGGCAATTAAAGCCATTTAATATTTTAAAACAAGAAAAGATAGTACAAACTTGGTTTCAGTATGGGCAGTTACAAGCTAGATGGAAACAGGATCAGAAAATTGGTATTTCTATAGTAGATGAAAATTTGGTTAAACGAATTAGAGATCAAAGTCCTGCACATATAAGAAGGATATATAATGCATTGATAGAATTAGATTCAGAAACGGAACTTGTTAAAGATTGTATAATAAAATGGGCCCAGAATATTCAAGAACCAATAACGATGGATACTTGGGAAACAATATTGGTCAGAAATGTAAAATTTACACAAAATTTAAGAGAGAATTTTTATAAGATGTTTTATAGATGGCATTTAGATCCTAATAAATTGGCATCTATGTATTCAAATTATCAGCCAAAATGCTGGAGGTGTGGTTGTGATGATGCAACGTATTATCATATATGGTGGACTTGTAAAAAAGTAAAAGCTTTTTGGATTAAAATTTGGTGGAATATGCAGAAGATACAGTATTTAAGAAAAAGATAAAATTTTCTCCACAATTATTTTTGCTCGGTATTACTATAGACTGTACTGCTATAGAAACTAAATTGATGCTGAATTTAATAAAGGCAGCAAGACTTTTGGTAGCGCAATATTGGAAGAAGGAGGATTTGCCTACTATAGAAGAATGGACTTTAAAAGTTTCGAACCTGGCAGAAATGGCGAAAATCTCAGCATATTTGAAAGACCATTCGCAACAAAGATATATTTTGGAATGGAGAAGATGGATTGATTATATCCAGAATAAATATGGGACTAAAAAGTTTCATTTAGCATTTGAATGAGTATTAGATTTAGAAGATTTGTTATTATTTAGTTATTTTTAAGGAGAGTTAAAGTGCGATAGGACTCAAAGTGTTATTATAGTTAGTTTGCATATTATAGTTTAAGATTGTTAGGGTCAATACCCTGTATTTGCTCTGGGAAGTGGGGGGGGGAGGGAGAGGGAGGAGGAACTGGGTGGGGGTGGGGGGGATGGGTTTTTATGTTTTTTATGTTTAAAATGTATCTGTAAAACTCTTTAATAAAAAAAAGCCCATGAACTGAGCGTCATTTCAAATCTGCCTTGAAAATCCCTTAACTAATCATGGTACTGGTCCTCACTTTTCTTTCTGAGTAGCGAGCAATCCAATTAAATCACATCCATCACTGCTGTTATTATTCAAACATTCTGCTTCTGCTGTCCTCCTACACTAGCATCGAGAGCTAGGATGCACCCCAGTCAGTGAGGGAAGACAAGCCTAGGAGCAAAATGATGCTCTGGAAAAAGCTACACGGAGAGAAGAAGATAAATGGGCAGACACCACCAGCATTTATGTGGGCCTTTAATGAAACCAAAGCCATCATCTCCGAAGGAGGAGGGAGGGAGGGAGGGAGGGGACAAGAGAGAGAGAGATTGATCTGCAGAACAAATCTGCATCTGAAAGGATTGCAGCAAAGTAGACCAGACGAAAAAAGGATTGGTGGGCATCTGCTGAAGATCCAGCTGGGCTTTCAAACGGAGTAAGAGATCGCCAGAGAGGAGCAGTTATTGTCGGCTTCATTGTCCTTACCGTGCCAGTCAAAGCCATTTCTATTCTTGCAGGCCTCTGAATGTTGATTTTTAAATTATTATTTGTGTCACACTGGAACTTTTAAACTCTTACTTCTGACTGCCTTGCTTCTGTTTTGTTGGGTTTCATTGTATATTTGATTTGTTGTTTTAGGGGAAAAAATGCATTCTTTTCTTTTGAGTTCAGATTTCAGCTCGATATTTTAAACGTTTGTAAGACAGCACGGGAGCACAAAGGAAAAGGTGGAGCTAAGACTACACATAAAGAAGACCAATCTAATGACAGCAGGCAGAACAATCAGTCTTTCTAATCGACAATGAAGATACCAAAGTGGTGGATAGCTGCTACCTTTTATGATCAACCCTCAACAATAAAGGAAGAAACAGTCAAGAATTATGCCACAGTCCAGCAATAGGTAGAACATCCATGAAGGCCTTAGAAAAGATTGTGGTGGTCCGTTGGCTGCCAGCAGAGCTAGCAGCAGAGTCAGAGGAAGAGGAGGAGGAGGAGGAGGAGGGGAGCCTGGGTCAACTTCAGAGCCTTTGGAAGGCTCTGAGGAGGAAGCAGAATCAGAGGCAAAGCTGGGGCCATCTATACGTGCCCAGGCGGAGAGGCAGCTATCTTCAGGGCCTGAACTGAGTGAGGGGGAGGAAAAAATGGGACCCATCCCAGATGCGCGCATGAGTAGAGAGGAGAGGAGAGCAGTGGAAGGGAAGAAGCCGGCTCTCAGGGAAAAGAAGGCCTAGATGCTAGCCAGCTCCTCCCTGGCTGGGAAATTAATGGTAGGGGTTTGGGAGTGGCCTGTTGTCGCAGACAACCAGGGCTTTTTTTCTCATAGAATGCTCAGAATGGAGTTCCGGCACCTTTTTTGGATGGAACCTTGTAGGGTAGGCAAGGCGGGTTGTATGACATGTGTGAGTTCCGGCACCTTTTTCTTTTACAAAAAAAGCACTGCAGACAACCATTCGTTTTCCAGGATACATCAATCAATTTGGATTCCTTTACCAGAATCAGGTTTGTCGGGACCACTTGCTCTGTATTTGAGGTGCCAACTGAATCTCCCTGCTGGGAACTAATAGGAAGTGAATTTGCCTCAGCTGGGGAGAAGAGGGACTGTTTCTGCTTGGCTTAATCCTTGAAAGACTTTCTATCTGGAGGTCTCAAGTGAACAAGACTGTTGTTGCCCTGTGTCAGAAGGGGGAAAAGACTTTCCTTTGTGACTGCTTCTTTTGGGTTCCATCTATCCAACGTGAACAAAGGTTGTTCCTGCCCTGTTTTAATAAAAGGGATTTGTTTTACTTGAGAGTAAGTGGTTTCTCATTACTTGCAAAGGCTGGGTCAGAACAGAGATATTCAGATGCTGTTGACGTAACTATACCTCCAAAGATCACAATTGTGCAAACCATAGTAGTCCCTGTGACATTCTACTGTATGGAAGCAAAAGTTGAGTCTTGAAGAAGTAAAGTAGGAAGTGTATGTTGGTGCTTTTTGAATTTTGGCATTGTAGAAAACTCACAAGAATACCACGGATAGCCAAGAAAACGAACCAAAGGATCGCCAAACAAACCATTCAAAGCACAAATGACCAGGCTCAAATTATTCTACTTTGAACATATTGTGCAAAGACCCAGGTTTCTGGAAAAAGTTCCAATGCTGGGAAAGATAGAAGGAAAAAGGAGGAGAGGATCCAGGTGGATGGACTCAATTATAGTGATGAAAAAATCTGCTGTTGGAAGACCTGAAAGACCAGGCTAGGGATAAATCATCATGGAGAAAATCTATCTACGTGGTCGCTAGGAGTAAAAAATAGTTTGATGGCATATCATCAATCAAGACAGCATGGGAATAATTGCGTTTTGATGTATGTCACGGACATTTAAAAAGAAGAAAAAAAGAAACGGTATCTTGAGCTAAAGTTTCTCAAAGGATGCATGTAAAGTCTCAGGCAGAGAAAGCATAGAAAGGGGGACACTGAAATTCCTTTTAAAGAAAGTATTCTCAAAGTTGGTCCTTGCATGTAAAAAAAAATAAAATAGGCAATTTATGATATGGTACAGTGATTGGAACATCAGAGTTGCTTCAATCACTCTACACCTAAGACCCTTTAGTGCAGGGGTGTCAAACTCACAATGTCACGTGACGTGTCGCGACGTATCGAGACTTCTTTTCCATTGCCAGCAATGGGTTGGGCGTGGTTTCGCTATGATGCATCCGGCCTGCGGGCCGGCAGTTTGACACCCCTGCTTTAGTGTATTCTTCACCGTTATGAAGAGAGAGAAGGAATTTGGTGAGACCCTGAACTGCAGGATCCAATTTGGGTCTTTTGGACTCATGCTGGAGCCCATTCTTCAGGGAAATTCTCTCTAGCAGAGCGTGTGCTTGAGGCTGTTCTGTGTGTGGCATTTATATGGTGCCTTGTACAACAGAGAGAGAAGTTCAGTGAAGATGGGCTCCAGATACATGACTCAGTTTTGAAGATCATATAGGAGTTGTGGCCAGGGGGGGCATTTGCCCAGGTTCGCCTGGTGCGGCAGTTGCGCCCCTATCTGGACTGAGATGCTCTACGTACGGTCACTTATGCACTCGTTACCTCCCATATAGATTACTGCAATGCGCTGCCCTTGAAGACCACCCGGAGGCTCCAGCTGGTGCAGAATGCGGCCACGCGGGTTGTGATGGGAGCATCCCGATACTCCCATATTACACCCCTCTTGCGTGAGCTACATTGGTTACCGGTTGTCCTCCGGGTGAGATTTAAGGTGCTGGTTCTTACCTATAAAGCCTTACACGGCTTAGGCCTGGGATATTTGCAGGACCGTCTGCTGCCAGGAACGACCTCCCATCGCCCGGTGTGCTCACACAGGGAGGGCCTCCTCAGGGTGCCGTCGGCTAGACAATGTCGGCTGGCGACCCCCAGGGGGAGGGCCTTTCTCTGTGGGAGTGCCAGCCCTGTGGAATCTGTAATATATGTTCGTTTAAAAGTCATTTAATGGTTACAATAGAAGATCGTATGTTTGACAGTTCTTTGAGAGCTGACAGCTCCACACGCGGCTACCGCTGACAGCTACCGATAACAGCTGCGAGCTGACAGCTCCACACGCGGTCGCCCGGGATTGGCCAAGAACGGAAGCGGCGGGAAAATCCACGGACTGAGATTGGCCAGGAGCTCGCCAGCGGGACTATATAAGGGGGTTTTAAAACGTGCTTATGTTGTTCCTGCTGAGACGAATAAACAGCTGATAGCACCCAAGTCTGCTGTCCTCTTTTGACGGGAACCCACTGTAAGACACTACAGAATCAACTTCCCCTTGAGCTCCGGATGGCCCTGGATCTCCGGTCCTTTCGTCACGGCCTTAAAACATTTCTCTACCATCAGGCTGACCTGGACTGACGATAGGGATTTTTAAATAGAATATTTTTAATATTTTATCATTTTATCATTGGGGCTTGTTAGTTTAATCTTTTTTAACATTTGTATTATTGTGTTTTATTGTTGTTAGCCGCCCTGAGTCCTTCGGGAGATAGGGCGGCATATAAGTCCCAAAAATAAATAAATAAATAGCACAGGTCCAGAAGCTTGGAAGAAAAGAAAAAAAAAACCTCTGGTCCTGGTGAACGATGCAGATTGGATCCTGCAACATTACCCTTGGGACACGTATATTCCCTTTCATTCATGAGAACCTGAAGTGTATAGGACAGAGTCAGAAGTATGGGAGAATTGAACTCAGAGAGGAGGGAGATGATGAAAGCCCTGAGAACATCAGCCAAGCCAAAAAGCAGCTGGAAACATAAAGATATGCCAAGCGTTTTAGATACTGCAAGGAGATAAAAGGACAGAGTCCCCCGGCTAACTCTTTCTACGGCTTTTTTGGCACGTTGTGGTCAATAGGTTGATAGGTGTAGACAGCTCGTGAGTACAAAAGTGCATTCTACCACTGCAGTCATCATCCTGAATTCCACTGAGGGACCTCTAAGAATTTCCCACTAGACAACTTCAGTTCCTTCTATTCCTTACATTTATCCTAAGTCATTTATCCAAGAGCCTCGGAAAATTTGTAAGGTAGTTTGGGAATAATTTGAGGCTGTATGTAATGCATTTTTTTAAAAAAAAAAAGCAAGAAAGAAAGCTTTGCTGAAACATTCTCAGTCACATTGTGGAGACTACTTCTGTTGATTGCGTTCCCTCAGAGCACTTGCCTTCTGCAGAGGCAAAAGCAGAGGGCGGCTCATTTACAATGTTGGGAGGGACATTCAGCAATGGACTTGCAAGTTCTGTTTTGTACAGCTCAAGGCCTCCGCTGTAATCTTTGAATTCTTTAGTTTATCAACAGGTTGGAAGCCTCCACAATTGTCTGCTGGACTGTGGCTGATTCAATGATGTCAAGACATCTGGCTGACTGTGTATGTGATCGAGCCACGTTCTACGCACACAGCTTTTCACACGGCCCCACCCACACATCTTCCCACAGGAAAAAAAAGAAGTTAAATAATAAGAGAGTACATGGAAGCAGCTCTCCTGGAAAATTGGACAAACACCCATTTTCCCACAAATTGCAAAGAATAATAGAGTTGGAAGGGACCTTGGAGGTCTTCCAGTCCAAACCCCTACTCAGGCAGGAAACCTTATTCTATTTCAGACAAATGGCTATCCAATCTCTTCTTTAAAAACTCCAGTATTGGAGTACCCACAACGTCTAAAGGAAAAGTTGTTCCACTGATTAATTGTTCTAACCGTCAGGAAATTTCTCTTGAACTTTAGCTTGATTCTCTCCTTGATTAGTTTGCACCTATTGCTTCTTGTCCTGCCTTCAGCTGTTTTGGAGAATAGGTTGACCCCTTCTTCTTTGTAGCAGCCCCTTAAATATTGGAACACTGCTCTCTTGTGACTTCTAGTCCTTGTTTTCATTAAACATACCCAATTCCTGCAACTGTTCTTCAAATATTTTTGCTTCCAATCCCCTAATAATCTTTGTTGCTGTTCTACACACTCTTTTTAGGGTCTCAACTTCTTTTTTTACGTTCAGGAGTAACCAGCTAGAGGACGATCCTTTAGAACACAGCTCAGAAAGGGAGTGGAATCAGTTCCGCCATTCAAGGGAATTGACCTCTTGATAAGCATGAAAAGATTCAGCAGCCAAAGTGATTCAATTACAAACTACACCAGTATTAACTAAATTGCCTATTTCCATATAAATGAATGGCAAAAATAGCAGCAAATATTTACCAAAATAAAAAGCAAATACGCAAATAATTATATCTGCTGAACTGGCATGCTTCCAGGAAACCCTTACTGTAACATAGAAGGCAAATGTATTTTTAATGGACCTTCCCCCCCCCCCTTTTTTTAACATGCAGTTAATTTGAGAAAGGGGAGAGAGAGATGAAGGGTAAGTCTAAGAAAAATTAGTCCAGAATCTCAGAGACTTGAGGGTCAGGCTTAGCCATCAGCCTTCCTGGCTACTTATATCAGTTAATATATGTCACTTCAGTTTAATTCTTTATGTGCTAAAGATAAAATAAAATTGCTGAGATACTGTATCCCTGCCATTCAAATCATGATACAGAAAGAAATGTATCCATTATCTATATTATGGATGTCCAACTTTTTGGCTTGCCTGGACCTCACTGAGTGAAGAGGAATTGTCTTGGGCTACATATAAAGTATATAATATAATTAAAATATATAAATCACATAATCTTAAAAGTTTATGATCTTGTGAGGCTGTCTAAGGCCATGGGCTGGATGCACCTGATCTATATATAATAAAAGGAACCTATAAAACATCTTCGTCTGCCAAAGGTAGAGTTGCTTAACAAAATGAGTATTGCTTGCATTTCTGATTTTTCTTGACAAACTGGGACTGAGGTGGGGAATAGTTAAAGTAGGGGAAGCAGTGCACAGTGTCAAGGCCACACACAATCCTCAAAGTCCTTTTTATGAGTCATAGAGCTTCCTGTAACTGGAGTGCCAATTTTGGCTATGCAGTTGTTGAAAAATATCAGGCAGCTCCCTGACAGGAGATAAGAAACTATCAGTAAGTTCTAAAATCAATCAATCAATCAATCAGTCAAAGTGCATGGATTTTAAAATACCCAATTCTAGATGACTCTTGACACTGCACAGGAGAAAAACACTCCAAAACAATGCAAAGGAAGTGATTATAAGAACAACCATGTAAACAGAACTAGAACGTGCCAAACAAAACCTTACAGGGGCTCACCCACCACCACGTCCCAAGGCCTGAGAGTAAATACTAGGATTTGTATGCCTTATGGGATATTATTGGTGTGGGAGCCAAATGAATCTCTGCAAAGATGTTGTATGGTTAAAAAACTAAAGATCCCGTGCATCCTCAGTGGATGAAAATGCCTGCTTCCCTCTTTCCATGTTTCCCCCCCCCAAGACTTTGCACCCATAGTAAAGTGGACCAACCTTTTAAAGAGAGCTCCTTCAAACTTCTAGGGTATTGTCATTGGAATTGGGAGAAGGAAGAGAAAGTGCATTGTAGGAGGAGAGCTGGAAAAGGAGAACAATTAAAAGAAGATCTGCGAGGTGTTATATTGGAATTTAGCTCCAAACTAGAAAGCCTTTGTGATCTCCAGTTATCAGGTTTATGCCTGTCACCCAGCTAGTATGGAGAGACAACCACCTTCTAGAGAAAGGGAAGAAGATCTTTTACAAAGATACAAGGTGGACACAGCAATAGTTAAGCCTCACTGATCCCAAACAAATCAACAAAGATGACACCCATTCCTCATGCATACCCTCCACTGCAAAATTGACTGAGCCTTAGCATAGATTACTGGAGAAGACAGCTATGCATCAAAATGGAGGCCTCCAAACAAGAAAGCCTTCCAACAAGCCAGGATTTTGCAGCAAGACTTACAACATAAACCTTAGGCAACACAGTCTCACACCTGTTTGCACATTCTTTGGTGTTGATGCAAAATCCGGTATGTATCGAGGTGTAATAGCAACCTCTTTGTTCTTTCACGGAACGCTTTCTAATATTAGTGTGTCTAGTACTACATAGCTCCCCATATGAGTTTCCCCCATGATGGGTTAGGCACAATTGCTATGCTGCTAGCTTCAGCAGGGAGTGACTTTGGCCTACTTTAGCACAAGAGACAATGAGGGAGAAGAGCTGAAAAAGGAGAGTTGGCCCACAGAGGATCATCCGAGTAGCTGAAGACTTCAAGGAATAACAGCAATGGCAGTGTGGGTTGACCAGGGGCTAGTAGAGAGGGGTGTTGGAAGCAGCAGCAGTCCTTGAATGGCAGAGCACTTTAGCAGGTACCATCTGAATTCCTGCTAGCTAAAAGAAGCCAAAAGCCTGGGCAGAAGATACCATCTGGCAGTAGCATAGGGGAGTCCAGAATGCTGTTAGAGGCATTCTGAGGGACAAAATATGGTATGCATAACTAGTACTATTAAGGACAAATTATTTTTTTTAAAAAAAACGTGTTACATATTCTTTAAAAGAATTCATCTTTAATAGTATTAGTTCTGCTTCCTGGAAGTTAAAGGATTTCCACTTTATAGCTCGACTGTTTATTCAGACTGTTTATTCTGAATAAAGGAGGGGAATGGAGAGAAAGGGAAGCATCTCTCTTAGTGCCAGTTCTCAATCCCACAGAAGGATCACTCTGTGAAATCAGAGAATTGGCACCAAAAAGCCCACTTCCCCTCCTCTTATCCATGCATGGTGGCAGAGGAAGCAGGGGGGAAAACCAGAAAGATATCTTCTCCCACCTCTCTTGCCAGTATGGATGGAGGAGAACAGGAGTCCAGGTACCCAATAGGTGGCCTTAAGCAGTCCATCATTGACACCACATCTCCTGGCTTCATTGCCAAGACTGAAAGACACTAACAGCATTTCAGCATGAGAGTAGAACTTTCTATCAGCTGGTTGTTTATCATCTGGCTGTTCTAATCTAAAAGGACTTGCGTATCCTCATAAGAATGCATTTTGATCCTTTCCATTAGGACATTATATTAAAGTAATTCTTCTGAAGTAGCAACTTCTCAAAATCCAGCCTGGGTTATGTCAATGATTGGGTGTTGAAATTGTGAGCTTCTACCTGCACAACACGGCCTCCATCATTAAGTATCACTTCACAGAATCAATCCAGTGTTTTCAAACAGAGGAAGATCAAAACCTGAATGGCGAAAAATGGGTCTCTATATAGAAAGCAATTATCAGTACTGCTGGTAATGAATCAATCTCTCCATCCGTAGTTGGATTCACCTCTTTAGAACAATGAAAGTAATTATTCAGATATTGTCAATATTCTTGTATGTACTTCAGTCTACCCAACAAAAGGAATAGACGAAGAGAACAGCTTGTGTAGCTTACAATAATAATCAGTGCTTTTTTTGTAAAAGAAAAAGGTGCCGGAACTCACACACGTCATACAACCCACCATGCCTACCCTACAAGGTTCCATCCAAAAAAGGTGCCGGAACTCCGTTCTGAGCGTTCTATGAGGGAAAAAAGCCCTGATAATAATAGATACCGCAGCTTCTAATTTTTCATTTCAATCCGCCAGAAACTGGTTTTAAAATAACCATGTCGAAAATAATGCTATTTCATATATAAATGAAACAATGTTACTTTCAACATGGGGATTTTCATATTTAACACTTTATATAGCAAGTTCTGTATAGGAACAATGCTGTGTATTTGTATTGTAGGTAAGAACTAAAAAAAGAGGGTCTATGACACATGGGTGCATATGTGAGAGCCAGGGTGATATTCTGATTAAATACTAGTCTAGGAGCAGAAAAAACTTGAGTTCTAATCCAGCTTTGCACAGATGTTGGATGGGTGACTTTGGGGTAGGGATTTTCTTTCAGTCCTGGACTGGGAAGTCGAAAAATATTTTATCAACCTTAATGTGACCAACATGGTAGATCATGATCCATTCAATGAAGAGCCCTTCATTCTGCAGTGGATTGATTTCATCTTGCCATGGACAATTTTGGGATAACAACAGAACAGGTAGTCCTTGAGTTACAACTGCAGTTCGGTCCAGAATTGCCATTGTTAAGGGATGTGGTCATAGAGCATGACACCGTATGATTCCATTGCTTAATGATGGAAATCTAGACAGTTTCTGCTCTTAGACTGGTTGTCGTCATAACTCCAGACATGTGGGTTGTTAAGCAGAAGGAGTCCCAAGTAAAGAATTCAGGAAGGCTGTAGGGGATAGAGGAGGCCCAGCTGCACAGCAGGGTTACTGCAGTGCAGTGCAAGCTTAGGAAGGCTGGGGAAAGATGGCGTGGGGTATGTGTGTGCTTGCAAGTGTAAGGAGGCCAGGGAAAGATGGTATAGATTGTCTGTGAGCACAGGAACACCAGGGAGAGAGTGTGGAGTGTACGTGAGCACAGGGAGGCTGGGGAAAGAGCATGCAGAGTGAGTATGAATGAAGGGGACAAGGAAGTTGTGGTGCATGGGAGTGAGCAAAGAAAGGCTAGGAGCAGGGGAGACTTACCCAGCAACTTGTGACTCTCTCTGCTGGCTTCTCCATTGCCTTTGCTTTTGGGAAGCTGGCTGGAAAGGTTGCAAATGGCAATCACGTGACCATGGAAGGATGCAATTGGTTGTAAGTGTGAACCTGTTGCCAAGTGCTTTAATTTTGTTCAGAGAACCATGGGGGTGCTGTAATAGCTAGAATTTTGAGCAGCAGTTGTAGGTCCCGCACATTTGTAACTTTGAGAACAGTTGTAACTTAAAGACACAATACAACTCAAAGATGTAATAATATCGGCATATGCTACTTGTGGTACTAGCAGTTCTATGTTGTGAAAAATATTTCCTTTAAATGCTGGAAATATTAAGTTCAGAACAGGAAATGGGTGTGGAGAGGGAACAGCTCTATAGTTTCCCATAAAGAAGAAGAAGAAGAAGAAGAAGAAGAAGAAGAAGAAGAAGAAGAAGAAGAAGAAGAAGAAGAAGAAGAAGAAGAAGAAGAAGAAGAAGAAGAAGAAGAAGAAGAAGAAGAAGAAGACATTGCTATGGTAAGTGGTTGGGCTCTTTGTTGTCCTTTTCTGTAAGCTGGTAGACACAGAATGCATAATGTTTGACAACTCTTTCACAGAATTGCATAGCACCAACAAGAAACACATATTCCTCTCTGTGTAGGAGTATATCTGCACAATAGAAAAGAGCAGGATAATTATGAAAAATGAGCATTCGTGTTGAAATGTGACATATAATAATTCCCCCTCTGGCTTTTGTTAACCATGTAGACCTGTTGATGTGATTTAGTTTAACAATCCATTTATTCTTTGATAGGCTCTCAGTAAATGAATGGTGGTTTTGTTAGCTTAGGAAAAGATGCCTCCCTTTTCCCATCGATCAGTTGGTTAATTATGAACGAGTATCTATTAGGTTGCAAGCTGTAGCCTGAGTGAGACGATGATAAAATATCGTAAGAGAGACAGAAAATAATCTTACTTTATCATTTGTAAGCGAACACTAACATCTGTGGCTATATTAGAAACGGGATGCAAATACGTTTGGATTAATAGCAAATAATAAAAATGATCAGGACTGAAATCTTCTTATAGATTTGGAGACCCAATAATCATACTTACTTAGAATTCAGGGTTCTAAAATGAATGGTTGAAACTGTAAAGCAGAAAAAAAACAGCTATGAATTCATATAGTATGGTTTTATGGTTTTCCTAGCTTTATTGTTCTTGTGAGCTACCCAGAGTTGTTTCAAGATGGTCAGCCATCCAAATCTTTTAAATTAAATAATTAAATAAGCACATTCCCTTCACCAGCTATTGAAAGCTGGTAGTTCAAAATGAAAACAACCAATGGAGATGTGCAAGACCCAAATCAATCTCCATGAATACTATTATTTATTTCACATTGTCCTGCTAATGAATGGTGGACTTTGGTTCTCCAATCACCTGGGTTGCAATCCTGATCAAAATCACGGTAGCCAACATGGGAAGATGTGGAGTGTTCCCCGGCCTTGTTTAACCCATTCAGAGGGAGCAAAAGACAGAAGCAGCAGTAACAACTATCACATATTATGTTCTGAATATAGTAAATCTGCAAATGGCTCCAGTAGACAAAGATAATACGCAGATGCATCAAAGCATAAATGATTATTAATATTTTTTTCCTGCTCAGGAGAGCAATGTGTAACTTTCATAGGCTAAGGGTTCTTAGAAAAAAGTATCTGGCCTCATTTCAAGCTTAAAAGATCTGGATTTTTTTTTCCAGTCTTTCATTGTTTGCATACAGCTGTTAACAGACTTTGCCCTGGCATTCTGGAATCCTGGAATGGACCATATCTTCCACACAAGGCCTAAGGTTTTCTCAAACTTCATTTGGATCAAACAATCTGCTGTGGACATTATCCTAGGCAAGACATGGTGAACCAGTCTTGCAAGTCCTTCAAACTTTATTGAACAACCATTGCAGCATTTCAAGACCAAAGTCTTAGCATGTCTTTGCAAATGCATGAATCTGGCCAACTCTTTTTCTGCTTAAGTAATTATGTTGGACTCTCTTTGATCTCGGAGTTACTAAAGAAATAGTGTGAGTTGAACGCATGGCAAACTGTGTGACTTCCGTAGCTAGCAAGATGATGCCCTCTAGAATGTGTTGGAGAAAGATGGGATTATGTTTGTGATCTGATGGTGCAGTGGTTGGAATGCATTGTTGCATGCTTTTACTCTGCTGACTGCCAGCAGTTTGATCCTGATCGGTTCGATGTTGACTCAGCTTTCCATCCTTCCAAGGTTGGTAAACTGCTTAGAGAGGACTGTAAAGTACTATGAAGTGGTATATACGCCTAAGTGTTGTTGCTATTGCTCATAAATTCTTTACTGCAACAAGGAACTGGGCTAGCCAATGGCACCCTAAAGATCTGTTTCTTTGCCAATTGCTATCACAATGAAACAAAGTGAATTTCCTGTGTCACCTCCTTAGTATGTGTCTTCTTCAGATAACAGCAGTAGCTGATTTGGGAAAGTGGTAGCATTGAAGAAAAAGGGAATCAGGAAACTCTGAAAGTTGCTCCTTACGATAATTTGGATAAGAAAAAAAGAATATGACCCAGTGTATACAAAACTTTATTCCAAATGAAAGACAGACCAGTGAAAACTATCCAAGAAAAAAACAGGGATACCATGATGTGAAAGATACAAGTCTGTGTTTGTACAACGCACTTATTCATGACTTACTTGCCTGCATATCGTTGACTGCGCAATTCATGCAACATGCTAAGAAAAATAATTAACCTTAGAAGAAGACAGACTAAAATGTGGTGGCTACCTTGTGGTTTGATATGTCGTGTGACCACAGTCAGAGAAGAGTGAAGAGATATTCAAGTTAGGACAGGACAAGAGATGACTCCTTGTTTTCTATCCTTGATAGGTTTCAATTCTTTTATTTGCGGAGGGTCTACACTTTTCTGAATTGTTCAAAGTAAACCATGCATTTTTCTGTTGTAAAAGATTATGTTGTCCTAGACACTTAGAGACAGAGCTGCATAATCTGTGTTCGTTTTATAAAGCTTTGTAGTGTCCTTTGATATGTACGGTGCAAAAACAGCCTCCTGCCATTGCATCTCAGGGCCAGCAGCTGAGCTCCGACAATGAAAATGACATGGCTAAGTCCTCCAGCAGGCTGTCCTTGGAGATTTTGAAGAAGAAACCGAGGTGGTTGTGTCTAGGTTTTTCTCTAGTATCCCATCGGCGTATTTCTTATTTGTGACAATAAGATTCCAAGGATCAAATGTTAATCTTGATAGAAGCTTCCTAGGCTAAGGTAAAGGAAAGAAACGTAAAGATAACATTTGGATTATTGCAAATTATTAACTACATCATGGAATCCTTGTGTAAGGGCTGACAAAAATCCACTTTCTAAGTCCTGTATTTGTATTGATTCTATGTTAGTGATATTATCATGCCAGTTACAAAAAAGGTTTTTTGGAATTACAGTTATAGTGTGTGTGTGTGTGTGTGTGTGTGTGCATGAGCATGGACATGGCCTTCTGTAAGTGTTAGGCCTATCTATATGAAGATTGAGTTGAGCAAGGCAGGCATGCACATCTTGTACCATGTGCCCCAACTCCTCTACAGATTTCTGTGTATTGGAGGCTTAGAAATTTCCCCTGCCATCAAAGTATTGTTGTATTGCCTGATAAGGAGTGTGGATATGTTTGTTTGCCAATTGACACTTCTGCATCTGATGTGCAGAAGAATTTATGTTTATAAAGCTACCGTGCCTGCATAACACATGTTGTGTGAATCCTGAAACCAAAACTCTTCTGTGCCAAGATTCAGGGTAAACAAAAAGAGTGTGTGTGTGTGTGTGTGAGAGAGAGAGAGAGAGAGAGATCTGTTGGGATCAAAGGAGCCTGAATCCTGGGTAAAGTCTAAGCTTACAGTTCAAGGGGATAGCCCTGGATTGCCCTGTGTCTTTTTCCTGGATCCCTACTCATGTCATTATATGGAAGTTGTGGGATTCAAAAGAGTGTTGAGAAAAATTCAGGCAATAAACTAGAGGTCTCCACAAGCATGAGCTCTTCCTTCCATTTGGTTTTTCTCCTGGGATTTTAAGGCGGTAAAGGACTTGGCTACACCTGGTTTCCAATTATTGAGGAAACATGGACAATCCTTGACTGTGGCTGTCTGTTAGAGGAAGAATTTGCAGCCAGGGGACTGGAGCAGCTGTCTGGGTAAGGTACAGCTCAGTAGGAGACTGAAGGTGAAAGAGGAATAGGCTGGACTCCAGCAAACCCAAGGCAGAAATGCTGAAAGGTGAAGCCAAGGCCAGAAGCAGAGACCCTGAGGGTCCACAGCCAGCCATCAGCTTATTCCCCACCCCCCATCACCCATGCACCCCAAACACAGACTAAAAGGCTTGGGAAGATCTGTAATGGTATGTGGAAATGACCTTGGGCCAGAAGCCAAAAAGATTCAGCCAAGGGAACAGTCAGATAAAAGACAACTTAGCCTGTAGCAGGAATGTGGGTGGGTCACGAGGCTCATAGGGATCTCCCTCATTTCTTGGGCTGCAAAGGCAAGTGGGGGAGAGAAATGTACGTCAGACTTGCAATGTTCTATTAATGCAACCTTACAGTAAAGTAGAATTAGTTCCTCCAGTCATGACTTGCTTGTAGTTCAAGCAATAAAGGAGAAAACAGCTGATTATAAGACTCTTTAGGAATTAGATAACCACACAGACGTAGACTTTAGCTTAAATGGAGTATAGCATAGTACTGTATATAGGTTTAGTGGTAAGTCTTAAGTTAGAAGTTAGGAAATAAATTGGTTAAACCTTTTATACAATAATAGCGTTCCTGGGAACAGAGGAAAAATAACAATCTGTTTGTGGTGTGTAGTATTTTCCCAAAGAAACCCCTCACAAAGGTAAAAAAAAAAAACAAAGCAATACAAGATGGTGGCTACAAAGTGCAATTGAAACTCCTTTCTTTAAAGGGTGACATTCTGCATTAAATTGTAAGGTTATCAAACTTGCATTTTCTCTACAATAAAGTGGTTGCTTTACCTCTTTAGAAGTTCTTGTATCTCAGTAAGTGTCTCACTCTGAAAGCTTATCAAAATCCACTACATGAAATTGTGCCACTTCTGCGGACATGCTTTTCGCTCAGGAGCACATTGTATCAGCTCAGCCACTTCATTGTCATCTTAATTCAACAAGATTTGGCAATAAACTCTCGAAAGTGGACCAATAAATCATGTTATGCTAGTTTAAGCATTTCTATAAATTAAATTCCAAATCTAATTTAATATTATTTCTGTCTTGAACTGGATGAGGGTTAGTATATCATCTCCCTGTGTGATCTGGACTTACCAGAGATTTAAAACAAAAGCATCTGCATTATTATTATTATTATTATTATTATTATTATTATTATTATTATTATTATTATTAGATTATGGAAAATGTGAGATCTGGTCATTTTCCCCCCCTGTGGTTCGCATTTGCACACAGCACATAATAATATAATTAAACTTGAATCTATTATGTTAATATCTGTGCTAAGATCAGCACTACAGAAAATGATTAGTGTTATTCCTATGTAAGCAACTAATTCCTATTCATTTTTTCTAGATAATTTTGTTTCCAAGTTTGTATGAAGAGGTCAGGGGAAGAAAAGGGAGGAGGAACACTAAGATAGCTATTCTCTTTTTTTGACTTGAGTGCTGAGGCCCAAAGCAAGCTGTATAGTATCTTCTGCTCTCTGGTTCCTTAAAGCAAATATATAGATCATCTGAGATCAGGTTCTCAATCATATGCAGCACATGGTGGACACAAAGGACCCCTGGCCCCTGAGAGGGCAATGCAAAAAGCAGGAACACCCCCCCCCCATTCTCCTGTCTCCCTTGAATAGGAATCTTGAGATGCTGAATGCATAGATGGGGTGCTTAAGTGAGGCACTTCACCTCTGCAGGTTACAATTCTGGTCAAACAGCAACCCTGTATGCCAATTATCTCCCAAGTCAGGCTTGAGGTTGTGTTCTGACATATGAGGCAGCAGAGAAATAGTCAGGCATTAAGATTTTTCAGGCATTAAGAAACCCTGCGGTCAATGCCATCTTGAGGTTATTTTCAGGTGAGGTGGGTCTTCTTTCTGATGGGCCCTTCTCTAGAAAGTCTTTGTATGAAATTCGGGAGTGCAACCATTTTGTCCTTTCAATATGCAGCACCAATCCTTTCACCTGGGGTTTCCCTGAAAGAAATATAATAGAGGAAATATTGCTTTTGCTTTTGCTTTCCTTTCCAGTGATTTTCATATTTTTTTATTCGTCGTATTTCATTATTCATTTTAATCAATTCCATTTTTTTCAATTGCAATTCATTTCAAGACTGGAGAACAGGGGAACTTGGATATATTGCAAAGCTTGATGAATGCTATTCGAGATGGACCTTTGACCCGTTCCAGTAAAGTTCGTCTTGTGTTTCTGAATCAGTGCTAAAATATATGGCAATATGTAGTGTTATGTACTAAGCTTTTGGGGGTTTAATCACGTGTGCTGCTGGAGAACTAATGGTTCTCCAGCAAACCAGACAGGGCGTCTCCAGTCCTGGCAGCAGTTAACATGGCAGGAATAATGGGTTCAACCTGATTGGTTGTTCAGAGCATGTGGACTATATATATATATATTGTGCAACGTTACCCAAAGGTCCCAGTACAGTTCAGCCTGACTCACAATAAAGCTATGATTCTTCTGTACTCATCTACCTGGCATCTTTCCTGCTCTTCAGAACCCACAACACAACAGTGGCAACGAGGATGGGATCCTGCTTCACCTTAAAGAGCTGAACTCACAAGGGGTCGGCTTTACGTGCTGGTGGAAAGAGGCATCTTTTCCCCCCCCTCACTCTTCCTTGGCTGGCTAGCAGCTACGCTAGTGGCCATTTGCTCAGAATCACCCATCTGAGCTCAAGAAGCAGGATCAGAAATGCAGGAATTAGTCAAGATGCCAAAGGTCAGCAAATTAAGGGAGTTCAACATTTGCCACCCAGAAGAATGGTCATCGTATCTCTCTCAAGTCAAGAATTACTTAAGGGCAAACCAGATCGCTGAAGATTGGCTCAAAGCTGCAATGCTGCTATGTGTCTGTGGGCCAGCAATGTGTTCTGAACCAGCCCTCTTCTAACAAACCCCTTATCAGAAAGAAGAGACTGGAGAGCGTCCAAGGCTAAAAGGCTTCTGCCAAGATTTAATTACGCAGTTAACAAAAACACTAGAGCTTGTCTTCTCAAGCGGAAAAGTTGCTTTCAGCAACCAGCCCCTCCCCAAACACTCCTTTTATAGAGAGCTCAGGGCGTGGTCTCCCTGTGCCTCCTCCCGAGGAGTCCCATAGCCTTTCTTTGTTTGTTCCTGCTCGACTGCCTCCTGCGTCGGGCGTCCTTGAACAGGGCCAGCTGTGGGTCATCATCCTCCGCACTCTCGGGCTCACGCAGCTGAGAAGAGGTCCCCGGCTGAGGACTCTGCAAAGCCTCCAAACCATCATCAGCCGGTTCGTCTCCCTCCTCCCCCTCATCTGAGTCCTCCGATACGTCGGAGCCGGCTGTCGGACCCACAGGCTGGCCCTGAGTCACAACACTATCCCGCACCGCAGGGCCCTTCCCCCGGGTCTGCCGATCCGGATGCGGTCGGGATGGGAACTGTTCGTGAAAAGCAGTCACCAACGCAGGGGCATGAACGGCGGTCGCGTCTTCCCATGTGAAGTCCTCCGGCCCGTACCCTTTCCACTCGATCAGGTACTGGAAGCGACCTTTCAGCCAGCGGGAATCCCTGATGCTGGCGACCTCGTACTCGGGGGTGCTGCCTCCATCACGAGTTCCTGATGGGGGAGGTTCCGCTTGGCGAAGTGGACAGGCCGGTTGTTCGGGGACCAACAAGGACCGATGGAAGACGGGGTGCACGCGCAGGGAACGTGGCAGAGTTAAACGATAGGCGACCGGATTGATGACGGCCTCGACTGGGAACGGTCCAAGGTAACGGTGGTCCAGCTTCCTCGCCGGCCGAGTGGATGGTAGGTTCCTGGTGGACAGCCAGACCCGATCCCCCACCGATAGTGGAGGCGTATCCCTTCTCGACCGATCGGCGAACCTCTTGTAGTCGGCCTTGGCCTTCTCCAGCTGCCGTCGCACCAACCGATGGATCGCCTGTAACTCCGTCATAAATTCGTTCGCTGCCGGCTCCGATGAGTCCACGGGAGAAAGGGGGAAAAACCGGGGGTGATAACCCACGTTGGCCAAGAACGGTGTCATCTGCGTGGAGGTGTGCTGCGAGTTGTTAAAGGCAAACTCGGCTATGGCCAAATAGTCCACCCAATTGTCCTGCTGCAGGTTAACGTAGCAGCGCAGATACTGCTCTAAGATGCCGATGACCTTCTCGGTACCCCCGTCGGTTTGTGGATGATGCGCGGACGAGAGGCAAACCTTAATGTCCAACGCCCGCATCAACTCCTGCCAGAAGCGGGCTGTAAACTGGGCCCCCCTATCGGAGACGACTCTATCGGGAAGGCCGTGCAGCCGGAACACCTGTTGGATGAACATGCGACTAGTGGCGCGAGCTGACGGTAAGCCGCGACAAGGGATGAAGTGCGCCATCTTGGTCAGCATGTCCACCACCACAAACACTGTCGTGAAGCCGGAGGATGGGGGTAGATCCGTCAGAAAGTCCATGGACACAGCCCCCCAGGGTCTCTTGGGTGTTGGCAAGGGCTGCAGTAAACCAGGCGGGGCCCCTGTCGCTGACTTGGCCTGCCTGCAAGGAATGCAGGAGGTGACATAAGACTGGACATCGTGTCGGACTCGGGGCCACCAAAAAGTACGGGAGACCAAGTTCAGAGTCTTGAACAGGCCAAAATGCCCCGCAGCCGGGTTATCATGACACTGGCTGAGGACGAGTCCCCTGAGTGGCCCTCCTGGAACATAGAGCCGGTCACGATAATACAGGAGTCCATCCGCGACCGACCAAGGCGAATCTGGCCCCACCTCTTCCTTCCGCTGAGCCACCCACGCCTCCTGCTGCTGCGCCTCCCGGATCCGAGCCCGTATATCCACCGGCTCCCGCACCGCAGCAAAAGACTCGACGGGGATCACTGTCCTGGGCGGAAGCTTGTCTTCCGCTCGGGTGTATTCGGGCTTTCTGGACAGAGCATCCGCTCTCTGGTTGTGCCCGCTTGGTATGTACCGCACCCGGAAGTCAAACCTCGCAAAGAAGAGGGACCACCGGATCTGGCGTTGATTCAAATTCCGAGCGGTCTGCAGGCTTTCCAGATTCTTGTGGTCCGTCCGGACCTCGATCTGATGCCGCGCCCCCTCCAGATGATGCCTCCAAGCCTCGAACGCCGCCTTGATGGCCAGCAGCTCCTTCTCCCAGATGGTATAGTTGCGCTCCGAGGGATTCAATTTCCGAGAGTGATACGCGCAAGGGAAAAGGGTACCGTTGGGCGTCGCTGCCTGGAGCAACACGGCCCCAATGGCAATGTCGGAGGCGTCCGCCTCCACGACAAACGGCCGTTGCGGGTCAGGATGCTTCAAGATGGGCTCCTTCATGAAGGCGTCCTTCAAAGCTTGGAACGCCTGTTGTTCGGGGGCGTTCCACTGGAACCGAGTCTTCTTCTGCAGGAGCCGGGTGAGGGGGGCTGTCAAGGCAGCAAAGCCAGGGACTTTCTCGGGGCAGGCTTGATCACTGACGCCCGCTGACGCTTCTTCGGGCAAGAAGCAGCCAAATGTCCAGGGTCCCCACAGTAAAAACACAACCCCCCCGATCGTCGTCTGTCCATTTCCGTCTCCGATAGACGGGACCTGGCGGCACCCAGCTCCATTGGCTCCTCCCTCTGGACTGGGGGCTCACGCACAACAGGAGCGGCAGGGGTCTGTGGGGTGGCACGGCGACTCTTTCGCTGCTGCAGCCGGGCATCGATCCGCAGACAAAGATGGATCAGCCCATTCAGGTCTGAGGGAATGTCCACGTGGGCCAGCTCATCCAACATCTCCTCCGACAAGCCATCCTGGAAGGCATCCACGAGCGCAGCCTCATTCCAGGCGGAATCCTGGCTAAGCAGCCGGAAATCGCTGATGTAGGCCTGTAGGGGGCGCTGACCCTGCCTCAAAGCTTTCAGGCGTCGGGTGGCCGTCTGCGCCTTAATTGGGTCCTCATACATGAGGCGCATATGGTCACAAAACCCCCCAAAGTTATCCAACAAAGGGCTAGGCTGTGCCAACAGAGGCGTGCCCCAACGAGCTGCATCTCCCGACAGAAGGCTCAACACGAAACCCACCTTATCTCGGTCATTGGGGAAATCAGCTGCTCTCACGCTGATAAAAAGCTGGCATTGTCCCAGGATGGCAGGAAACAGTTCTGGATTGCCAGCAAATTTATCCGGCATAGCTATCTGACATTTCCTCCTGGGTGGGGGTGCAGCATGTACCTGGGCTTGTAGTTGCCCCACTTGAGCTGCCAGCAAAGTGAGTTGCTGGGTGAGCTGAGCATTCTCGGCAAGAAGCTGCTCCATCGTAGTTGTAAGGGGTGGGTGGCTGAAAGCAAACTGTTCTGAACCAGCCCTCTTCTAACAAACCCCTTATCAGAAAGAAGAGACTGGAGAGCGTCCAAGGCTAAAAGGCTTCTGCCAAGATTTAATTACGCAGTTAACAAAAACACTAGAGCTTGTCTTCTCAAGCGGAAAAGTTGCTTTCAGCAACCAGCCCCTCCCCAAACACTCCTTTTATAGAGAGCTCAGGGCGTGGTCTCCCTGTGCCTCCTCCCGAGGAGTCCCATAGCCTTTCTTTGTTTGTTCCTGCTCGACTGCCTCCTGCGTCGGGCGTCCTTGAACAGGGCCAGCTGTGGGTCATCATCCTCCGCACTCTCGGGCTCACGCAGCTGAGAAGAGGTCCCCGGCTGAGGACTCTGCAAAGCCTCCAAACCATCATCAGCCGGTTCGTCTCCCTCCTCCCCCTCATCTGAGTCCTCCGATACGTCGGAGCCGGCTGTCGGACCCACAGGCTGGCCCTGAGTCACAACACAATGTTCGATCTTGCAGAAAACCTGTTTGCCCCCACGCCAATCGAAGCAGTATCCTATGCCGACCTCAAACAAAAACTTAACAGACATTTTAAGCCAAGAATGTCAGAAATGGCATGGAGATTCAAGTTTGACCAGAGGGTGCAACATCCAGGAGAAACGGCATCAGAATACACCGCGGGCTTATGCCAGGCCATGCGTTTTTGCAAATTCTCAATCCTTGAAGAACGCCTGAGGGATCGGCTCGTTTGCGGCCTCAGAGACAAAGCCCTCCAACAGAGACTATTCACCAGACCCAATTTAATATTCTCGGAGGCACAAGACAAAATAATGGCTGACGAAGCAGCTGGAGGAGCTGTGCAAGTAGTGCAAACCGCCAAACCTCTCTAGGTCGAAGAAACCATTCACCATGAGGTCACTAAATTTGGCAACGAACCAGCAGTAGAAGAAGAGATGGAGATAGACAAGCTACAGAAGCAGCCGGGCGCACAAGAATGTGAAAATCAACACAAAGAAAACACTTACAGGGCAGTCCTCTTCTCTAGATGTATGGGGTGCGGAGGCAACCATTCCTGCGCAAACTGCAGATTCCATATGGCCACGTGCAGGGCCTGTGGGAGGACCAGACACATCATGGTCGAATGCTGGGCTCGCCAGAGAGACGGACAACCCAAGCATCAGTCAAGGGAAATGACAAGGAGAGGTACCGGGGGCCTGAGTCAAACCAGTGTGGGGTTCTTCAAAAGCTGGAGAAGTATTTGCCGCACAGGGGCTCGTCGTCCCCTTAAATCTAAACTTAAGCTCTCCATTGAACTGCAAGGCATTCCATGCAAAATGGAATTGGACTCCGGTTCAGCAGTCTCAATCATTTCTCATGAGACATTCAAATATGTCTGCAAACGCAGCCATCAGTGGGTTAAATTGAAGCCCTCGAGCATTATCTTAACCGACTTCCAGAATGCCCAAGTTAAAATTAAGGGGGAGGCCACCCTATCAGTAAAATTTAAAGGGTTTTCGGGGTACCTGGATGTCGTAGTAGTAGAGGGTCAAAGAACAAGTCTTATAGAACTTGATTGGTTTGAGGCTTTAGGAATTCAGATAACAGGCATCAACCGAACACAGAGTACTGACCTCAGTGCTGTCTGTGAAGAATACTCAGATGTGTTCGATTCTAAATTAGGAATGTATACAGGCCCACCTATTTCATTTAAATTAGACCCCAATGTAATACCGATCAGAGTCAAACCGCACAGAGTTCCTTTTGCATTAAAGCATAAAATTGATTCAGAAATTGATAAATTAGTAGAACAAGGGGTGTTACAACCTGTTGAAGGGGGAGAGTGGGAGACCCCTATCATCACCCCACTTAAACCAAACGGGGAGGTTCGTATTTGCATGGACTACAAATATACCCTAAACAAAGCTTTAAACCAGCATGCCTACCCGGTTCTGATAGTCAGCCATATTCTAGCCTCTTTGCAAGGGGGCGCCATTTTCGCTAAGCTCTATTTAGTGCAAGCATATCAACAACTGCCAGTAGATGAGGCAACAGCAGTGGCCCAAACAATAGTGACACATAGAGGAGCTTTCAAAGTCAAACGGTTGCAGTTTGGCGTAAGCGTAGCACCAGGGATATTCCAAGGGATCATGGAACGCACCCTCAAGGGCATTCAAGGTGTTTGCCCGTATTTTGATGATGTTCTCATTGCCGGAGAATCCACAGAAGTATTAGCAAATAGGCTCAGGGCTGTCTTACAAAGACTTCACGATGCAGGCCTTAAACTAAAAAAGAATAAATGTAGTATTGGGGTCTCATCAATGGAATTTTTGGGGTTCTGTATCGATGCCAGTGGAATCCACTCCACAGAATCAAAGGTAAAGGCCATCAAAATGGCTCCTAGTCCCAAAAACAAAGCAGAATTACAAGCATTTTTGGGTTTACTGAACTTTTATCACACATTTCTACCTCATAAGACAGCTATAGCAGAGCCCCTCCACAGGCTACTCGATAAGAAATCTGTATGGCAATGGACCGGTATACATGAAAAGAGTTTTCAAGACCTTAAGGCCCTCTTATCAGAAAAATCCACAGTCACTCATTACATAGAGTCTAAACCTGTATGTCTTGCATGTGATGCATCTCCTTATGGGGTGGGGGCAGTTTTAAGTCACATAGAAAAGAATGGGGAACAAGTTCTGCAGCTGAACGCAATTATGCACAAATTGATAAGGAAGCCTTAGCCATAGTGGCTGGGGTCAAAAAATTCCATGATTATTTATATGGAAAAAATTTCACTGTGTATACTGATCACAAGCCCCTTTTGGGATTATTTACAACAGATAAACAAACCCCCCACATTTTATCCCCAAGGATGCTCAGGTGGTCTATATTTTTGTCTGCTTATAAATTCAAGTTAATTCACAAACCTGGGAAGGAAATGGGCCATGCAGATGGCCTCAGTAGACTACCACTGCCACTTATAGATCCTGACCCAGCTCCTGCTACACGAATATTATCCATACAAGATTTGCCTGAATTCCCCCTCCATGCTGGGGACATTGCTGCTGAAACGGCCACAGATAGGATTCTAAGCAGAGTATTGTCTTGGGTATTCATGGGATGGTTAGAGAAAAGTCCAGGCCCTGAATTCCAAAGTTACTTTGTTAGAAGGCATGAATTATCTGTACATAAAGGATGTTTTTGCTTTGGGGAAACAGAGTCATTATTCCCTCAGTATTAAGAGACAGAGTATTGCAGTCCTTACATGAAGGACACCCAGGCATAGTGCACATGAAAGCATTAGCTAGAAGCTACCTTTGGTGGCCAGGTTTAGATAAGGCTGTTGAGGAGCAAGTACACGGGTGCTATATCTGCCAAAGGTCAAAGCTTGAAATGCCCCAAGCACCTGTCCATAGATGGGAGGAGACTCATACTCCCTGGTCCAGAATTCATATTGACTATGCTGGGCCTTTTCAAGGACAGCTCTTCTTGGTAGTAGTGGATAGCCACTCAAAATGGCTGGAAGTAATTCCGGTTCCCAATATGACTACTGCTAGGACCATCCAGGTGTTGAGAAAACTTTGCTACATGTGGGCTACCTGATGTCATGGTTTCTGATAATGGGGCTCAATTTACTGCTGCTGAGTTTCAGGCATTCCTCAGAGCGAACCTAATCAGACATGCCACATCCACTCCATTCCATCCATCATCGAATGGGCAAGCTGAACAGATGGTGAGGACAACCAAGGACACCCTCAAGCTCATCATCACAGGTGACTGGCATCATAGACTAGCAGACCTTTTACTCTGCCAACACTCTACACCCTGCATAGCCACAGGTAAAAGCCCAGCGGAGCTTCGTTGGGGTAGATGCCTCATTACTAAACTGGACAGACTTCATTCAGACAAAGTGGCATCAGATAGTGCTCAACCCAAACCACCCAGGGGGCTACAGACTGGTGATTTGGTCTGGGCCAGAAATTATGGGCCTGGACACTTGTGGGTACCGGGACAGGTGATTGACAAAACTGGTCCCCTATCTTACACAGTAGGGGTGGAGGGAAGGCGACTGGTCAGAGGACATGTTGTCCAGTTAAGGAAGAGATTTCCAGAATGGTCACTAAGTGAGAACTTTGGCACAAGTCCCTCCCGTAGTTCTCCAGCTGGCACACAAGCTAGCTCTCACCCGTACCACCAGTATTTTCAACACACAATAGATTTCGAGTCCGAGGAGGACCAAGGCAATGCCGAGGTGCAACATGGAACTCCTGATCAGTCGGATCAGCCAAGCATCAGTGACCACTGTGCTCACTCTGCTCCAAGTCTTGACTCTGGGGTGGGCCAACCTGGAGAGGCTAGCCAGAGCAGTTCTCCTTCCTCAGACTCTACAGCACAGGAGAACATGAATTTGCATGGCATGCCAGACAAGTTGGTAAACCACAAAGTGGGTGGAACCCCAAGACGTTCCTCATGTCCACACAAGCCTCCTGCATACCTCACAGACTATGTTGTTAAATAAAGGACAACGTATCATGTAAAATGATTACCAGTTCTAAGGCATGCCCGCTCATTTAAATATCATTTTGATTCTTCTGTTAATCAATACATGATTTGTGTTGCACTGCATACTGAAAGGGTATTAACAGAGGGCGGTTTTTTTCAGTTGGACGTTCTTTAATCTCTTTGTAGTTATTGTAAGGTACTGTTTGGTACTGCAACACTACTGGCAGAACAGCAAAACTGTCATTAGTCTCATTGCATGCAGTTTGTGCATAACACGTCCGAGAAGGTCGCGTTATGAATATACTACCTTGAATGGGGTCAAACATTCACTTATATATTGGAAGTTGGGAGTGAGTTGAGTTCTTTAAACTTGTTATTATCTTGGATGGGGTCAAACATCCACATATATTGGAGATGGGAGTGCAGTGAGTTCTTTAAACTTGTATGGGTTATATTATTTGTTCTTAAAAGGGGGAGGGGTGTTATGTACTGAGCTTTTGGGGGTTTAATCATGTGTGCTGCTGGAGAACTAACGGTTCTCCAGCAAACCAGACAGGGCGTCTCCAGTCCTGGCAGCAGTTAACATGGCGGGAATAATGGGTTCAACCTGATTGGTTGTTCAGAGCATGTGGACTATATACATTGTGCAACGTTACCCAAAGGTCCCAGTACAGTTCAGCCTGACTCACAATAAAGCTATGATTCTTCTGTACTCATCTGCCTGGCGTCTTTCCTGCTTTTCAGAACCCACAACACAACATGTAGGTAGTTGTGAGGGCCCCAGTGACTGTCCTGAGTCCCTCTTTGAAATATGCTTTCCAGCCCAAGGAAACTCTCTCATAACTACCTCTCATCACTATTTTAATTTATTAATTTAATTTTAAATGTAAAAATAATGCAATAGTTGTATAGAACCTCTTGAAACACATCCCCCCCCACTGATCCACGTACAAAAAAGGGGTGATGCTCTGATTGCTCAGGTATGCCTGCCATCTTGATCCCCCACAAGGTTTACTTGGTCGAAAATAACGCTAGATGAAAATATTCTGACAAAGCTCATGCCTGAGCTTGGGATCAACTGTCTGGCTCCCACTCAGCCTTCTTTCTAACCTTCTAGCTTTCCCTGAGTTTTGTCTTGTGGAAGGGACCCAGAAGAAAGCAAATGAACTAGCAACAGCAAGGAGCAGAAGGGTCAGTTGTGGGTTGTATCTGAAATTTATTTGGACCATTGAATGATCCTTCAGAGATGCAGTAGGGAGAGGACTTTAATTTGCTGCGGCGTCTCAGGGGATTGGGAGTGGGAGGCACGGTTCTTCAGTGGTTCTCCTCCTATCTCCTGGGACGTTCGCAGTCGGTGTTGACGGGGGGGGCAGAGGTCGACCGCGAGGCCTCTCGCTTGTGGAGTCCCTCAGGGGTCGGTCCTCTCGCCCCTTCTGTTCAACATCTACATGAAACCGCTGGGTGAGATCATTCGTGGTTTTGGAGTTGGGTATCATCAGTATGCTGATGATACCCAACTTTTCATTTCGACCCCAAACCACCCCAGTGATGCCCTCGACGTGATGTCCCGGTGCCTGGAGGCGGTCCGGGTCTGGATGGGGAGGAACAGGCTTCGTCTCAACCCCGACAAGACGGAGTGGCTGTGCGTACCGGCATCCCGGGATATTCAGGATATCCCACCCCTCATTATGGGGGGTGAGTCATTACCTCCTGTAGATAGGGCTCGCAACTTGGGAGTCCTCCTAGATTCACAGCTCTCTTTAGAAGACCATATTGTAGCTGTAACTAGGGGGGCGTTCGCCCAGGTTCGCCTGGTGCGCCAGTTGCGGCCCTATCTAGACCGGGATGCCTTGCGCACGGTCACTCATGCGCTCGTGACCTCTCGTCTTGATTACTGCAACGCTCTCTACATGGGGCTACCCTTGAAGACCACTCGGAGGCTCCAGCTGGCACAGAATGCAGCCGCGAGAGTTGTGTCGGGGGTCTCCCGATACTCCCGTGTTACACCTTTGCTCCGCGAGCTGCATTGGTTGCCAGTTGTCTTCCGGGTGAGGTTCAAGGTGTTGGTAATGACCTACAAAGCCCTCCATGGCATGGGTCCAGAATACCTTGGGGAGCACCTGCAGCCGGCGTCAACTTCCCTCCGCCCAGTACGCTCCCACAGAGAGGGCCTCCTCAGGGTGCCGCCGGTCAAAGAATGCCGACTGGTGGCCCCCAGGGGGAGAGCGTTCTCTGTGGGTGCACCGGACTTATGGAACCATCTTCCGGTAGAGCTCCGGATGGCGCCCGACCTCCGCTCCTTCCGGCGCGACCTTAAAACCCATCTCTTTAAGGAAGCGGGCCTGGCCTGATGGGATGGGGTGGGTTTGTTATTATTATGACTTTAATTTTAAATTTGTACTATGGGCATTGTTTAATCATGTTTTAATAATTTTAACTTTTGTATCTGTCTTTTACGTATTGCCCTGTTAACCGCCCTGAGTCTCTTGAGAGAAGGGCGGTATATAAATTAAATAAATAAATAAATAAATAAATAAATAAATTATTTTATGACTTGGTGACAGCCTGGACAAGTCCCTGCTGTTTTCCTGGCAACATTTTCTGAAGAAGTGGTTTCCTTTGCCCGCTTCCCAAGGCTGAGAGAGAGAGAGAGTGACTGGTGCAAGGTCACCCAGCTGCCTTTGTGCCCAAGGCAGGACTAGAATTCACAGTCTCCCAGTTTCTAGCCTGGTGCCTTAACCACTCCACCAAACTGTCTTTCATAGGGAGAGGAAAAACGAGGGAGGGGAGGCTAGCTGAAAGGAACAGATAGGGCAGGACAATAACTGAATTTCTTGGCAATATAATTATGCATGATAATTAATCTAAATTAGCTCAGTTCAGCTTAGATGATTACTCAGCACGTATTTAATAGCCCTGCCAAGTTAAAAAAAAAAAAGAGTTGGATGTGATTTCTGAAATGGTTCGGGGGGGGGGAAAATTCACCTGTTGGAAAAAAAACACACATGACCACTCCTTCCACTAGCTAGGCCACACATGAACCCTTCCCCATTTTGCAAGCAACAGTCTCCCCTGACCCACATGGAGGGTTATAAAAAATTGCTGAGTTGAAATAGACGGAGCACAGCCAGTGGATACCAGTGAATCTGTCAGGAAACGAAATCCCCTCAATGATACAGAAATGTCCTAAATCACAGCACTGCTTCCCACACCAGACTCACGTGCCCGCCCCCATAAAAAATCCACACATAGAGAAGATTCCACACACCTAAGACTGATACACCCAGAGCTGAGGACCAACTTTTCTTATCAGACTTCACACACCCCAGAGCCCAAACACTTCAGTCTGCACATCTAATACCACCTCATGATCAAAGTTCTCCATTGCTGTAAATATTATGGTCTTCCAAGTAGCCTACCTTTCCATTGTTATATTGCACATTATGCTGTCAAAATATATTTTTATTTATTTTAATTCCATTTATATCCCGCCCTTCTCCGAAGACTCAGGGCGGCTTACAAGCTTAGCAGTATACCCTCCCCCTGGGTCAAGTGACTTGCTCTGTGTGTTCTATGGGGGATTTATCTAGATTTGAACCCAAGATTTTCTTCCAACACACCTAAGGTTTTGGGAGGCTTAAGCAGCTGCTTCAGGAATCAGAGCTGGCATATCTTGATAAAGTTTCCAAGGTTCTTCCTCTTTTTACTAAATCTCTCTAGAGTTTCCAGGGTGCTCGTTGTCTTTGCTCCAATTGAGAATTTTTCCCCAAACTCTAACTTGTTGGAGGTAACAGGTACTTATTGCTTTGAAAGGAAGTCATCCATGGTTCCATTTCTTAATGCCAAATTTATATTCACCCTGTCCATCTCGCAGCAATTCTTTCTAATGTTAATTTGCTCATATGATACCCTCTCTACAAATTATGAGCACATATATTCACAACCCACGGAGTAGCCTAGATGTCTTTGTACTTCCTGTTGGATCTAGAATTTTTTCCAATAGCTGCAACTGAACAGCAGTGGAGTGTGTTGGAATGGTAGGCAGGCTAAATGCAGCTAGCTGTGTGCTTGCGCAGCACATTGAATTGCTAACCAACCAACCAACCATATTTTATCCCAGGGTGCTGCAAAAATCCAGTGTGTATGGTTAATTTATGGCAGGGTATGTCATTTGAACCCAAGCAAAAGGGTTAGCCAAATAAAACATGGGTTAAGATAACAATTCGTGTGTCATGCAAATACATCGAGTGACTGATGGAGAGAGTCATTTCAAAAGCCAGCTGGAATAGGAGCCAGAAAGAGAGAGAGAGAAAGAGAGAGAGAGAGAGAGAGAGAGAGAGAGAGAGAGAGAGAGAGAGAGAGAGAGAGAGAGAGAGAGAGAGAGAGAGAGGAATGAGAATGAGAATGAGAACTTGAAGGACTCAGTGATGAAAGAAAGAGAAGAGAGTTAATTGCATTTAATGGGCAGGTTTTTCAAATGCAAATAGGATTGGTTGGAAGTGGCCTGGTAATTAATGTGAGCCGAATTGCTATGGCTAAGAAAATTCAGCCTTTAGTCTTTCACCATTGGTGTCAATGGGAGATTCCTATCCAGTACAAAACCAGTTTCAAAAAAGGAAATTGTCTTCAAGCATCAGAATTAAATTTCCTCTGCAGCACCTGCCCCAATTAACATCCTCAATGGTCTTGTAGTGAGCCAGGAGAGAGGGGAAGGAGAGAAACCTGCATTTCCTACAGTATCCCTTATGGAAGGACGGGAGTCTAGGAGAAAATAAATAAATAAATAAATAAATAAATAAATAAATAAATAAATAAATAAATAAATAAATGCTTCCCTTCATCATTTGATTTCACTGAAGTAAGAAGTTTATGTGGAGCTCATGATGGGGCTGAATTATCAACTTGTTTGGCTGTGCTTATTAGGATATGCATGAAATAGAAAATGACTTTATATGTGAGTTGGAATAAGCCGCTCCAGTTGACCTTTATTGACTTTCACTACAAGGTAGCAAGAATAGGTATAGTGGTAATCTACACCAAGTGCAATCTGTTACCCAAATTGCAGAAAGATTGACTGAGGGCATGATTTTTTAAAGTATTAAAATAAATAAAAATAAATCAAGAAACTAATCAAAGAGAGGAGCAACCTAGAACTAAGGAGATATCCATAAAAATCAATGCAGCTCTGCTTTCACCCACTAAACATTTACTTAAATTAGAACCAACAATATTATCAAACAGTCCGTCTTTTGTCAACAAAAAGAATGGACAGAAGAACGCCAGGCTAAAACCTGACAGACACATTTCTTCTTCCAAGAGTTCTCTGATAAAAGACTCATCAAATTGGCCGGTTGAGAAAAATTTTAGCCTTTTACTAAGGACAGGCAGCCCAGGAAAAGAGGTGGCGGTATGGGGTTTGAAATGAAAGTTATTTGGATTTTATGCTCAAAGCTCAGAAATATAAATTTTAAAAAAAAACTTGTGCCAATCTTTAACATAAAAGTGACTTTATAATTATGTAGTGCTGTACACGGGCAAGGATTTAATGAGAAATTCCTTTACTCAACCAATAAAGTCAATATTGGCTATATAACAATGAAAGGTGGGGGATTCTGATAAGACATCTGTCAGTGGAACATACAGAATTCCATACACAATACCATCAAGATCCAATCTGGTCAGTCATGAAAGGATGGGCTCCAGCACAAGCCCAAAAGCTTGGAAGATTAAACTTCTGGTCCTGGTCACCAACCCAGATTGGATTCTGCAACATTATCCTGAGATATGTATATTTACAATACCATCAGTCCTTCTAAACCGGCTATTTATTATCTCCTTCCTACCATCTTGGATTTCAGCATCCATTCAGGCTTTTTTGGAGAAAGATTATCTAGGTCTCCTATTGCTGCTAGTCTCCACCCTTTATCAAAGTACTGTATAGATAAAGGAGAAGAATTGAAAGCCATCTCTGACTGTTGATTTATCCAGTCCAGCTCCTTCCCTGCTATCTTCTGTCTAGACAAGAATCTAGAAGTTTATTTAGTAACTAAATCTACTTAACCTTTGGGAGGAAAGCTGATTTCCATACTTTGTGGCTATACACTGTAGAAATGGGATTGATTACATGGAAAACAGGGGAAAAACATTTTCATTTATTCAAGCTTCTCAGCATGGAGTTACTTTATCAGAAGCTTTAGGGGACGTTGTGACGTCATACCAAAACTAAGCCTTTTGTTGCACAGATTTTTCCCCCCATATCTTTGAAGATACCCTCTGGAACACCCAGCCAAATTGAGGATAGGTCAAAGAAGGTAGCTAAACTCCTTAACATTTCATCTCTGATCCCTTAGGAAGTTTCCTTCATTTTTTTTTTAAATAAATCAGCTGCTTGGCAATATTCTGTAGGATGTGTTTGTTTGCAATCTGCCTACTGAGCACAAACCCAGCAAAATCAAGTGAAGGTTATGCATGCACATAAGCTCCAGGCTGCAAAAATTAAAATAGGAGGGGCAGGGGCTGGCTGCTGGTGCTTCTTAATTGCATGAATAATATTAACATGATGAGAGGAAGAAAGGAGAGCACACACAAAATGTAGATTTTATACTAACTAATCAAGCAAATTTTGGACTAGTAGCCTATATTCACAACCTCAGCAGTGTTTGCGTCAACTGCATAAAATAATCTGGACCCATGGACCTTGCCTTACCTGTCTGTGTGGTGCGTCATAGCACAACTCCCACAAAACCTTCCAAAGCTGCCTAGATGAACTTACCAACTCCCTATAGCAAAGTTAAACACACACACACACACACTCACACACACATGGCAAGATAGCTCAAAGTGTCTCTTCTTGTTTTGTCTGGTCATTCATGCTCAGTGACAAGCAGCAGGGACCTTATATCTGTCCTGACCAGATTGCGAAAAGATTGGAAAATGCAACCTCATCATAAACCATGAAAATACAGCCCAACTGTGGTGCTTGGAACAGCTGTAATGCTCAGAGTCAGTTTGGTCTTATGCTGCTTTGTTTCAGTATCAGGAAAAAAAATAGTTTGTATTCAGAACATTCAGAGCACAAGGTGTTGGGCATACCTACTCAGTAGCTCCTATATGGCAGGATAAGCTGAAAGAAGGCAATAGAAATTCAGTTCTGTCCTTAGAGAACTATTTTTTTTTGCAACATATACAGTAAATAGGAAGCGGGTTCTGTTTCTATTACTTGGGTATGAAAATAGTCTTAATCGAAAGAGATTATTAAATGGACCTTTTCCAGTTTGGGGTGAACCAATACAGTGGTTTATTGTTTAACTAGAGCAGGGGTAGCGAACCTTGGCTCTTGGACTTCAACTCCCAGAATTCCTGAGCCAACCATGCTGGCTCAGGAATTCTGGGAGTCGAAGTCCACGAGTCATAAAAGGGCCAAAGTTGCCTATCCCTGAACTAGAATGTGAAAGAAAGGTTCGACTCCCTTTTTGAGTCATGAAGATCATAATCTTAACTTCCTATGTTTTGGTCTATCCTGTCTTGCAGGAATTTTGGCGGGGGAGGGCGGCGGGGATGGGAAAGGGATCCCTAATGACATACCCAACTTTGTGTCCCATGGGGCAGCCATCTTCTAAAGATAAAAATAGCATCACTTGAGAACTTGGCCTCATTTTATATTATTGGTAAGTGATAGACTGGAATAAAAGGAAAAGAATGACAGGAGTTATTTCTCTACTTCTCAAGGCCCAGCTATTTAAAAAAAAAGAAGCTGCAATTGAAATGAGGGAGACATTGAAAAGAGAGCCATCCCGAAGTTTTGGAGAGGAAGATGTCTAGACTGTAATGCGTGGGGGAGGGGGAATTCAGAGCAATAAATGTATGCTACCTAAATGTCCCCATAAATGTTTCATGAATGGCAAGTGCATGAAAAAGGCAGGAGAGGAGAATCTATTGAAAATAATTGTCATGATGAACAAAGCTCTTCCTTCTTATGGTCTGCAGTGTGGAGGAAAGTGTAAAGTAGAGTGGATAACTCAGTGGACACAGTGCAAGAGAGTGAGGTGTCTGGTGTCTCCCAGCCCTGGCTTGACTGTTAAGCACTTACTCAGGGAAAGAGGGCCACCCCGAGTTTTTCTCCCTAGCTCCCCAGCTCTCACATCCTTAACTCTTTCTTGCTCAACTTTAATTTTCAATCAACTTTTGTAAGTGCATTTCCCCCCGCCTTATAATAATTTCATTTGCGAAGGATAGCAGTCACATGGTGTCACCTTTTACAACTGCATCGCTTAGCAACAGAAATTCTGGCCCCACTGATTGTTGTCAAGCAAGCACTACCTGCATTGCCTTCCTGTTTTCTAGCATTAATTCTTTTTAGTTTACACTTAATGTGTTTGTGGAAGAACTGGAATGAGATGAATTTTTAGACTCTTATTCCAACTTTGTCACTTATTGAGTCTATGTCTTGTCAGTTAAGCAATGGAAGGGCCAAGGGGTACCATGGTTGGGCTATGCTTAGGACATCAGTTGGCCCTAATCCAGCCCTGGGCCTTCAAGAAGTTGATTTTCTTCAACTCTCCTTCCACAGAGATTCTGGCTGGAGCTACTGGGAGTCATTGTGCAGCAACAACTGGATTGCATTGGGTTCTTTACCTGAAGATATTCTCCAAACTCCCTGACCCATCAATTCACGTTCTCTGCCTTGTGATGCACTGTGGAGTAGTAAGTATGGAAGTTATGGTCTACTATAGTCATTTTGTTTCTTCAACTTGGTTTCTGAGGAACATGTCTTTAAGAGTGGGTTGCAGACGCATGTTAATTACTGTCTGATTTGGTAATTAGTGGTGACTAACCAAGGTGAGTGATTCATCCTGGGTTGAGCAGTGCAGACAAAGATTTCTTCTGAACTTCAGTGCAATCACCGACACAGTAAATGCTACCGTTGTAGAAGTAATAAAGGATTAATGAACAGATACAGAGGACTTTTAAAAGCTTTTTCTTAATAATGGAAGAAAAAAATGAGTATATGGGGAATAATCAACTGGACTGTGTTTACTTATTTTTACTTATGGCTAACTTTAAGTTTGGGAAGCAATCAGGGAATCCTAATGTCAGCCAGAGTGAGAATTGAAGGAAAATCCCAGAAGAGAGAAAGAACCATCCACACAACGTGTCCACAGGAATCCCCAGGAGTAAAACTCTTAAAAGGAGATTTAATCATAACCAGTTAGATATGTTCTTTTCTCCTATTCACATCAATGGACCCACTGGGTCTCAAATTTACTCTGAGTCCTAACGCAGGTTCTCTGCATGCTTCAAAATGGTAGCTTTTACTTAACACATAGGATATTGTGGTATCCTGTGTACTATCTATGCTAGGCTGACCATGCAGCTATTTAAACCCAAGTTAATCAGATAACACCTGGGGAATAACTGAACCTGTCCAGCGCATTAATCAAAGCAATAGGTAAGGAGGGGAAGACTGGAAACATGAAAACGGAGTTTAATTTAAAAACGTAAGTGTAAAAACTTAGGTTAATGTAAAAAAAATCTTTTAAATCAGAGATGGAAAACCTAATATTGCTTTCTCCTGATGTCCCGGATTTTGGTTCCCATCAGACTGAGTTGACAGCAAAATATGATGAGGTTTACTCTCCAAAATATCTATAGTTCATCAAGTGACCTTTGCTATAATAAAGAAACATATTCTATGATCGTTTTATTTCTATAGGAAGCTCCGGCTAAGACTTTGTTGTTGTTGTTGTTCTTTCTGAATTCCAACCAAAATTGACCTCTTCTTTGTTAACTAAAAAGAGCCTACCATGTGAAAATAACCAACTGGAGAGAATAAAACAGCACAGAATGAAAGGCCTGCTTTTTCCATCTGGCTCATCGCTGTAAATCCATCCACTTTTGTAAGAAATCAAGCCCACAACTTTGTATCTGTATCTGCCATGCGATATGTCCAACAGAAGAATCTGGCTTCTAATTTGATGCCATCCAAATACGAAGACCAATGTCTTGGTTCAGAGCAATCTGAGTCTTTCATTGCTTTGGACATTAAAGCTTTTCTCCATTCTGCATTCCAATTCCAGGAAGTAGTGAGCAATCTCACCACTTCTGGAGTGACAGCCAGGAATCAAAAAGTGAAATCCTGGAATGTTTAATTCTTCTAATTACACGTAAAAGCTTTGTCTTATGCTTCCCCAGACTTTTCATGTAAGCAAAACATACTGAAATGAGGACATCACCTCTTTCAAATGAGCAACTGAATTCAGTCTTGGGACATACGCCAGTAATACTTTTGGGGAACATTTTATCTGGACAGCTGAGAACAGTGCAAATATGTCAGTGGGAGGCCTTGAATCCTAGTCTTGTTTGGAGCCTATATTCCAGAAGACAGGATGAAACGAAATCCAACCTGAGTCTTAACTCTCAACCAGGTGTAAGATCAGAAAGAAACACCAATGTGAGAATTTCCTTAAACTCATGATTCCTCAGCCAACTGTCCTCACCTGCAACCAAGGAGCTATGCAAGAAATCAGGGGTCTTGAAACTTGGCCCTTTTATGACTTGTGGACTTCAACTCCCAGAATTCCTCAACCAGCATGCCTGGCTGAGGAATTCTGGGAGTTCAAGTCCACAAGTCATAAAAGGGCCAAGTTTGAAGACCCCTGCAAGAAATGGAACATTTTGTTTTCTCTTAGGAGCACCTGTGGAAGAGAGTCAAAAAGGCCAAGATAGCAAGTCTCAACAACGTGATTAAAAGTCAGCCCCTTTTAAAATGTGCACTGCAGCCACCATCTCTGTTTCCCTCTACATACAAAGAGAGGAAAACTGAGGCTAACCTTGCAAGGATTCTGAGACTGAAAAAGTTTGTAGTGTTGTGGCTATCTATTTTGCTTCTGAGTCATAGGGAATGGCTTTCCAACACTCATCCTTTGTTGCTTCTCCCTCCCAAGCCTAAAAGCTCTTTTGGATCAGATTAAAGGTTAGTTTATCTAGTATACTGAATTGGACCAGGACCAACCAGAGGCATCATGGAAAGCTGCAAGAAAAAAAAGCAATGCATCTTCTAAGAGACTGGATCCTGGAATTTATTGGAATTCCTTTTAAAGCCAGAGTCATAAGCCAAATATTATTTTCCCAGTGAGTTCATCAGCTGAGGCTTTCTGTATAGCATGACAGACAGTGTAATCCCCAGATTTATTGCAAAGTATCCCTATTGCTTATATACGGGGGTTATCCATCGCCTTGAGGTTTTTTTTTTCTTCTTTTTCTTCAACAGCATCAATATCACCGCTGACTTATGAATGCATAAATTGATGTCTTTTCTCTTCTGACTTTGCCAATGATATATTTTTCATTAAAAATCATGATAGCATGGGAGAAAGATTCTGCCATAAAAAGGCTACGCTTCTTAAAATGAACACTGTGGACAGTGAAAAAAAATGAAAAAGTAGACCTCTCTTAATACTACACGGACCAGAGAGAGTTGTGTCCGAGTTTATTTATTAGATTTATATCCTCTCTTTGGTTTGAAGGCTCAAAATGACATACAAAGGGCTCCTCCTCTTTTTCCTCACAACATCAACCCTGTGAGGTGGGCTGGGATGAAAAAAGAATCATTAGCTTCAAATCACCCAGTGAGTTTACATGGCTGAGAGTGGGCTGAACAGCAATCTTCCAGATCCTAGAAACCACACTGGATCTCACTTGCCCGCAAGATTTGCTGAGTGTCTTTGAACCAGTCAGTGTCTCTCAGCCCAACCTACAAGTTTGTTGTTGAGATAAAATACAATGAATGTGCTCTGCACTCAAACTCCCCCCCCAAAAAAAGAGCCTTGGTGGAGCAGTGGGCTAATGCCTCCTTAAGTAACACCAGCTGCCTGCAATTATTGCAGGTTCGCATCCCACCAGGCTCAAGGTTGACTCAGCCTTCCATCCTTCCGAGGTAGGTAAAATGAGGACCCAGATTGTTGGGGGCAATAAGCTGACTTTGTAATAATGCCAGTTGGGGGGGGGGGCAAAAGCCCTAATAAGCAGGCATATACATAGAATGGAGGCTATTGCTAAGCACATTTGATTTGTGCTTAGATTGTAAGTCGCTCTGAGTCTTCGGAGAAGGGCGGGATATAAATGGGATTTTAAAAAAGAGAGAGATAAGTTATAAATATAAGAGATGCTGTAAATGAAAGAATGGAACCTGGGACGCTTTTCTTATCCTATTTTGTACCTTGTTATTCTGCAACATTTTCATGGGGAAAAAATGAAATTCTCATTTTTCCAGATACATTTCTCAACTCCATTCTGACAGCTCTTTGATGTGATGGTTAAGGTGCTGGTCTTGAAACCAGGAGACTGTGAGTTGTAGTCCCAACTTAGGCATAAAGCCAGCTGGGTGACCTTGGCCAGTTATTTTCTCTTTCAGCCCTAGGAAGTAAATAAGTGCAAACCGCTCCTGAAAATCTTGCCAAGAAAACGGCAGGGCTTTTCCAGGAAGTTGACTGGAGTCATCACTGATTTGAAGACATGAATTAATTAGCCTGGATACTAAGGGAAAAACCCCTATAAAGCAGTTGCGTGTGTTTCTGTCAGCCACCCTGTTTTCAGCTGGGATGTAATCTTCTCTGTTGAATCATGATGATGCCTTTGGACCATGTTTATTCCAAAACCTAAGCAGGTAAGGCTGCATTCCTCCCTCATAAAGCAATTTTCCTGGCAAAAGTTCTATTGAAAATATATTGGGAACAAAATGTATATCACTCCAGTGCAGTTTTTTTCCAGTCTGTTCAGATGGATGGGGAAAGGAGGCAGGAGGATGCAAGAAGACACATATACATTTGTTGGTATGTTTCCTTCTGACCTATTGGTACATGTTCAGGCACATGTAGACATGTTGTATACAGGCTTGGGAAACTGTGCTTATCAAAAAGCAGAACCTGCTTCTTGCTGGTGGCAGTACAATGTCTTCAGCTCTGTTCCCTTCTCAAGTTCCACTGATCATTTTTTTCACCTGGTCTTGGTGGTGGGCCAAGTTTCAATCCTGCCTGCTTTGATCAGCCAGGAAGGAAAGGAAGCAAGAAAATCCCAGAAAGGGTTGTGTAAGAGTGGCAGCAAAACTTTCTCATCCTCTACTAACCTTACCAAACCCAAACGATCAACTATTGGATGGCAAACTGACAATATGGGCTGGGTGTCTTCTTAGAAATATCTCCGATGTGCTAAACAGGTTTGCTTGATGTCCAGACCTAGAATTAAAAATTCTCCGTCTCCACCCCTAATTTTCTTTTTATCAGCGTGCCCAAGTGCCCCATTTCCAAGAAATTAGAAATCAAGTAAAAGGATTTAATTGTTTGCCGTCTTGCAGCTAATAACCCTAATGAATGGAGATTCTCAATCATCCAGGTCATGGCTGTCCCAAAGGTGCTTTTCCAAAAGGCAACTGGACTTGGAAAAAGGAAAGAAAAACAACCAAGAAAATCTAGTTACCTTTTGGAAAAGCACCTTTGGGAACAACCCTAATAATGCTAACAAAAAGGAGTCACACTCTCTCAGCCCAAACTACCTCACGTGGTTGTTGTTGTGGGGAAGATAGGAAGAAGGAGTATTAGGTGTGTTCACCATCTTGAATTACCTATATAATTATATAGATAGGATAAAGATCTAGTAAAAAAAATTAAACTCTGGATGTTATGTATTTTGTGGTATTGTGCCATGATCTCACTATTAAGTATTATTGTTGTTGCTGTTTTGAATTCCCCCTCTTTTCCTGTAGCACTAATGTAAATTTAATTTCAAAACAGCTTTTCATGCCTCATTGTGCTTGAATGAGACCTGACAGTGGCCTTCTGAATCATTTGTGAGTCATGCATTGTTTAGCTAAGTGTAAGGTAGGCTGTGAATGTTTAATATGTCATCACAAGGGAGCAGCTCAGGTTTAGGCAGAGTAAGAGGTGCTGCTTGAAAACCATTCTGAATAAATATGCTTGTACAAAGAAGGGTGGGGAGAAATTAAAACTCATATGTAAGCTCTTTCAAATATTCCCAAAATGGGTAAGAGTTGGCAGAAAGCACAGACACCTACCATGTTACTGAGAAGAGAGGCCCAATGGAAAGAGCCTGGGTGTCCAACTTTGACAACTTTAAAACTTGTGGAGATGAAGTCTACAGGGCTCAAAGTTGTCAAGGTTGGATGCCCCCAGAATAGAGAGTTCCTGCCACATTTTGGAATGGTTAGATCCATTTTGTGTGGGAAAATAATCTTCATCTGAGGATTGTGGGAGCACACACACACCCTTGTAAGATATTACATATTTAGCCAACTAAATACGCCACCTTAATCATAGTGGTAACTCTAAGCAGTGTACAAGTTAGGATTAAAAATAGCATGATAATAATTATTAGGCATGGGCAATAAATGTATTTGTTGCACTCTTTTTAATGCAAACTTAATGTCAACTCTACAAATGAGCATGGCTGCAGCCATTTTCCTTCTCATTCTAGGTTGCCACATAGAACAGACGGAGGGGGGTTGCCCAGATGCTTAGCTAGTCAAAATAATCTTTTCTCCTGTGGGAACCAAGGTCGTCGGCTGCTCCCAAGACTAGGGACTAGGTGTTGCATAAAAAGCCCACCAAATAATCATATTGGGGAACCTAGTTGCTTACATAGCTTTTATGGGAGGGACATTTTACTTTGTATTGGGAAATTGTTGCTTGTGTATCCAGAATTGGTTTCACTCTTGACCGTGCTGATACTCTGTAACTAATAAACATGTTCTTTGAGGAATTTGCAAGCCTCAGAATTCTGCTTTATTCGTCTCTGTCTGTTGGAACCATGACACTTAATTTTGTATTTTCAAAGGAGGACATGGCCTGAAATTCAGCTCTTCAGTTTTGTCCTTCTCCAAATGTTGCAATGCTGTTTGTTAATTGGAAATAATTTATTAGGGAAAAGCCTGCACAAAAAAAATGCAGGTCGTTAAGCAAAACCAAAACAAAATAGCTACATATTAAGACAAATATGCCCAAGAGTTAACTGTGAATTTTACAGTATGGTGGCATTTTCTTTTTAAATCTAAATCTAATATGGAAACAGGATTAATCAACATAGACAATTAATTTATCCCCTCCTTCTCCTTATGAGAAATTGGAGGAATCTGCAATTGATCAATTCAGTTATTTCTGTTTGGAATAAGGTAATGTGTTGCAGCTGAGCAACGTGTGTCCGAATCTCTGCACTTGGCGCATTTGGGAGAAGTTGATGGAGAAAGCGAGACGGTCAGATTTTCATCTCCATCTTTCTGTCATAAATATTTTATTCTTCAGGGCCATCTGGGTACCCAATACTTTCCATTTTAACTGAGAAAGTTACCCAAAAAAGTCAATTTTGCGTTCTGAAGTTTATAAGAGCGAACAACCTTTTACCATCATTTCAATTACATTTACAGCAGAAAATAATGCAACTTTTGTAAAAGGGATGAAATTATTTTTTTAAAAAATTAAACATTTGTTTAATTTGCTTAATTTTTATTTTTACATGTTATGTGCTTGTGTGTGTGTGGGGGGGATTTCTGCAGATTTCTGTACTAGCAGTCAAATAAACTTAGCAAGATCTGAAATACTGCAAATGATACTCAAAGCTCTCTTTTCAAGGTCTTCTGCTTTTGCAATATTTTCTTACCTAAAATCATAATGGACTTCTAGGTATCTTTCCAAGCAACAGGCATCCTCCTTTTCTTTTTGTTGATCTTTCTTAGCCCCAGTCAACACTTATTCTTGACTAACAAGAGAAAAACATTTGTTTTTCATTCAGACTATTGAATTATTTTTCCCTTATGTGACGTTGTTTTCCTCCACTTTACAGACCTGCAAAGAACGTAAACGTGCAGATGGGTCACAAAGTTACTTTTTCGCGCACACCCCCCCATTGTAATTGTGTGCGATCACTGTATGAGGCAGTCGCTAAACAAGGACTATCTACAGAATCTGATTCTTCTGACCTGGGTGTTAGGTTGGCAGTGTGAACTGGTCCACATCTCTGGACCAGAAAAAGGGGGGTGGAAAAGGGAAAACCCAGGACCACAATTCCAACCTTATTTCAGGAGAATGGACGAGATGTCATCACACTTAGGTTGTCTATTATGGGGAAACAGGGTGATTGTGCCAGAGAAATTAAGAGAGAAGGTCGTCTGCGAACTACACGAAGGGCACCAGGGAATAGTGCGCATGAAAGCCCTGGCCAGGAGTTACCTATGTTGGCCAGGCTTAGACAAGGCCATTGAGGAGAGGGTAGCTGGGTGCTACCAATGCCAGAGGTCTAGGCCAGAACAAGCCCATGCACCAGTACACAGGTGGGAGGCAACACACAACCCCTGGTCCCAAATACACATAGATTATGCGGGGCCAGTCCAGGGTCAGACATTCTTAGTAGTGGTTGACAGTTATTCCCGGTGGTTAGAGGTGGTACCTGTTAAGAGCATGACGTCAGAAAAAACAATACAGGTCCTGAGGGGACTCTTTGCCACTCATGGGTTACCTGACGTAATGGTATCTGACAATGGCCCTCAATTCACCTCTGCTGAATTTCAGGACTTCCTCAAGGCCAACTGGATTAGGCATGCAGCATCAGCACCCTTCCATCCCTCCAGCAATGGATTGGCAGAGAGAAACGTGAGATCAACCAAGGATGCACTGCGCAGGATTATTGTAGGGGACTGGCACCAAAGATTGGCTCAGTTTTTGCTGGCACAACACACAACACCGTGCACAGCAACCGGGAAAAGCCCAGCAGAAATGAGGTGGGGCAGGAGACTCACAACCAAATTAGATAAGCTCCACCCAGATAGGGTATCAGCTGAAACTGAACAGGACTGCACGGCCAGATCATTGAATATTGGAGACTTGGTGTGGGCCAGGAACTATGGCCAAGGGGACAAGTGGACACAGGGAGTGGTTGTAGACAAGCTGGGGCCACTATCTTACATCATAGAGGGGGAAGGGGAACGCCAGGTCAGGAGACACATTGACCAACTCAGGAAAAGGGCCCCAGAGAATACCCCACTGGCACCCAGAGAGACTCAGCAACAGCAAGGATACACACACTATGAACCACTCCCACTTCCAACTACATCACCTCGTCTGAACTCAATGGGCAGTGCCGGACCAACAGAGGCCGGAACACCAAGGACTACAACAAGGGAGGCAGAATCCCCAGAGACAGTCACAGAGACAGTGCCAAGAGATCTCACAGGAACCTCACTGCCAGCGGGTCACCAGCCAATGGGGGTGCAGCCAGGGCTAACAAGGCCAGTCCAGGGGAGGGAAACTAGACCTGACAGTCCACCTGGGAGACACCCTGCCAGAGAACACAGGCCTCCGGCATACCTAAGGGATTTTGTAAGGAAATGAATCAGGGAAGTAGACAAACAGGGAATAGATTAATTCACAATTGGGGGAAGGGGTGTTCTGTATGTACCTGTCCAGCCTCGTCATTGGCTGATCCAGCCAGCGGGAATTCCTGGACACTGGGTGTCTGAGGCAAGGCGGGAGATTGTAGCCAGGGGGTTGGCTAGCATCCGGCAGTTGCCGGACATATAAGGGTTACCGGGGCATGCAAGGCCAGTTCGGCCACGTGTATTGGAATAAACAAGAGTAACCCCTTACCAGTCTCCGAGTATCTGTCGCATAACCGAACACAACACTCAAAATTGTCCTTGGGTCTCTGAGCAAAATGCTGCAATGCCTCTCTCCCTTAAAAGTCATTATAAATTAAAAAAAACATTTTTTTCTCTGACCCACACAGCTTTTTCTATTTTTTTCTCCATCACAGAAACAACACATACTTTTTTACATAGATTTTTTTTTTCCGGTTTGTTTCTTTCTTCCCTATACCTTTACCGTCATGACAGGATTTTTTACCTATTTTTTTAAGTCAGGTGAAGAGATTTCAGCTGCAGATAACCAGGCCATTGCTAGAGGGCAGCAAAGAGTTGTAGTTTGGGGGTTGTGTATCTCTTTGCTGCCCTCTGGTGTATGGTTCTTTGTAGCTAAGATATGATAGCCCTGGAGAAGAAGAAGAAACAGCAGGCAAAGAAGACAAACATAAATGTCTCTGTCAAAGGGTAAACGAAAAGGTTGTAACATAACTGAACTTTCTGACATAATTCTGGATATCTGGCTACCCAACTCTTGTCCCAATCTTGGGTTTCAATACAAACATGATCACTCAGCAGAAATACATATAGCTGTTGTTCATGATGAAGTATATTAGCGGTGAGCAATATTTGCTGATCTCAGGCACCCTTGTGTGATCCCAAATGATGATCTGGGCAGAGAGAAAAATGTTCAGTTACAATTGCCAAAATCTGATGAGATCATTGAAATTAGAAAAGATGTTGCACTAAAGATCTAAAACTGTGGTTTGAGTGAGATCTCTAAAGATTGCAATGATTATTTGAATTTTTATTTGGACTCTGCTGAGGATCTCTTCTGAGGATCTGGCAGATTTTGTGACTGTCTTGAGCAACATGCTGTCAGCCCCGATATATATACGTATGTATGTATGTATGTATGTATGTATGTATGTATGTATGTATGTATATGTATATGTATATATGTGTGTGTGTGTATGTGTGTGCGTATAATAATACAGTGAACATTTTTAAAAATGCAATGCTTTGGGATGAGAGGATCTTGGATATTTTCAAAAGCACGCTTCTTAAAAATCTTGTTCAACAAAAAGTCTTTGTTATCTGAATGCAACATTAGTCTTTTCATAATAATAGGAGTGATTAAGATGCCTCAATTTTGGAACAAGCCCTCCAGAAGGTATTATCTTTCTGGTTTCAAGAGGAATAATTTACCAAGGCTTTCAGAGATTCTGATTTTTAAAATTCATGTGCAAATCAATTCTGTCCATATCTGCCTGTCCTGAGCAGTATTTACTCTGTAGTATGTAACGTTAGATTACAGACGTGCTTTCCACCTTCTCTAAATCTGTAAATTGGTTAGCTATTCTTAGAAGCTTTTGACTGAAGTCTGATAAAATAAATATCCTCAATAAATGCACACAACAGCAAACACTGTCTCTGTGGCAGAGATGGCAATATTATGAGTGTTTAAGTCTGTGTACCTGAGTGAAAATATATCGATCTAAAGATACAAAAAGAAGTCGCGACATATTTCATGGAGATCTGCCCGGTGACCTCTGCTACTGCCTGGTCTGTAGCAATGAATGAAATCAACAAGCACGATGCATTCTCTGCTCAAAAATTCACACATATGGACACACACACTTCTAATGTATCTGGCAGAAATATGTGACCAAAATTATGTGTATTTGGCAGGCGTGCATTTAAAATGTGTAGAGGTGGTTGCATTTTTGTATCTCTACTGGGAGAAGAAAATCTAAACTAAAATCGGAAAGACACTTTACATAAGTTACATAAAAAGCTGTTGTGACAATGAATGCAGATTTTTTCTTAATTTTTTTAGCAGCTCCCAATTTTTTTCAGAAGAGAATAAGGCATAAAATTATGCCTAACCACGGCATGTTGCTGACACAGACACAATGCAGCTGGTCGTGAAAAAAAATTGCTTTTCAGCTTTTCAGAGCTAGTTAATCCTTGAATAGGACACCACTAGGAGATTTCAAGATTGGAACACCGAAAACATTTCCAAAAGGCAATGACAAACCACTTCCATACAGTTGCTATGAAAATATCACTGAGATTATCAGGTGTATCTATTGATCCACCAGGAGCTAACCAGAAGTTAAGGAGTTTTGCGTGTTTCTACAGACATTTCTAAATTAATATTTTCTTTTTCCCCAAATCAATAACATTGATACAATAAATACATCTTATAGCACATTCTAGAAAATGATGAAACTAATCAGGGATGTCAGCAGGGTGTAGTCCAGGGGTGTCAAATTGCTGGCCTGTGGGCCAGATGTGTCATGCCAAAACCATGCTCACCCCATTGCCGGCAATGGAGAAAAAGTTGCGATACGTCGCGACACGTCACGTGATGTTGTGAGTTTGACACCCCTGGTGTAGTCAAAAAAAGGTAACATAGTGGCCATGACAAAACAATCAAATCTCCATGCAATGTTTTATGAACATCCCATATAAATTGAGGGAGATTCAATCATACCATTGTGACTGCCATCTTGATTATTTTTTAACACATCCTGCAAACACCCCTGAAGCTAGTTCTTCCTGTGGAATTATTTCAACAGAAGTCCAGTCCTAATTGCTTTTGCAACTGGGAGAGCTTTAGAAAGCTGTTCACGATATGTCACAAGAAGGGAAATGCTTACTGTTCAAGAGGATAATGAGAGTTTCTCCTAAGCATTTGTAAAAAAAATAATAACCATACATATAGATAGATAGATAGATAGATAGATAGATAGATAGATAGATAGATAGATAGATAGATAGATATAACTCAGGCAGCTTTCACCAAACTTAATATCTGTTTGTGCTCAGGTTTTGGAGCACAGCTATTAAATTAAATATGAAATTAAACATTAAATATTATTAAATGTTAAATTGTTCCAATGTATGAAGGGCTGCCACAAAGAAGAGGGGGGGGTGTCAATCTGTTTTCCAGAGCCCCAGAATGCAGGACAAGAAGCAATGGATGGAAATTAATCAAGGAGAGAAGCAACCTAGAACTAAGGAGAAGTTTCCTGACAGTTAGAGCAATCAACCAGTGGAATGGCTTGCCTTCAGCTGCAACACTGGAGACTTTCAAGAAAGGATTGGACAACCATTTGTCTAAAATGGTATAGGGTCTCCTGCTTAAGCAGGGGGTTGGACTAGAAGACCTCCAAGGTCCCTTCCAACTCTGGTATTCTGTTAAATAGCAGCACAAACTCCTTTGGCTTCAAAAGGACAATCCCTTCATCCCAGTTCCTTTTTACATGAAATACTTTGGTCCATTTGCATGGACTCAGCCATGACATGGACAGCAGCAGCAAATTGATGGACCTATCAACAAGAAATAGCCTTTATTTGGAAACATTGTTTGCAAAATATATGTAAAATATATTTAAAGAAGCAGGTAGCAAAATGTACATGCAAAAATATATTTTGGAAAAATGTGTACAAAAAGTTGTATTAAGATTATTTGCATTTAAATAAAGCATATTTTAGGAGTAGTCCCATGTCACAAGTATAGGTAGCTTCCTTGCAGACTAAAAAATCCATATGGAACTTGCTAAATTCTGGAAAACATAGCCTACATTCATATAAGAGTGACAGTGTTTTGGGGATGGTTGAAGGCTGCAGCTAAAGCAAATCATTGATTCAGAGGACGCTCAGCAGTCTGGTGTCGTGTTTATAAAAAAATATAAGTTCTCTCAGAACTTGTGGGTGGACGCCATGAGAAGCTGAAAATGTGATAATATATAGTTTTTCAAGATGCCTCTTGGTATTCAAGCATGCTTTAGTTCTGATTCCTTGAGAAATTTAGGATAGACTTGAGCATTTGTCTTATATCTTCTGAACTAATTGATTGATGGTGTGCCATCAAATCATTTTTGTCTCCTAGGGGCCACATAGATTTTCTCCATGATGATCTATCCATAACTTGTTCTTTCAGAACTCCCAATGGTGCACTCAATGCCTTTGTGACTCAGTTTCTCCATTTTCTTCCTGGCCATCCTCTTTTTCCTCTTTCTTTCTACCTTTCCCAGCACTAGAGCCTTCTCCAGAGTTAGGTCTTTGCCTGAAGCATCCGAAGTAGGATGATTTGAGTCTGATCATTGCACCTTGAGTGAATACTCGGGGTTAGATTGTTCAATGATCAAATTGTTTGTTTTCTTTTTTCTATGTTTTAACCTCCTTCTCGTCTGTTGCATTCCTTACTATTACCTGACAATTCTTCTGCTGGAGCTTGTGCTCTTTCTTAGAGGCTTCCCATTTCTTGAAGGAAGTCGCCTTAATTTCTAGAGCTTCCTAGATACGTACCAGTAGAGAGTTGTCTTCTTTTTGAACTTGGCCGAGTCTTTCTTATACTGTGGAAGACAGTCCTCTTGAGCTTTAATTTCTGTGCCACCTTCCGGTGGAGAGATTTGGCCTTCTTGGCTTATCCTTTCAATCTCTTTTTCACCAGTCCTACTTTTTTTAAAAAAAGCTTCCCTTTCTGTAATCAAATAGGACTATCAGAGCTTGATGGAAATTTCCCCTTAGAGCAGGGGTGCCAAACTGCCGGCCCGTGAGCCAGAGCGTCACGGAGAAACCGCGCCCATCCCATTTTCGGCAATGGGAAAAAGTTCCGATACATCGCGCGACGTCACGTGACGTCGTGAGTTTGACATGCCTGCCTTAGAGTGTAAACTAAGTGCCACAGCATTAGGATCATCATTTCTTAATTTTCTGTTGGTTCCAGAACATTTGGGGTGGAACTTTGGGATGCCTCCCTTCGGCTTAGGTCCAAGGCTTTGCTATTCTAAGGCACAGTCCTAAAATACTGGTGTCTTTGTCATAGTCCAAGCATGAAGTCCCAGCCTACCTAGGAATAATCAAAGTCCCTACTATTATTGCCACTTTTCTTTTGTCTGCTTCTGTGTTTTCTTTTGCCATTTCAAGACTTGTAAAGAACCACAGAGATGACCTTGGAGAAGATATTGCAAAGGTTGTGAACATCTCTTTGGGAGGGAGGGAGGAGGAGGAGGAGGAGGAGGAGGAGGTGGTGGTGGTGGTGGTGCAGAGATGTAATTTCAGACTTACATGATTCTGTTACACTTACTATAATCTTACAATAAAAGCAGTGTTAATATGAATGGTTGATGTATGCTAACCATCTTGAAGGGCTGACATCAGTCTTGCAAGTCTGAAAGCACATCTCTCCTCCCTTGCCTTTACAGTCCAAGAAACTAGGCAGGATCCCTTCTGCCACACCCCTATTTGTTCTGTGGGCTCACCTGCCTCTTCTCTGAACATTGTCTCATCAGTGGGTCCTCCAGTCTCTCAAGGATATTCTCGTAAACCAGGGGTGGGGAACTATCGCCCTTTTATGACCTGTGGACTTCAACTCTCAGAATTCCACAAGTCATAAAAGTGGCCATAGTTCTCCACCTCTGTCATAAACCATTACAGATACACAGAGTGAGGTCACCTTGACTCTCTTTGTTATAAGAGGGAGCAAAGGGAAAACACCGTCAGGCTTTCAAGAATCTGGCAGCCCAATGGAGCAGAGTTCTAGTATTTCTTGGACAATCCTTTCCTGATAAGAGCAGCCTCAGCACTGTGCCCAGTGCAAAAGCATATCCCTGCTTTTATAATTTAGGTTCTTGGCAAAAAGGTGCATCCCTATTGATTCTGGGAAACAATCTAGTTTTCCAATATTTTCTAACATACGACATACATCCCCTTTAATGTGAAAAGTGGTACCTGGGGGAGAATCCCCGGGGGAGAGCTAAAGCAATCAAGATAGCAGCCAGGGCCATGAAATTGAAGCTAATACATGTATTGCATAAGTGACATTTTTTTTAAAAAAAGGATAGGGCTTCAGAAACATGTTTACAGCTGCCATCTTGACCTTTTGACTACCCCCATGGGCAATCCTGACAATGTAGTGTGTGTTTCTCTGCTTTTTCTATAGAGGTTTTTTTTAAATCCAGGAATGATCGTATCTGACTGAGTCTCCCTCTCCCACCAAGTTTATATTATACAAATACAAATGCAGAATGTTTCTATAATATTCTGTTGTATGGATTAAAGATATACATTCATAGCCATTTATTCTAAATGCCCATCTGGACTTGGAGATTTCTAGCAATGGCAGTGCAATAGCTGGCGTATCATGTCCTATTTAAAATGCCGCTGTTGACATTTTTTGTTCCTGTCATATCCATCCACTACTTCCAAGATCAACTCTTTTCCCTCTAGTATAAATATTGACAGTGTACCGTATCAGTTCCTACCTAACAGTTACTGGCTTTCCACTTACAGCAGGTTAAAAGCAATGTTTTGATGTTTTCTGCATGAGAAAATATTCTCTCTGTCTCTCTCTGTCTGTCTCTCTGTCTGTCTCTCTGTCTCTCTGTCTCTCTGTCTCTCTGTCTCTCTCTCTCTCTCTCTCTCTCTCTCTCTCTCTCTCTCTCTCTCTCTTTAAATTTATGTGTTGTCCATCCTAACCAGAGATGAGAATTTTAACTCAAGTGTAGTCCATCTCTCTTGCCCTAGAGGGTCCCACAGTCCCTAATAAATCTAAACCACTCCTCCTGGCCCTTCAATCTCATTGAGACTTCCAACTCCTGCCTGTCTAGCTGTTCCTGATCCTATAACTTTGGTCTGAGAAATAGGAAAATGCCAACTCATTGAACATCAGATGTGTCTCACCTCCAAGGACACTTAAAAGGAGAAAAAAAGCAAGTCTACATGACAGTTTCAAATGATCCACTCCTAACAGGGTACTAGACTGCGCTTTAGTGGGAGGACAAACTGTTTTCTGCACCAAAACTCAACTGTGGGTACTCCATTTTATATGCACAGTGGAGCCACACTGGCTGTTACAGTGCCATTCCAGCTTCTTAAGTAGTAGAAAAAGAACATCTAACAAAGTGGCAATGAAATCTTAAAATGGAACTGAGTACCAAGGTGATGTAAAGCATCTTAAAAGGATGAAATTGGATAAATGCTCTTTTTCCTTTTACTGCACTTTTCATCTTACCACAATTCCCCTAATATTTATTGGCAAACTTGGCCGCTCCTTCTCTCACAGCTTTTTTTTTTGGGAGGGGGAGGGGGAAATAGGTTTTTCAAATTCTTTCCTTTCACAGAAATCCAGATAGTTTGGTTACCAATGAAAATCTGCACATTTCCTGTGGAAAGCCAGTGAAGAAATTCTGGAACAAGGTGACGTGACCGATTACATTCCTTAAATAAATTTAATTTAATTTAATTTAATTTATTAATATTTCTATACCGCCCTTCTCCCGAAGGACTCAGGGCGGTGTACAGGGCAAGAATAAAACACAGAGTTACAAAAATTAAAAGGTAATTAAATACATGCCCATAAAAACAGTTAGTACATTAATAAAAACCCCAATAAAATAATAATAAAAACCCCACCCATCCCCCCTCAGGCCAGGCCGGCTTGTTCGAACAGGTATGTTTTCAGATCGCGGCGAAAGGAGCGAAGATCGGGCGCCGTCCGGAGCTCAACCGGTAACTGGTTCCATAGCTCCGGGGCGCCCACAGAGAAAGACCTCCCCCTGGGGGCCACCAATCTACATTCTCTGACCGGTGGCACCCTGAGGAGTCCCTCTCTGTGGGAACGCACAGGGCGGAGGGAAGTTGACGCAGGCAGCAGGTGTTCCCTAAGGTACTCCGGACCCCTGCCATGTAGGGCTTTAAACACCATTACTAGTACCTTGAATCTCACCCGGAAGACAACTGGCAACCAATGCAGCTCACGGAGCAGAGGTGTGACATGGGAGTATCGGGAAACTCCCAACACAACTCTCGTGGCTGCATTCTGTGCCAGTTGGAGCTTCCGGGTGGTCCTCAAGGGCAGCCCCATGTAGAGAGCGTTGCAGTAGTCTAGTCGAGAGGTCACGAGCGCGTGAGTGACCGTGCATAGATCATCCCGGCTTAGATAGGGCCGCAACTGGCGCACCAGGCGAACCTGGGCGAAAGCCCCCCTAGTCACAGCTCCTATGTGGTCTTCCAGGGTGAGCCGTGAATCTAGGAGGACTCCCAAGTTGTGAGCCCTATCTACGGGGGGTAATAATTCGCCCCCCATAGCGAGAGGTGGAATGTCCAAATAAACCCGGGATGAAGGTATGCAAAGCCACTCGGTCTTGTCGGGGTTGAGTTGAAGTCTGTTCCTCCCCATCCAGACCCGAACCGCCTCCAGGCAATGGGACATCACGGTGAGGGCATCACTGGGGTGGTTTGGGGTAGAAAAGAAAAGCTGGGTATCATCAGCATACTGATGATACCCAACTCCAAAACCACGAATGATCTCACCCAGCGGTTTCATATAGATGTTGAACAGGAGAGGCGAGAGGACCGACCCCTGAGGAACTCCACAAATGAGAGACCTCGCGGTCGACCTCTGCCCTCCTGCCAACACCGACTGCGAGCGTCCCTGGAGATAGGAGGAGAACCACTGTAAAACCGTGCCTCCCACTCCCAATCCCCTGAGACGCCGCAGCAAGATACCATGGTCGATGGTATCGAAAGCCGCTGAGAGGTCTAATAGGACCAGAACAGAGGAATGCCCCCTGTCCCGAGCCCTCCAGAGATCATTCACCAGTGCGACCAATGCCGTCTCCATGCTGTACCCGGGCCTGAAACCCGATTGGTACGGGTCTAGATAATCCGCTTCATCCAGGACCAGAGGGAGCTGATGTGCCACCACACTCTCAACAACCTTCGCAAGAAAGCGAAGGTTGGAGACAGGACGAAAGTTGTTCAATACAGCTGGGTCCAAGGCAGGCTTCTTGAGGAGAGGCCTCACCACCGCCTCTTTCAAGACAGCGGGGAAGCTGCCCTCACTCAAAGAAGCCGATATAACTGCCTGGAACCAGCTGCGTGTCCTCTCCCGGGCTGCATAGACCAGCCAGGAAGGGCACGGGTCCAATAAACATGTGGTGGTGCTCAGCCTCCCCATGATCCTGTCCACTTCCTCCGGAGTCACAGAATCAAACTCCTCCCAGGTGATATCGACAAGACCACCCGTGTCCTGCTCGACAGACTCTGCCCAGTCAGAGTCCAGACCGGTCCGAATCCGAGCGATTTTGTCCGACAGATGCTGGTTGAACTCCTCGGCACAACCCTGCAAGGGTTCCTCCCTCACCTCCTGATTCAGGAGGGAGCGAGTCACCCTAAACAGGGCGGCCGGGCGATTATCTGCGGACGCGATAAGGGTGGCGAAGTGGTTAGACCTCGCCTCCCTTATCGCAGCGAGATAAGACCTAGTATAGGTTCTTAGTCGCAATCGGTCGGATTCGGATCGGCTGGATCTCCAACCGCTCTCTAGGCCCCATCTCCGATGCTTCATCTCCCGGAGCTCCGCAGAGAACCATGGAGCTTGACGGGATCTGCACCGGGTCAGGGGCCGCAGGGGTACAACTCGGTCAAGAGCCTCAGTGGCTGCCCTTTCCCAGGCTTCCACTAAGGCGTCTGCCGAGCTGTGAGCAAGGGAGGCAGGTGGGGACCCCAGCGCCGCCTGGAACCTCTGGGGATCCATTAAGCGTCTGGGGCGGTACCATTTGATAGGTTCCCCACACCCACGGCGGGGGGTGGCAAAACGGAAGACCAGCCGCAGGAGATGATGATCGGTCCATGACAGGTGCATAACAATTGGGGAGCCCCCACCAAGATCATCTAACCACCGTCCAGATAAGAAAACTAGGTCAAGGGTGTGGCCTCCCTCATGAGTCGGTCCCGAAATTACTTGCGTCAGGTCCATGGCCGTCATGGAAGCCATGAACTCCCGAGCCAACTCAGATGATCCTCCCAGAGATGGCAGATTGAAGTCCCCCAAAACTATAAGTTTCGGGAACTCAATCACCAACCCAGAGAGGACATCGAGAAGCTCAGGCAGGGCTGCTGCTGCGTGACTAGGCGAAAGGTACACCAGCAGCAAGCCCAACTGCGCACCAGGGCCGCATCTCAAAAAGAGAGACTCACACCCGACTATCTGGGGAACGGTGGCCTCCCATGGGCACAAGGTCTCCCTCATAACAACAGCCACTCCCCCACCCCTACCCTGAGCCCGAGGCCGGTGTAGCACCCGGAAACCTGGTGGGCAAAGATCAACCAGAGGAATACCGCCCTCTGGGCCCAACCAAGTTTCCGTGATGCAAGCCAGGTCCGCCTGCTCACCCTCGACCAAGTCACGGACGAGAAGAGCTTTGTTAGCGACAGACCTGGCATTCAAGTACACCAGCTCAGGAGGCTGCATATCCTCACTCCCGGGACCTCGGGGCGGAGCCAGAGGGTCGGAGTGCCTCACCGCTTGTAAGCAGCGGAGAGACCTTCCCTGAGATCGATACGGCCCTCTGTTCCTACACCTGCTGCCATTCCCTAACGTCGTGGGAATGGGTAATCCCACGACTGGCCCTGGAGCCCCAGAAGCAATAAAGGAATGTAACCGGTCACGTCACCTTGTTCTGGAATTTATGCAAATAAATATATGTCCTCTTAAATCAAGAGAATAAAAAGCTGTTTTGGCACAGTGGTTTAAGGCCTCAGGCTAGAAATCTGAAAAATATGAGTTCTGGTTCCACCCATGTCACAAAACCAGCTGGGTGATGTTGGGCCAGTCACACAGTCTCAACCCTAGGAAGGAGGCAATGGCAAACAACTTCTTAAAAAAATCTTACCAAGGAAATGGCAAGAACCCATCCAGACAGTCCCCAGGAATCCAAACTGACTCAAAGCACAGCCCCTTCCAAATAAATAAATAAATAAATAAGAAAGATTGAACCTCATGACCAAATTCCAAGTTCCTGCATTTTGGGAAGTGAGACTAAATTACTCAACCATAAACAGGCCCAGCATCGTCTCCTGGACAGGCTAGTACAGGGGTAGGCAACCTCGGCTCTTTTATGACTCATGGACTTCAACTCCCAGAATTCCTGAGTCAGCTGCTGACTCAGGAATTCTGGGAGTTGAAGTCCATGAGTCATAAAAGAGCCGAGGTTGCCTACCCCTGGGCTAGTACATTAATTTTGATGTGACATTACGTAGTGTTCTGTGTTTTCTAGAAAAAAAGTATTTGCTATTGCTATCTATAACTATTTTATCAATAACTACCAAATATCCCTTTTATTGTTTTTGCTTTGAAAAAGATTTTTTTCTATTTCTTCTCCAAAATGTTGCTTACTAATTGCTAAGTATAAACCATCAGTACCAGCAAAGGAAACTCTGTTTTATTCCTGCTATCATACCCTGATTTAAATAGACTTAAAATACAAAGCCACATTTACCTGGAGTGGATTTTTCCCCATGTTTATTTTTTTAATTCATGCTGCAAGACTATAGAACCATTTTTAAAATAAAGAATAAATATTTGGCAGTGGAGGAGGGGAAAGTAATAATATGCATAGCAATCTAAAAGCAAATAAGATAATTAAGTCCAGAGTCTAACATTAGCCAACTGTTTTAAATGAATTACATGTCTTATTGTGCCATAAGCCTTACAACTGGCTTTTCAGGCAGCTGGGTATTATTATCACCACACTGCAAATTGGGAAGATTAAATCTGAGGGAGATTAGCTTGCCTAATGCCAACAAGTGAATTTTATGCAGAGGAGGACTGGTGCCACAAAATTATTTATTCTGCATAACTTATCTGCTGCCCCAATCATAGACTGGCTGGCTTAAAATGGAAACATGTAATAAAACCACATACATGATGTAGTCCTCAAGTTACAACCATTCATTTACTGACTGTTAAAGTTGCAATGGCACTGAAAAAAAATGATTGTTTTTATCACTTACAATCGTTGCAACATCCCCATGGTCATGTGATCAAAATTCGGATGCTGGCAACTGGCATGTATTTATGACAGTTGGCGTGTCCCAGGGTCATGTGATCACCTTGTGCAACCTTCTGACAAGCAAAGTCAATGGGATTCACCAGATTCACTTAACAACCATGTCATTAACTAAAGTGCAGTGATTTACTTAACAACTGTGGCAAGAAAGGTCATAAAAGGGGGCAAAAGTTATTTAACATCTGTCTTGCTTAGTAATGGAAATTTTGGGTTCAGTTGTGGCTGTAAATCAAGAACTATCTGTATTCTAAAAATGTAACCATTAAAAATTGGCCAGAAAAAAAGTAACTTCTACCTTCTTGGACAACACAACAATCAAGTTTTAAATGTTCTACAGAAAAGAATCATTTTAATTTAGGACCATTCTAACCTCAGGGAGCAAGTTGTCCCATAAGGCTAGCCCTACCAGAGAGCAAGACTAGATGACAGGGTTAAATGAAGATTACTATGAACAATCAAGATGAGGATGTAACAGTAAATAGGCAGACTGTCAACGCTGCAATGATTCTGGCCGAAGCCATTTCTGTTTCATTTTTGGTTGCCACAGTACTGGGAGGGGGGATGAGTGGTTTTAAGTTTAGACTAAACAATAAATTGTCCCGTGGGAACCAAGGGCATTGCTGCCTGGCTTTTGGCGGGCTGAGCCTTTCGTTAGAAAGCCTGCCAAAGTAATTTGTTGGGGAATGTGATAGATGACATCGTGCTGGGGTGGGAAGTTCAATTTTGTAACATTGTAACGTTTGGTGAGGGAACTCCAGTCTTGGTTTCACTTTTGACCATGCCGATACTTTGCAGCCAATAAATATGTTCTTTAAGAAAACTTCTTGCCTTGGAGTTCTGTTTTTACTGGTCTCGTCTATTGGAACCATGACATGGACTCTCAATCATCCAGTTACACACCATCTTGATTTTTTTTAAATTCCCTTTGCAGATGCCCCTAATTAACCCAACAATTGTAAGCTGTTGAACAAAGTTAGATTGCAAAAGGCCCAATATTTCTGAGAAGAGATTTCCATGAAATCTCCATTTCCAATTTTACCACTGAGAAGAATTGATTGTGAATTCCAACTGGTCATTTTTACCTTTCAAGAATCCAAGAAGATAGCTTCAAAGCCATTGATCTGGAGCCTTATTATTTCACAATTATTGTGAATTTCAAAGAAAACACATTATTTTCCATTTTCAGCTTCCCCAGATGCTGAAACGTTTATTTTTCCACGAAAACGATTGCCAGTTACAAGCTCCGTGCCCCATTTCCTTCTTTCTTGCATAATTTTCCAAGTGGAATTTTAAGTACTCGGTTCAAAATGGGTAGAAAAGCACTATTTATATTCCTTTTTTATTTAAGAAAGCCTTCTTATCGTGCAGTCTTTTCAACTAGTCTTGCAGAAGAGCCTGCAAGCATGATCAAAAGCATTTCCTTGCAAGAAATGAAACATTTCTTTTACCCCTCTTCTTAATCCCCTCCATTTGTTTGCATTCCCCAATGTACATTTCTTTATATTTGATATAACATTGATAGTGATTATATTTGATTTTATACCTGAATTAGATTTGAAATAGGATCCCAAAGCTCCCAGCATGCTTTGCCTCATCCTTTGCCAGCATTCTTGTGCAAAAATTAAGTTACTATGCCTTTTAGTCCAACAAGACAAGTGAGGTCCTGGCCCTTATTCTCAACCCTTGCAATTTAGCATTGGAATATTCTCAGCTTTGAATGCTCTAGAAAAGCAATCACAAAAATTATCATACAGATCCATTTCACTCAAAGCAGAAAAATGACCCACTGTTTTGTTTCAGACTGGGACAGCTGCTGAACTCACACAGCTGCCATTTGGGGCAAATGAAAATAGATTATTTTACTCATAACTAGCAAAGCACCTGGGGTTATACCCAACAAAGTGGCATGCTGACTGTTAATTGAGTGGTCAGAATAATCCTTATATGCCTCAGTTTTAGTTAAGTATTAGCTTCTGAACCAACTTAGTTTTTGAAGTGTATATGTGGTCCTTGTTCAGTGACCATAATTGGAACCAACAATTTGGGGATTAATCAAAGCCATCACTAAATGAAAGAGCGACTGTGCTTATGATCTTACTTCAGCCTTCTTTTACTTTACAGACCTTCAAAGGTAAAAAATGTGACTATTAATTGTGAAGTTTTTTTTCCTCCTCATTGTAACTGCAATCAGCCACTAAATGAGGTGGCCACTAATTAGAGACTACTTGTGCTGTCAAATTTCTTTGGGGAAATATGCTTTTTCTACCGTCCTAAGTACACAGTAGTTATCTTCAAATCATTCTCAGAGTCAGACGGTATCTTTCTGTTGACTACAATACAATTCCATTACAGGTTAAGTTAAGTACTGTATATCAAAAGATTACAAAATTGGTTCAGCATGACACCACTATCACACTATCTTTTTGTAGTTCTTGACTTACAACCACAATTGAGCCCAAAATTTCTGTGGCTAAGAGAGACAGTTGTTAAGTGAGTTTTGTCCCATTTTACAACATTTCTTGCCAAAGTGAATCACTGCAGTTGTTCAGTTAGTAACATAGTTGTTAAGTGAACCTGGCTTCCCCATTGACTTTTCTTGTCAGAAGGTCGCAAAAGGTGATCACATGACCCTAAGACATTGCAACTGTCAATTTGCCAAGCATCTGATGCTGCAACAATCGTGTGAAAAACAGTTATACTGTAACTCACTTTTTTCAGTGCCGTTGTTACTTCAAATGGTCACTAAATGAAACGTTGCAAGTTGAGGACTACCTGTTCAGTATGTGCTGAATGCCACACAAAGAAAGAAAAAAAACCCGGGCAGACGGCTGAAGTGGCTTTAGCACAAACATCTCCTTTTATATTCTTCCTAAATTTACATTTATGTAATTGTTCCTGACTGATGGGTGTTTTATCAGCAGATAACTTGAAATGACACCATCTTCTCTTTCAAGCCATGAAATATTATTGTGCCAAACACTAATATGACCCTTTTGCTGAGATTTACCTGAAATAAAATAGTGGGTCCAGATACCTGGAATATGTATGCAGTGTCATCTTTAGCAACGTTTCTCTTCCGTTAGCCTGTCTACAAATCAACAAAGGAATGGCAACTATAGCATCTTTGATTTTATGATTTTTTCTGGGTCTAAATTCCATTGATGTAGGTAAGGAATGTAGGATGTTCTCTTTCAAATTAGATGGCAGATTCTTCTTCTCAGAATCCTTCTTATTTCATTAGCTTGTGACCAAATGTTTTTCCTGGAGATTTTCTATATTTGATTCACTCATAGTTTTATCCAAAGTGAATAGTACACTGATGCTTCCTTTGTCACACTATCAAAATGAGAAACAAAGTGACCGGAATTCTAAAGTGATCCACTCACCTATGGAATTCATCACAATAATGTCACAGCAGAACTGAAATCTCATGTGTTGCATTGTCAAGCACCATTGTTGATCAATTATCTTGTATCCTTATCCTTTCCCTCAAATTCAAGTGTTATCATTTGTGTTCCATGCTGATTGATAGTTGAGTATAGAACCTTTGAGTTTTCTATAGTTATTCAATTTTTAAAATAGTATTCTGTACCTTTGAGATTCTGGAAGAGAGTTGTGTGCCTCCATCCCAAAGCAAACACCTGATGACACTACTTCTTTAAACAACTCCAACACTCTTAAATTTTAGCTCTTAAGGGGTGTCCAACAGATCCTCAAGAAAGGATTAACAGGATGAGTTGACTACAACTGGCCTAGAGTCCCAACTCCAAAAAGCTCTGAAGATCCTACAAACAATCTTAAGTCCTGCAAAATTTCAGATAACTCAATATTAAGGGTAGGTGGTAAATTAGATAAATAGCAAAGGCATATGATAATATATACAGCCTTCCATGATTATAGTGGGTTTATAATTTGTGTAGGGAGGTGGTGGCTCAGTGGGTTAGGAAGCTGAGCTTGTCCATCAGAAGGTCGGCAGTTTGGCGGGTCGAATCCCAAGTGCCGTGTAACAGAGTGAGCGCCTGTTACTCATCCCAGCTTCTGCCAACCTAGCAGTTCAAAAGCACGTAAAAATGCAAGTAGAAAAATAGGGACCACTCCAGTGGGAAGGTAACAGCGTTCCGTGCGCCTTTGGCATCTAGTCATGCCGGCCACATGACCACGGAGACGTCCTCGGTCAAGCGCTGGCTCTTCGGCTTTGAAACGGAGATGAGCACCGGCCCTTAGAGTCAGAAACGACTAGCACGCATGTGTGGGGGAACCTTTACCTTTACTTTTTTATAATTTGTGTAACAGATTGTTTGGTCTAATGATTAACACACTAAATTAGGGGTGGTCACCTGAGAGTTCTAGCTTTGCCTTAGGCCTGGAAACCAACTGGATGTCTTCAAGCCAGTCATTTTCTCCCAGTCACCATTTTTATAACGTTGCCTAGATTTGCACAAACTTATTTATGTAGTTCTCAGAAGTCAAGATTGACTTGGAAGAAAAAAAAAGCTATGGATGATCCAGTCATCTTCGTGATAATAAGTCAAGACCCATTATAGAAAAACTCTTTTAGTTGGTGTAAAGAGTAAGGAAGATGGCCTTGAATGAAAATGCAAGGATTGTTATCTAGGCAAAAAGGATTGAAACATATTTTTTCTTAAGTTCAGAGCAACAAGAAGATATTTGGAAGGTGATCAGGTATAGACTTTCCTGATTCCCTGGAGTATAAGAAGGGGAAGATACATCACAATCAGATTTGCAAGTTTCTGTAATTATAGTTAATCTCAATGCAAGTAGTGTTAGCCTTCCTGTGAGTTTATTTCTGGGTCTGGTCTACCTAGTGTGGCTGCCATTCTATGTCCTGGAAATATGATGGACTTCAACTCCCTAAATCTCCAGCCAGCAGTAGTTAGACAGTGGTTATGCTCCAGAAACAGGTAACTTGGGCCAAAGCTAAGTTTTTGGGGGCAATTTTCTTCATATAACAGAACTGGAATATTGCAAAGTGGCTGCCAAGGTTTTCTCTGCCTCATTTGCAAATTTCTTTTTCATGGCCATCCAAGGGAAAGCTCAGATACAGCTTAATATTTCAACACTCAAAGGGAAGGTTGCAATTATAAAATTCAGTATTTTCCTGCGTTGCTATGTTGTGGATGTTATTATTATTACACAATTGCACTACTATCTTGCTTTCATGGGAAATACTGAGCAAAACAGGCAAACCTGGGCCTCACCATAGCCAGAGGGGCATTTAAGGCCCTTCCTTGCACCTGTGGAAAAGTTTAATTATTGCCGCTGTCAAAAGGCTTTAATGGAAACATGCTGCCTAACAGATCACTTTCTCTACCTGGAATGATCCCTCCCTAAATGCAAGCAATTTTGTGATAGTGCTTGAAATGTAAGAATCATAAATTAGTGCAAGTGATACTTTCATGATTAAGGATGCCACTTGCTTTGCTTAATGTTTCATTGATTAAAAATGAGAACAACCTTCCTCATTAAAAGAGAAATAGGAGTGGGGAAATCTGAGATGGTATAGCCAGGATTAAGCATTAAGGCTGGAATTCCCAAATCTCTGCAAACAGCTCAACTTCTGCTCAAATAGAGTGAGAACATTTTTGAGCTTTTCATGCATTTCACTGTTCTCTTGATTTCTCCAGCAGCATGTTGAACTATTAAGCAAAGAATAAGTTGACTCAAAGCACCTTGGTGTCATTGTTTATTACTCAGGACATGGATCTGTGACCTTCCAAATATCCCTGAATGACAATTCCCAACAGTGCCAATCTTTTTAGTCAATGTTGAATGATCTGGGAGCTGCTTTTCTGTGTCACCTTGGGTCCACCAGTTGTTCACCATTAATCGCAATAGAATTTAGGCTTATATACCATTCTGTAGCACTTTACAGCACTTCTCTGGGCTGTTTACAGAGTCAGCATATTGCCCCCAATAATCTGCTCCTCATTTTACTGACCTTGGAAGGATGGAAGGCTGAGTCAACTTTGAGCCAGTCAGAATCGAACTCCAGGCTGTGGGCACAGTTTGCCTGCAATACTGCATTCTAGCCACTGCACCACCAGGTCACCTTAAGCTTAAACAGGGAGGAATAACCCTTTCTTTCTGGAGCACATCATTTGACTTTTAAGTGGCAAGCTAAGGGCCAAGACAAGAAAAAATGGTACCAAGGAAATGATTTATATTGGTAATACAAGTGTTCATTGTATATTTTAAAATATCCCAATTCTACCCCATTTAACATTCCAGCAACATGGGAGCAGCTTTGCAGACCTTATCCAAACGTTGAGGAACTAACAGAGTTGGGGTACATCAAGGACCTATACTCTACAAGGACCGAAACCAACCATTCCATTCAACTGTTCAGCAGTCATTGGCTTGCTTCCTACTTAAGAAAGAAAAGAAAGTTAGGGACATTTATTTGTGATGCCTAGAACTGTGGGGCAGCCATCTATAAAGCCAACCAGCCTTAATTTGTTTGGATTAACCTGCTGGTCACATCATAGGGAGAGAAAAAAATCTGAGAGCATGTAGAAAAATCCATCTTTGTTGCCTTTCACTTTTAGAGCAGAGCTATAGCCATGGATTAGCCAGAAATGCAGAAGAAGAAAGAAAGAAAGAAAGAAAGAAAGAAAGAAAGAAAGAAAGAAAGAAAGAAAGAAAGAAAGAAAGAAAGAAAGAAAGAAAGAAAGAAAGAAAGAAAGAAGCAGGCAGGGCTTGGCCCAAACCAAGCCAATGAGTATTAACTTATCTGTCAAAAATGCATTCAGTAATAGATTATATGTCATTCCCTCAATCCTCTCTGCATGATTCTTACACCGTTGTTTATTTTTTAGAATATACTTGGCTGAAGAGCTAAATGTTAATCCAAAACATGCTGGGATTATATATGATTATGGGCATTGTTTCTCTCTGTACTGTACTTGCGTAAGATATACAATCATACGAAAAATATATAGCATTTATTTAAACAATGAATTGAGGGGAAAGAGAGGCTTACTTGGTTCCATAATAGGTCTCTGTGAAATAGGTTTGATTAGGCTCTGGTATTTCAACTAGGAAAGCAGCATGATTTACCTTCTCAAGATAAAAGTTCTGTACTCCTTCTCTATCACATGCAAAAACTAGGGAAGCCTTTTCGTTGATGTCTCTTTCGACTATTCCAGTAGCTTTTGTAAAGATCACAACATCACACACAAATACATAAGGGGCAGAGCTTGTACTATGATGTCACACTGCATGGTCTATTATTCTGACAAAATCTTCCCTCACTGAAGCCACAGCTGTCCATTTCTACTGCTGGAGAAATGCACAAGTTCTACTTCAGTTCCATTCACCTCAGTATTTGCAGCAGGAATCAGGGAACAAATATGTCACAAAAAACTTTTTATTTCTCTTATCCCCATTTCTCATTCTAAGGCAGTTCCATGCCCATTTTTCTGTTGGGACTTAGCACATGTCTATTTCAGATTACTCTCTTCACATTTTTAGAACCTGTGTAATATAAAACACTTTACATTTATGTGTTAATGCCTCATTTATTGACAAGTAGTGAAATCTTAATGAACAAGAGCTCCAAGAAATATTTTTTTTTACATTTTCTAAACATATCTACCAGCAAACGTTTCTGCAAGCAATAATGGATTGAAATGAATCTGGTGTTAGCGTTTTGCTAATGCTCCTCATTACTGCATGTGAAAAATACAGCCCTGTGTTTTTAATTCCCTTTCCACTGTGCACACAAACATCTTCCCTTCCTGATACATCTTAAGGTTTCTTCTGCAGATGTTTCATATGGGGCATCGGTATATTAAGGCATTTCCATAAATGGAGTCAGAGCCAAGTTGAATGAGACTTCAGATTTCTATGTATATGCAAAATCATGTTGACTAGATTTATTTTCCATTCAATCCTCTTCCACTTGCTCTTGATCACCAGATCTTTAGCCTTGTAGACGTTTGAGGGCTTTGTAGTTCCTCCTCTCTCAGGAATCTGGATAAAAGGAGCAGAGTGACATTGACAAATGCTTTGTTAGTCTCTCTCTCTCTCTCTCTCTCTCTCTCTCTCTCTCTCTCTCTCTCTCTCTCTCTCTCTCTCTCTCTCTCTCTCCCTCCCTCCCTCCCTCCCCATCTCCCTTTCTTTAGGATACATTTTTTACTTTCCCTTGACTTTTTTATAAGCTTGCGGTGTGGGGGAGGAATTGTTTTGTTACAGGTCCTGCAGCAACTTGGAATGGGACAGGGATTTTCATACCTTGATTTCAGGATTTCAAGTCTGCAGTTTTGGAAAGTGAAAAAGATAGTAAATGTCAGAGTGGCCTCAGGTTTGTTGAACAAGTTTTACAGAAATATGAAGAACAGTGAAAATTCATTTGTGTATTTTTTGTCTCTCATAAGCTCAGCACCTCCTGTGGTCAATAGGATGTGGTTAGCAATTGTTATTCATGAAATTACGGAGACAATATCTCTGTCCCTTTTGCCCACAATGAAACACAACGAGACACCTATGTCTTCACTAGGCTACTAGACTACTCTCCTGTTTTATAGAGGCTGCTTGATCACATTAGTGTAGGTTAATGTACCTAATATGCTACAATAGTAGATCTTAACTAAAATACAATACTATTTCTGGGTAGAAAATAGCCCAAGAAAGTAGGTGGGAAATGATACAGTTCGTGATCATGCACACATACTTAGACTAAACAAATATCTGCACACCATGGAAAATCTCAAGGAGCAAATAGAACAGACCATCACACAGAGAGCACCCCTAAAGGCTGACTACCACCATTAATGCTACTTTCCAGAGACACACCAGAAAAAGGAAAAACAAACTACAAGTTACTCCAACTAAATCCCCTAATTTTATTTATTTATATTTCATACAGTATAAACAAATGGGTCCGGAATACCTTGGGGAGCACCTGCGGCCGGCGTCAACTTCCCTCCACCCAGTATGCTCCCACAGAGAGGGCCTCCTCAGGGTGCCACCGGTCAAAGAATGCCGACTGGTGGCCCCCAGGGGGAGGGCGTTCTCTGTGGGCGCGCCAGATTTATGGAACCATCTTCCGGTCGAGCTCCGGATGGCGCCTGATCTCCGCTCATTCCGGCGTGATCTTAAAACCCACTTTTTTGAACAAGCTGGCCTGGCCTGATAGGCTGGGGTTGGGTTTTATAAATTGGTTTTAATTTTAATTTGTACTAATTTATTACGGGCATTGCTATTTAATTACTTTTAATAATTTTAAATTTTTGTATCTTGTTTTTATTATGTATTGCCCTGTTCACTGCCCTGAGTCCTTCGGGAGAAGGGCGGTATACAAATTAAATAAATAAATAAATAAATAAATAAATAAATAAATAAATAAATAAAATAAGATTTGCAGATGATGATGTTCTCTTCTCACAAGACCCAGAAGAACCACAAAGATGCGTACAAGAGCTGCACAAAGCAGGAGAACCATTTGAGTTAAAAAAATAAACCTGAAAAAGTGTTAGATTATGTTTAATAAATTCACCATTTTTTTAAAAAAAAAACATTATATCCGGAGAAGAACTAGACGTAGTAGACCACTACATATACCTTGGCCAATGGATCTCAATGGAAGGTGACACAATAAAAGGAAATTGAATGGAGTGTTAAATATGGTTGGCAGGCATTCGGCAAGCTAAGTGTAATTTTCAAGAACAGCCTCCCCTTATGCCTGAAGAGAAAAGTTATCGATCAGTGTGTGCTACCTGCTCTAATATATGCCGGATAATATATGGACACTAACCTCACCATCGATACAAAAGCTAAGAGTGGTGCAAAGAGCCATGGAAAGATACATGCTCAGCATTACAAGACAAGATAGAAAGACCTGCACATGGATTAGAGAACAAATGAAATTGTACGATATCATCAAGAGAGTAAAAGAATTGAAATGGAAATGGGCTGGTCACACAGCAAGAAGAACTGGTGGCAGGTGGACCAAGGCAGTCATAGGATGGATCCCATGAAAGAGACCTAAAACAAGATGGATTGATGACATCAGCGCATATTGTGGGCCCAATTGACAAAAGAAAACTCAGGACCGTATTGGTTGGAAACATGCAGAATAGGCCTTCATCCTGCAGTGGGTAGACAATGGATAAAATGATGGTGATGAAGATTTATATTTCATATTTTTAATCACCCATCTCCCTTGGAATCAAAGAGACACCGGAGCTCAAATATTCCAGCCACCCGCTATCTATCTGAGACACAATACAACTAGTCCTTGACTTACAACCTTCATTTACTGACCGTTTGAGGTTACACCAGCACTGAGAAGGGTGACTTACAACCATTTTGCACACAACTGTTGCAGCATCCCCACGGTCATGTTATTAAAATTTGGATGTTTGGCAACTGGCTCATATTTATATGCAGTGTCTCCGTGTCATGTGAGTACCTTTTGAGACCTTCTGAGTCAGTGGAGAAACCAGATTTACTTTACAACCATGTCACTAATGTAACAACTAAAGTGATTCTTAACAACAGTGGCAGGAAAGGTCATAAAATGGGGCAAAACTCACTTAACAACTGTCTTGCTTAGCAATGGAAATTTTGGGCTCAATTGTGGTTGTAATTCAAGGACTGCCTTGGTCTACAGAAAGGCCTCAATTACAATACAGAAGATGTTAATCAATTAGAATTCTTTGCAGCCTTAAAAGGAGCATTTATAACCATAGAACCTCCCACAGAGATCCAAGAAATGAAAAAAACAAACTATTATACCATAGACCAGAATGAGAACAAAACTAACTAAAAGCAGATGACAGAGCAGCCTTCAAAAACATAAAGAAGGCTCAAACTATCATCATACTACCAGCAGACAAAGCCTGAATCATGGTTATCACAGACAGATCATAACATATAGAAAAAGGAAAAGAATTACAAAGATGACCAAGAAACTTACGGTATATCGTTGTGAACCCCAATCCCATACAGAAACTAGATAACTGGATCAAGAAAACTCTCAGAGTCCTTACCAAGAAAGGTCAAATAACTAAAGAAGATCAGTGGTTGATGAAAAGCAGTGAACCTACCCTCCCACACTTCTGTGGATGCCCAAAACACACACGCCAGACATACCCCACCATCCAAGTGTATCATTACCAGGGACTCCAATCTTTGTTGTTAGCTGCGAAGTTGTGTCCGACCCATTGTGACCCTATGGACAACGTTCCTCCAGGCCTTTCTGTCCTCTACCATCTACTGGAGTCCATTTAAGCTCACGCCTACTGCTTCAGTGACTCCATCCAGCCACCTCATTCTCTGTCGTCCCCTTCTTCTCTTGCCCTCAATCTTTCCCAGCATTAGGCTCTTCTCCAGTGAGTCCTTCCTTCTCATTAGGTGGCCAAAGTATTTGAGTTTTAGCTTCAGGATCTGGCTTTCTAAAGAGCAGTCAGGGTTGATCTCCTCTAGGACTGACCGGTTTGATCGCCTTGCAGTCCAAGGGACTCACAGGAGTCTTCTCCAGCACCACAGTTCAAAGGCCTCAATTCTTTGGCGCTCAGCCTTTTTTATGGTCCAACTTTCACTGCCATACATTGCAACTGGGAAGACCATAGCCTTGACTATACGCACCTTTGTTGACAGGGTGATGTCTCTGCTTTTTAGTGTGCTGTCTAGATTTCCCATGGCTTTCCCGAGGAGCAAGCATCTTTTAATTTCTTGGCTACAGTCCCCATCTGTGGTGATCTTGGAGCCCAGGAAAATAAAATCTGCCACTACCTCCATTTCTTCCCCATCTATTTGCCAGGAATTGAGAGGACCGGATGCCATGATCTTGGTTTTCTTAATGTTAGGTTTCAACCCAAGTTTTGCACTCTCCTTCTTCACCCGCAACAAGAGGCTCTTTAGTTCTTCTTCACTTTCTGCCATTAGAGTGGTATCATCTGCATATCTTAGGTTGTTGATATTTCTTCCAGCAATCTTAATTCCAACTTTTGATTCATCAAGCCCTGCCTTTCTCATGATGTGCTCTGCATATAAGTTAAATAGGCAGGGTGACAGTATACAGCCTTGCCGGACTCCTTTCCCAATTTTGAACCAATCAGTGGTTCCGTGTCCAGTTCTCACTATTGCTTCTTGGCCCGCATATAGGTTTCTCAAGAGACAAATAAGATGGTCTGGTATGCCCATCTCTTCAAGAACTTGCCAGAGTTTGTTATGATCCACACAAGCAAAGGCTTTAGCATAGTCAATGAAGCAGAAGTAGATGTTTTTCTGGAACTCTCTAGCTTTCTCCATGATCCAGCGTATGTTGGCAATTTGATCTCTAGTTCCTCCGCCTCTTGGAAATCCTGCCTGTACTTCTGGTAGTTCTCGATCCACATACTGCTGGAGTCTAGCTTGTAGGATTTTAAGCATAACTTTACTAGCATGAGAAATGAGTGCAATGGTGCGATAATTTGAACATTCTTTGGCACTGCCTTTCTTTGGAATTGGAATGTAAACTGATCTTTTCCAATCCTGTGGCCACTGTTGAGTTTTCCAAATTTGCTGGCAAATTGAGTGTAGCACTTTTACTACATCGTCTTTTAAGATTTTGAATAGCTCAGCTGGAATACTGTCACCTCCACTAGCTTTGTTGTTGCCCAGCTTTTCTAAGGCCCACTTCACTTCACATTCTAGGATGTCTGGCTCGAGGTCAGTGACCACCTCATTGTGATTATCAGGGACGTTAAGCTCATTCTTGTATAGTTCTTCTGTGTAATTCTGCCACCTCTTCTTAATCTCTTCTGCCTCTGTTAGGTCCCTGCCATTTTGGTCCTTTATTGTGCCCATTTTTGCATGAAACGTTCCCTTCATCTCTCCAATTTTCTTGAAAAGATCTCTGGTCCTCCCTATTCTATTGTTTTCTTCTATTTCTTTGCACTGTTCATTTAACAAGGCATTCTTATCTCTTCTAGCTATTCTCTGGAATTCTGCATTCAATTGGGCTTATCTTTCTTTTTCTCCCTTGCCTTTCGCTTCCCTCCTTTCCTCAGCTATTTGCAAAGCTTCCTCAGACAGCCATTTTGCTTTCTTGCATTTCTTTTTCTTTGGGCTGGTTTTAGTTGCTACCTCTTGTACAATGTTGCGAACCTCTGTCCATAGTTCTTCAGGCACTCTGTCTATCAGATCTAATTCCTTAAATCTATTTGTCACCTCTACTGTATATTCAACAGGGATATGATTTAATTCATACCTGAGTGGCCTAGCGCTTTTCCATACTTTCTTCAGTTTAAGCCTAAACTTTGCAATGAGAAGCCTATGGTCTGAGCCACAATCAGCTCCTGGTCTTGTTTTTACTGACTGTATAGAGCTTCTCCATCTTTGGCTGCAGAGCATATAGTCAATCTGATTTCTGTGTTGACCGTCTGGTGATGTCCATGTGTATAGCCGTCTCTTGGGTTGTTGGAAAAGAGTGTTTGCTATGACCATCGTATTGTCTTGACAAAATTCTATCAGCCTGTGCCCTGCTTCATTTTGTACTCCAAGGCCAAACTTGCCTGTTATTCCGGTTATCTTTTGGCTTCCTACTTTAGCATTCCAATCCCCCATGATGATAAGGACATCATTTTTTGGTGTTAGTTCTATAAGGTGCTGTAGGGCTTCATGCAGAGACGTGGTGGCTCAGTGGGTTAGGATGCTGAGCTTGTCGATCAGATGTTCAGCAGTTTGGCGGGTCGAATCCCAAGTGCCGCGTAACAGAGTGAGCACCTGTTATTCGTCCCAGCTTCTGCCAACCTAGCAGTTCAAAAGCACGTAAAAATGCAAGTAGAAAAATAGGGACCACTATGGTGGGAAGGTAACAGTGTTCCGTGTGCCTTTGGCGTCTAGTCATGCCGGCCACATGACCATGGAGATGTCCTCGGACAAGCGCTGGCTCTTCGGCTTTGAAACGGAGATGAGCACCGGCCCCTAGAGTCAGAAATGACTAGCACGCATGTGCGGGGGAACCTTTACCTTTACCTACGGCTTCATAGAACTGGTCAATTTCATCCTCTTCAGCACTGGTGGTTGGGGCATAGACTTGGACTACTGTGATATTGAATGGTTTGCCTTGGACTCGAACTGAGATCATTCTGTCATTTTGAGGATTGTATCCCAGTATTGCTTTTCCTATTCTTTTATTGACTATGAAGGCTACTCCATTTCTTCTAAGGGATTCTTGCCCACAGTAGTATACCTGATGGTCATCTGAATTAAATTCACCCATTCCTGTCCATTTTAGTTCGCTGATACCTAAGATGTCGATGTTCAGTCTTGTCATCTCTTGTTTGACCACATCCAGCTTTCCTTGATTCATGGATCTTACATTCCAGGTTCCTATGGGGAAAAAAAATCTTTACAGCATTGGACTTTCCTTTCACCACCAGATACATCCACAGCTGAGCGTCCTTTCGGCTTTGGCCCAGTCGCTTCATTCTTTCTGGCGCTACTAGTACTAGCCCTCTGCTCTTCCCCAATACCATATTAGACACCTTCTGACCTGAGGGGCTCATCTTCCAGTGTCATATCGTTTTGCTTTTTGTTACTGTCCATAGAGTTTTCATGGTAAAGATACTAGAGTGGGTTGCCATTTCCTTCTCCAGTGGATCACGGTTTGTCAGAACTCTCTGCTATGACCTTTCCGTCTTGGGTGGCCCTGCATGGCATAGCTCATAGCTTCATTGAATTACGCAATCCCCTTTGCCATGACAAGGCAGTAATCCATGAAGGGGGACTCCAATCTACCACAACGTTAAAGAATTAACAAAAAAAAAAAATCTTGGACACCACACAAAGGAAAGCAAATACAGTGGTACCTTGGGACTCAACTGCTTTGAAAGTCATCAAATTTGGTACTCAATGCATTTTTGGCATGAAAATTTTGTCCTGGTACTCATTGTTTGCTTGGTACTTAACGCACAATCTAGATCTTGTCAGTGTTGGCTGCCTTGTGACTCACTACATTAATTAGTTAAGAGCCATGCTATGCAGTGGTTGGAATGCAGTACTGCAGGTAATTCTGCCGACTGCCAACTGCCAGCAGTTCAGCAGTTCGAGTCTCACCAGCTCAAGGTCGACTCAGCCTTCCATCCTTCTAAGGTCAATAAAATGAAGGCCTAGGTTGTTGGGGACAATGCGCTGACTCTGTAAACCACTTAGAGAGGGCTGTAAAGCACTGTCAAGTGGTATGTAAGTCTAAGTGCTATTGCTATTATTTCTTAGGGGAAATTTTTTTGGTACTCATCACTTTTATACTCATCACACCTCCTAGAACCAATTAATGATGAGTACAGAGATACCACTGTACTCCCTCAACTTCCCACTAAAGTGCCACCAAAGAATCAATCATATTTCTGATCTTTAAGTATCTCAATGCAGTACTGTACCTCCTTTTTATTAACTAGCATGCTATGATGGATACTGTTGTGTAGTGAGTTTGTTGTGCAGGAATGAGGACGAGGCAAGTGAGTTCAGCAATGGTCATGTTTATTTGCTTGCAGGATCTGAACTGAGGAACTGAGCTGCAGCATGCAGCAATTTATAGCCTGGCCCCTAGGCGGCAGCCAATAGGTTTAAAGCAACCCATTGCCGCCTAGGAGCAGCCAATAGCAGCACTGGAGACGGGGAGTCTGAGTTGCTGGGAGCCATTAGCTGGCTCCAGCTTACCACGTGGTGTTACAATTAAGCCCAATACATAACAGATACTATTTGGGGAATGCTATTAAAATGAAGACAATCTTTTCCACACATGTTGTTAATTCTTTGTTTTATGAGGAATAGATTTTGTTCCACCAAAACTTTGTCTTTTCAATGGCACTCTACGCACTTTGTGTCCCAGAATACAATGGGAGTCACTGAGAACATAAAGCACCATTATGGACAATTTTGGGGCCCGGGCTTTCTTATTTAGTATGTGATACTAAAGTGTGTGTCATGGGGGAATTTTTCAGAAGTGGCATATTCCCTCTTCATCCCCATCCTTCCAAAAGATTAATTTTGTACTTCTTCAAATACCTTGAGGTTACTTTAAGGTTACCAATACTACCTTCTTGTTACCACATGGAATTAATTTAGGTATTTAAGGAAAAGCACTGGTTATTACAGTTTATTATTACTATCGATGACCAAAAGGCCTTGGGTTTAGAATTAAGAGATTTAAGATACTCACAACTTCATCTCCTTTTGAAAAAAAATAAAAAGAAAAAGAAATTGCATCCCACTCAACAAATGACTCAGTTGTCTTTTATTCAATTTTGTACATTATGATGATTTTACAGACTAATTTACTTTGGCCTTTTAGCACAGCATTGGATTACTGAAAAAAATATTTAAAAAGTAAATAAACATCACCATGCATTTACAATGTTTTTAATCCCACATTCTTCCTGGCAGTGTTCTCAGAGAGGATATTATGTACCCAGGTATGCATATAGTCATGCTGGCCATATGACAAAGCTGGCTCTTCAGCTGTGAATCAGAGATGAACACCTCTCCCTAGAGTCAGACATGACTGACAGGGGAAACCTTTACTTTTACTTGTTTTAAGTGATAGCTTATTGAGAAGGAAGTGCACTACTTTCCCTTTCAAGAAAGCCAAGGTTACCCCTCTTCTCTTAACAAAACATACTACTTCGTGGACTGAAACACATATCACCTCCTTTACAAACCAGGAGAGTATGGATCTAATAAGTGGTTTTTATTGGAAGATTTGAGGATCCCGTCCACCTTCTCAGGAGTTGCAGCTCAAACTCATCTCAGCTAATCATATAAGATGTTTTCAATACCTCAACAGGACTTGCCCAGTTAGATTTCATCTCCAAGTAAATACAAGTGACTTTATTAACCAAATGCCTAGAACAGCAGTAGGCAACCTTGGCTCTTTTCTGACTCATGGACTTCAACTCCCAGAATTCCTGAGCCAGCCAAAGTTGCCTACCCCGGCCTAGAATATTCTTCACAATGGCCTAGCTGGTGGGTTTGTGGTTCATCCCTCCACAGCAGGGAACAGTCACTCTACAAAGAGCTTCTGGATAGCTATCTGTAGACATACAGGTCGTTCTCGAGTTACACCCATTCATTCAGTGACTGTTCAAAGTTACAACACTGGATAAGAGGAATTTATAATGGTAGTTCTGGCCATTATAGCATCCCTGTGATCACGCAGTCATTATCTTAGCACTCAGCACCTGTCTCACAATTACATTGCACCAAGCTGGGGTACCATGATCATGATTTCCATTGTTCCCTGCCAGCTTTTACCAAGCAAAATCAATGGTGAAGCCAAGAGGAAGTCAGAAGTTGCAATCAGGTGCCGTCCTCACTTAAAGACCCATGCAGGTACTTGGTTAACATTAGAAGCCAGGACTTCCAATATTGCCATCACTAAGTGATAGGGGCACATGGCATTATGCTCTATGACCACATTGCTTAGAAATAGAAATTCTGGTCTCAGTTCCCATTGTAACTCAAGGACTGACTACCTGTAATAAGAGCAGAAAAATAATGACCTTTGGGGGATGCTGTTATTGCCATAATGTAAATCCTAATATGGCTCTTGTTTGTGCTTAGTTGGATTCACTCTTCACCTTTTTTCAATGGTGCTCTAGGAATTTCTTCTGATGTTTCATCTTCCAAAGTTCCTCAGTAAACCAATCAAATTCTCAGGATTCATGAACAGTGAGAGATCACAAAGGAACAAATCCTGACTAAGGCCCTCATCACACACCCATTGCAGGCAGTGACCAAGACCAAGACCATACCATACATCGGACTCTTGGGGGGAGGAGGGGGGAAACCTCAAGCTTGCTCTGGAACCCACCAGGGTGCCATAGACAGGTTGATCTAATAGGTCATACCTGCCTATTGGGGGCAGGAGGGTGACACTATTAAGAGGAAAGCGCTCCGAGTATTATGTCTGATGCAATGGACTGGTAGTAATGTCCTCCCCATTCAGGTCATGTTGCAACTGCCCTAAGATAAAAACCAGATCTAGGTCTGACTTCCACTATGTGTTGGGCTCTCAGTTATTTGGGCCAAGGTCATGGTCACCATGGTGAAAATGACCTCCTGAGCTTCTCTCAACTCAGCATCTCCCAAGTGAAAATTAAAATCCCCAAGAACCACAAACTTTGAGGACTCCTCCACAGATCCGGTCATGCAGCTACTGTAACAGCTCAGACAGGGATTCTGCAACATAGCAGAAAGGCTGGTGCTGAAGCAACGAAGCCTATTGCTCCCTACAGCCCTGCTTAGTTCAGAAGCTAATCAAGACTGGACTTGGTTAGGCCTTACAAGTCCCAGAGCCACACAGATGGAAATGGAATGAACATCTCAGAAGAAGGCAGCGGCAAACCACTGCTATACTGCCAAAAGGAGTCATGCTTGACTTGTGAATGGTTTTCTTCTCTTCTCTTTAAATACTAACAATGCCTTTAATGATTAAAAAACAAGCTGTACAATTACAGTATGTTTCCATTTAACACTGAGGGGCTCTGCACACAAAGAAAAAGTGATTGTAAATCCTTTTCTTGACTAATTTGCACCAGAAGTGTTTTCATTGCTGGATTCCATTTATGCATGGCAGAGCCAACGTTGCAGCTGAAAGTTGCTTAGCATGCTTTAGTTAGAGCCCAGGTATTTCAAGTATCCAGGATTAATACACAGTGAGCCAAAAAGAGCTGGAAAAGGCTGAGGACATCCTACACTATTCTTCATTTTAATATCCAGATAAGTTGAACTCGTGGGTTTCAGACTTTTCTAAGCAACTGTTCCTTGCCTAATTTATTCAAATGAGTGCCACGTTATTGTTATTAGGACATTTGAATTTCAAAAGTGCACACTTCCACTTAGCTGCAGTTGGAGAAGTGAAGCAGGGTACTTTGCAAAGAATGGTTCATTGTTTGGAAGCCCCCATCACTGGCTTTGGGCTTCTCCCCCCTCTCCCCCTGCCCCCCATGGTGACACACTTGTGATGGATTTCTGACAGACTGAAAAGGCAAGTACCCTTGGATGCAAAAATGATTTCATGCCAAGACAATAGCCAAAATAATTCTGAACTGCAGTTCTTCAGGGGAAGTTCTCCAACTGTTGATATAAAAAAAACGGCAGCCTTTCTCAGATTCAGAGTTTATCGAAACACCTGCTATCTCCAAGCTTGGCTGGTTGACAAAACTCCCCTGAGGCAAACCTGTATATTTGAGATGTGCAGGATATCAGCTTGGCATTTAATCGTGTTTGCACGAGGGATGAACAGTGGGGAAAAGATTCATTTCCAGCCTTGTTTTGTTCAGGTGGGTAATATCTTTGTGCATTTGGATTGAGAGTTTTTGTTTCTGATTTCAATTATGAAAATGGCTGAGAAAAGGAAGCTGCTCCTCCAAGGGTCCTTGGCAAAGGTGGGCCTTTTTTTGTTGTGGTTGCTTCCAGCTGTTTGCACATCTGTAGCCTTTCACTCTCCTATGCAGATACAGTCACAGGGACCACACAGAAAAAAGAGAAAGGCTGAAAACTGGGGAGGGAAGGCTCACACACACTGGCCATATTTAGCTGAGGATGTCAACAACATCTTTTCAGGGTGCAATCTTTCTTTTTCTCCAGTGAAAGTTATTTGAGACACTGATTTGCACCAGAGGAGGAGGAGGAGGAAGGAGAAGGGGAGGAAGAAGAAGAAGAAGAAGAAGAAGAAGAAGAAGAAGAAGAAGAAGAAGAAGAAGAAGAAGAAGAAGAAGAAGAAGAGGAGGAGGAGGAGGAGGAGGAGGAGGAGGAGGAGGAGGAAGGGGAAGAGGAAGGGGAAGAGGAAGAGGAAAAAGAAAAAGAAAAAGAAGACGCTCTAATTCTGAAGACATTCATGTCATTCTTACTGCATTGAAGTTGACTGCTTAATCCACACACCTAATTCTTACATTCACTTTGTTACATTCACACTTTATATCTGGTGAATATACTTTAACCTGTTTTGATTTCCATCTTTCTCCCCAGATATATTGGGCATTTGTCCTCTCACAATTCCTAATGTCCATAAGAGCATATGTTACTACCTTTTGCATCTGGCAAAACCAGACTAACAATAAAAGCTGTGCTAATATGAACAAGAATTCCAAGTATAAAGCCCAGATTTTGGTTTGATTTTGGGGGTTTTTTCACACTGATACTTCTGCAGCCATATCCTGCTTCGTCCTCCTTCATTCATTCCAGAGCTTCTGTTTCAAAAGAGAATATGACAGATTGAAATCTGTCCTACTTGGTCCTTGTCCTCCTCACAGATTGAATCTGGCAGGAACCGCTTGGCTTCTCTGAAAGTTTCAACATTCGGTCCCTGCTATCAGTGTGTGGCTTAATCCTCAGGCTATGCTTGCCAGACATTCATAGCAGGAAATGTGGAGGCTGCAGTCCTAAATCTGCAAACTCACAAGGTCTTACTGCCAAATAAATATGGTCACAGCTCTAAATCACGTATCAGAAATTCTTGTAGCATCTTCTTTTTTCGCAGCAACAAATACATGCTGTGAGGCAAATCATGTTAAACCACTTATGGCCGCACATTATCACATTATAAATTAGTCCAGCAAATCAGTCCACGAGGCCACGGTGGGAAATGGACATTATTAGAATTATCCCTCATTCCTTTCCATTTTTTTTTCCATTGACCCTTTCTTTAGCATTCTCAGAAGAGCCCCCTTATTTGTACAGGTGACTGCAGTATGAAGACAGTGTTAAGGAATGCCTTCATGGATGGATGTATCCTGGCACATACTCTGCCTTGGATACAAACCGTGTTTGTTTGCTACAGTGTGGGTTTTTGCACTTTGTTCAATAGGTAGGAGTAGACAGTTAATGACTAAGTTAAGAATTAACCAGAGAAAATATTTGTCAGGACTAAAAATCCCTTGCAATCTTGATTGAGGCAAAACTGATGGGGGTGTGCTTTTGTGTGATAGGTGTGTAGTGCTTATTTTTTCCTGTTCTACATTCAGGGAACTTAGCATCTTCTACTGATACTTTTAATAGCGACCGCCTATATTTTTACCTGCAACAGCAGTTCTGCAAAGATGGCTTGCCAAAACATAATGAAAAACAACATTCACACTGGATTTTCCAGTGCAAAGGGAAAATGTTTTTGTAGTTGCAAATAAGAGATGCCACATGTCTACATATGAACCTCTCCTGATGGTAGTTGAAAACTCATCAGCCAGCATACTGAAAACAGGTTTCTAAATATTTTATACACCATTCCAAGACTGAAAATAAATGTCATTTTCAGTGACCTATAAGCTCCGTTGTTTGTATACACACCACTCACGCACACACCTCCAGATAATTTAAAATCTGAAAATATATTCCGTGTCCTTTTTGAAAAAGCCTTTAAAAGGATACAATATCGCTGTGCTTTTCATTGCACAGGAAGCGAGAGGAAGCTTAACATTCATTTAGAATCCAGTCTGATTCTAATCGCTTCATCATCACTATCTCTTTTTGGAAATTCATCTTTTAGTTCTCTCCTCTCCCATCCCTCCCAAGCCTTGGGAATCCAAAAACAAGACAAAACAAAAATGGTGATATCTTGCAGGAGGTTAACAGTCAAGCCAAAGACAGGCCATTTTCTCAAACAATTGTGATTGACTCTCCGGCTGTGTGTTACTGGATAGGAAATACATGAGTGATGAACAACGAGATTAGAGGTTTTAGCCTGACAGATAACATAATTCTTTTTACAATGACTTTTCAACTGCTTCAGCTGTCTTCATCTGTCAAAACAAGAGCGCTATAGTGTGGAGAAGCGAGGCGAAATAGCAGTGACGAAAATGTGAAACTGGGAGAACTCCTTCAAATATGAATGGATATTATTAAAATCCACAAGCAAGCAGAAGGGGAATTTGGAAAACTCTTTTTGAAAGGAGGGGTTTGAATCAAAAAGCTGAAACAGACCAAATGCAGAGTCAACTCTGTCATTAGGCAGTTGATTTGGTCTGGCCTGAAAGGCCAGCAGATGGTTAGTTATTTAATGCACTATTACTGCATTTTTTCCTTTTAGGAAAAAAAAAAGATTAAAAGTGCTTTATGAGATTTCTTTGCTTAGTTCTTCTGTTCTTGAGCACAAGGAGAGAGCTACCTAGTAGTCCTCGACTTATGATCACGACTGAGCCCAAACTTTCTGTTGCTAAGGGAGACATTTGTGTTAAGTGAGTTTTGCCCCACTTTATGACCTTTCTTACCACAGCTGTTAAGTGAATCGTTGCAGTTAAGTTAGTAACATGGTTGTTAAGTGAATCTGGCTTCCCCATTGACTTTGCTTGTCAGAAGGTCGCAAAACCTGATCGCGGGAACCCAGGAAAACTGCAAGCGTCACAGATATGAACCAGTTGCCCGGCATTTCAATTTTGATCATGTGACCATGGGGATGATGCAGTGGTTGTGAGTGTGGAAAATGGTTGTAAGTCACTTTTTTTTCAGTGCTGTTGTAACTGTGAATGGTCACTTAACGAATTGTTGTAAGTTGAGAACTACCTGCATCGAGGCCTGGTTGAAGGTCCTCCTACTGCCAGCCATAATAACAAAATGCTCTGCTTTTCAAGTAATCTGTATGCTATGCATAATGAAGTATTAATACCACTTTACAAGGCCTTGTAAGGCCACACTTGGAATACTGCATCCAGTTTTGGTCACCATGATGTAAAAAAGATGTTGAGATTCTAGAAAGAGTACAGAGAAGAGCAAAAAGGATGATCGGGGGACTGGAGGCTAAAACATATGAGGAACGGTTGCTGGAATTGGGTATGTATAGTCTAATGAAGAGAAGGATGAGGGGGGACATGATAGCAGTGTTCCAATATCTCAGGGGCTGCCACAAAGAAGAGGGAGTCAAGCTATTCTCCAAAGCACCTGAAAGCAGGACAAGAAGCAATGGATGGAAACTAATCAAGGAGAGAAGCAACCTAGAACTAAGGAGAAACTTCCTGATAGTTAGAACAATTAACCAGTGGAACAACCTGCCTCCAAAAGCAGCGAATGCTCCAACACTTGAGGTTTTTAAGAAGAGACTGGACAGCCACTTGTCTGAAATGGTTTAGGGCAGGGGTAGGCAACCTTGGCTCTTTTATGACTCATGGACTTCAGCTCCCAGAATTCCTGAGCCAGCATGGCTCAGCTTGGAAACTCTGCCTTTCCCCTCAGCATGGCTGGCACAGGAATTCTGGGAGTTGAAGTCCATGAGTCATAAAAGAGCCAAGGTTGCCTACCCCTGGTATAGGGTTTCCTGCAGGTTGGACTAGATGACCTCCAAGGTCCCTTCCAACTATTATTATTATTATTATTATTATTATTATTATTATTATTATTATTATTATCTAAATATTTGGTATCTCCATTAAAAAAAATGGAAGAAGAGAAGAGGGTGAACTAGAAGGCCTCTGCTCAGAGCTGCTCCGAGATATACAAATATTCTAAATTGACATAAGACACCTTCCTGTGAAGTTACTACAGTACAGAAATTGTAGTAATGCTCATAACAGCATCATTTTTGACAAATTATTATTTGTTGGGATTTTGTTGTTGTTAGCTGCGAAGTCGTGTCCGACCCATCGCGACCCTATGGACAACATTCCTCCAGGCCTTCCTGTCCTCTAGCATCTTCTGGAGTCCATTTAAGCAACTTGCAATTAAAACATTACGGTTGGGATAAATGGATGTGGTTTGTTTATTTTTACCTAGGTTGGCTTGTTCCAGTTGTGTTGATGTTTGCTCTGCCTTAACTAGTTTTGCCCATTTATAGTGAATGCTTACCAAATGGTTAAGGCTCTGTGTAAAACCTGAATTTCATTACATCTATCAAGGGATCTCCCCAAATGTTAGTGGATCCTTCCACAATAATGCAGCAAGCCTGTCTTTTTCCTTTGAACCACTGAGGGGCAGCCTACTCCTCCAAACACTCAGGTCAATTGGCTCAGTGTAGATCAGGAAGTACAGTTGCCAAGAGTGTCTTGTGAGAATCAATGTTTTTAATTTCCACTCAGGCAGCCATACAGTACACTAGCCATACGGTATTGGACCCACAACTGGCTTTTTCCATACTATGGCTATTCCCATTTGATAACTGCTCTTGATGTGGTAAGTAGAGATCACAGACCCCTAACCTTGCAGTTGTAAGATTGGAGCATGCACATCCACAAAGGAAGAAAAAAAAGACATTTGCCTTTGTCAAGATATCTGATGTAAGTAAATTGGGCTTACAAATGCCTTCAGTTTCTTCTCTATTTCTAGGAAGCCATTATGAATGTTCATCAACTAAGACTATAAATCAATCAAACAAGGGGGGGGATTAAGCTCCTAAATGGCAGAACAAGAGGTTTTTCTGGAAGGGAACTGAGTCATTAATTTGGTCAGGATAGAACTGTGGAAACCGGATGGGCCTGAAAGGAACCAAAGGCAAACATCACACATAGAACAGGTTGTTGTAAGAAGCAAGACCAGGCAAGCACAGAATCTCTGCAGTAATGTTGATTATGCAGAACAAGGAACCCCATTAAGAATCTAACATGAACCTTGTGGGACCATTTCCAGATTTTTGCTTCTGGCAGCAACTAACTAGACATCTCTAAGGAATCTACAACAGTTGTCTCTTAGCAACTGGTATTTAATGGTAACCTGCCTCTGAACCTGGTGTTGCCATTGTCATGATTAATAGCTCTTGACAAGCATATCTTTCATGATTGGGCCTACCGTCCATTGAAAGCTGTTTGACCCTTACCACATCTTGAGGCAATGAAAACCATAAATAAGGGCTTATATAACAATATTCACAGCGAGCTGAAGCAGGATTTACTCAATTAACCCTATTTGGGGGGTTCCTCCCACACCACACAAATAATTCACACAACTTACTGGCTGGTTTGTAATTCAGTATATCAAGAAAATATCATGTTTCTAATGTAAAGAGGCAACCATTCTGCTATTATAGATAGGGTTTTGTCTAAGTTACTGAAGCAAAAGGAAAACATCTGCATCAGTTTATTACACTATTTTCTTAATTTTAAACCTAATTTTGTACAAGTACAGATAATAGATGATAGATTATCTGTCTGTCTGTAATCTATCTATTTATCTATCTATCTATCTATCTATCTATCTATCTATCTATCTATCTATCTATCTATCTATCTATCTATCTATCATCTCGAGTCTCACCAGCTCAAGGTTGACTCAGCCTTCTGTCCTTCTGAAGTCAGTAAATGAGGACCCAGATTATTGGAGACAATATGCTGACTCTCTAAGATGCCTATAGAGTGCTATAAAACACTGTGAAATGGTATGTAAGTCTCAATGCTATTTCTGTCTATCATCTATCTATCTCACAATAATACCTCCTTGACATTGGATCTCACAACATTGAGAGCATTATAGAAAATGTAAAAGGCATCAGTTCCATGTCGCCATGTGCTAGTTAGATACACTTGCAGCTATTCACTTACAGAGTCACCAAGATAGCACAGCATCAAATGTTTTTCCAGCCTACAGTCTATTTCTTTTGTTACCTTCTCTCTTTGAAAGGTAGATGTGGGAAACAATCACAACACCACCATGCCTCTGCCACCATTGCCCATAAATATTGAATAACAATCCTTTTGATTATTAGGCTACAATTCTTATCATCCCTTAAACATTGACCTGTCTGATTAAAGCTGATTTTACTTCAAGTTCAAGACCAAGTATGCTGTGTTTAACTGACAAGACAGGAAAGTCAGAATGAGGAATGAATCCTGATGCATTTTGGGGTCATATTGGAGACTTATAACTGGTCATAAGTGTGCTTTAGTGATACACATGTAAAGGTTTGCCATACGACTGATAAATAAGTTATACAAACTATTTGCAAATACTTACAATCAATCAGTCCGTAGTGAGAATCGTCAGGCATAGAACAACTTTAGAAAATTACCCCCAAAACTAATGGTAGCAACCTTGAATTCTTCATTAGGCAAACATGGTTTCAGTCAGTATCATGATAGTCAAGCTTTGGCTGTTTATACCTTGTTTACTATTTCACATTACAGGACCATTATTCCAGTATTAGGCTGTACTTTATCATTTCTGAACACTGTATTTAATCATTTTACTTGAAATGTGTGTTAGGTGTCCCATAAAAATCAGCTTTGTGCATTTACCATGCAATTAGCATTCAGAGCATGGTGGGATCCTGTGAGTTTGTGGTGGAGAGCTATACACAGCCTTGCTTTTAAATAATTCATAATTCATGAGGTTGAATTTGCATTGTTTGCTAGGAACATTATCAGCTTGCTGAAGTGTGTTTGATACATTAGCTGTCTTTAAAAACTGTATTTAAAACATCATTGTTTTTGTTTACACTGTTGGGGCATCATCGGAAGGTCTTATGCGAACTTCTGAATTTTTATTGTACTAATAATTATTTTGTATTTCCGTACATTCCTGCTATGATCTCATCGCTTAAAACCACAGTATTGAAAAATGTTCTGAATTGCTTTATAGCAATAGCAATAGCACTTAGACTTATATACCGCTCCACAGTGCTTTACAGCAGTCTCTGAGCAGTTTACAAATGTCAGCATATTGCCCTCAATAATCTGGGTCCTCATTTTACTGATCAAACTCCTGACAAAGGGCAGAGTTAGCTTGCAATATGGCATTCTAACCACTGTGCCACTACAGTTCAATCCAAACTGACTTCAGAGCCCTTCATCAGGAACAGGAAATATATGAAGCAAGTTTAAGAAAAGTGGGTTCCATTTTGCATACCCTTCTACAAGTTGTAAGAGTTGGGAGGGAAAACAAGACTCTTTAAAGAGAGAGAAGAGATTCAGTTTTGGTCACCACGATGTAAAAAAGATGTTGAGACTCTAGAAAGGGTACAAAGAAGAGCAACAAAGATGATTGGGGGACTGGAGGCTAAAACATATAGGGAACGGTTGCTGGAATTGGATATGTCTAGTTTAATAAGAGAAGGACGAGGGGGGACATGATAGCAGTGTTCCAATATCTCAGGGGCTGCCACAAAGAAGAGGGAGTCAAGCTATTCTCCAAAGCACCCGAAGGCAGGACAAGAAGCAACGGATGGAAACTAGTCAAGGAGAGAAGCAACTTAGAACTAAGGAGAAACTTCCTGACAGTTAGAACAATCAACCAGTGGAAAAACCTGCCTCCAGAAGTGGTGAATGCTCCAACACTGGAAGTTTTTAAGAAGAGACTGGACAGCCATTTGCCTGAAATGGTATAGGGTTTCCTGCCTGAGCAGGGGGTTGGACTAGATGACCTCCAAGGTCCCTTCCAACTTATTATTATTATTATTTTTAAGAACAAAATAATTAGATGAACTGTTCTGTTCTGTTGACTGTGATATTAGTCAGTGTGGTACTGTATAGTGGTTAAGCTGTTGCACTAGGAATGGGGAAGCTCAGCAGTCACTTTGCCCAGTCTCTCTCTGCCCAGCCTACTTTACAATTTTGTTGTTAGGGGGGGGAGGGGGAGGAGGAGGAAAAAGTACTATTAACCTCCTGTAGGAGAAGCAGGTTATAAATTTAACAAATCTAACAAATCTAAATTAGCCAAGGAGTGATTCATAAACAAATAGCAAAGAAATATTTATGTCCATTTAGCAGTCAGAGTAATTCGGCTTTCATTGTTGAACTAGCTGTAATGGTAATACATATTGATAAGCAATAAACAAAACTTTGCAAATTACAATAACTGGGTTGCCTGCTTCTTATTAAACTGCTACTCTGTTCACTTGAGGTGCCTCACAGTGGAAAGGAGGGGAATTAAAAAACACCATTAAATCCACAGTAAAGGCTATCTAGTTCTACCATCCCAAAATATTATTCTTCCCAGGTTAGGATTATGACACTGGTTCACTGAAATATATTGCTTTGTTCCCAAATGTGAAAAGTACAGATAGTCCTTGACTTATAACCAGTTGCTTTATAGACTCTAAAAGCATTTTTGGTCATTGTAACATACCATGCCCCTCCTTGCAACCACATGATTGCATTTTGGTTTGAATGCAAAGATTGGAAAGCTTGCCTTTTAGGGCCAACTGCAGCGCTCTGCGTTCACACGATCACAATTTGCAACAGTTTTTGTTGGTTTCGAGCAAAAAAAAAGACCATTCAGAAGAATGGATTCACTGTTATAACTTCGGCATTTACTTAACGAGCACAGATTCATTTGAACATCGCTAGAAAAAATGCTGTAAAAATCAGTTGTGTAATCAGTTAGAGTAGACCTTCCTGCAGAAGACGTAAAACTCTTACATTGGGAATAATATTTTCCAGAATATGCATAGTTTTTGCTGCAGCATAAAAGAGTTCTTTAATGAGTAACACCTTACTTTCAAAAGCAGATAGGTACTCTGGTATCCAGAGAGATTAAGGAAGGTAATAGATGTTTTCCTAAAATATTTCCAATCACATACAGTTGGAAGTAGGACCACTTGTTCATTGTGGTTTCAAGAAAAATCCATTCTAAATTAATCTCTCTCTCTCTCTCTCTCTCTCTCTCTCTCTCTCTCTCTCTCTCTCTCTCTCTCTCTCTCTCTCTCCCTCCCTCCCTCCCTCCCTCCCTCCCCTCTACCCTGAAAAGAGCACTGAAAAACTATTTCAGTGTCATGATCAAGGACATCAATTGAGTTCCATGGTTTGGTCAGATCAATTATACATCTAAAAGCCAATCGAAATCAGTAGGAGGCCAAGGAGAAAAAGGAGAGATACAAGCATTTGTTTAAACTTCTGCAGATGTGCCATAAATTGCAGGTACATGCTGAGTTCCTGTTTTACAGTTTGGGAGGATAAATGGCACCAGGTTTCCCTAGCAAGACCACCTTTCTAGGAGAAATGTGCCTGCATCCAGTTTATGACGTTTTACAAAGCTGAGAGACAATTGAAACAAAGACTGAGAATGAACAATGGGAGTATAGAGCAGCAAGTACGTAGGTAGGGATCGCTTGAAGTATTTCAGCTGACATTAATGTATTAGGGGATTTTACTGTCTGTGTGTGTGTGTGTGTGTATTTATCATTGCTCCATTTGGCAAGGCCTTACATATATATATATATATATATATATATATATATATATATATATATATATATATATATATATATAAAGGTAAAGGTAAAGGTTCCCCCGCACATGCGTGCTAGTCGTTTCCGACTCTAGGGGCCGGTGCTCATCTCCGTTTCAAGGCCGAAGAGCCAGCGCTTGTCCGAGGACGTCTCCGTGGTCATGTGGCCGGCATGACTAGACGCCAAAGGCGCACGGAACGCTGTTACCTTCCCACCGTAGTGGTCCCTATTTGTCTACTTGCATTTTTACGTGCTTTCGAACTGCTAGGTTGGCAGAAGCTGGGACGAGTAACAGGCGCTCACTCTGTTACGCGGCACTCGGGATTCGACCCGCCAAACTGCTGACCTTCTGATCGACAAGCTCAGCGTCCTAACCCACTGAGCCACCGCGTCTATATATATATATATATATATATATATATATATATATATATATATATATATATATATATATATATATATAGTAAACCATTAAATCATTACAGGCCTTATCAAATGGAGCAATGATAAATAGAAACAGTTAAGTGATATGTAGATAATACAGAGTTTTTTGGGGGGGAAATCAGGCTGAAATTTCAATGGTGGTTTGGAATAGGCTTGAGGGGAGTCTGTTCTCTCCCCTAACCATGCAGCATGCTAACTAATGGAGCTCATATATTACACTAACCCGTGATAAATATATATATCATTCACCATCACAATTGGCGAGTGGTTTGCCTGATGCAATAAGATTCAAATCGTGGTTTATAAATCACGAAATCTTAGGAAGTCATAGACTGGCAAGCCACATCAGTGCTTGGCATGATGTAAGAATTCAGCTCCACCGTGACCGATGGCAGTGTTCTGTTCTCATTGACACAATACACACACACACACACACACACACACACAGACACACACACACACGGAGGCATGCATTGGGAACGTATAGGGCCAATCCAGATTATAGCTTTGCATGGAATCTAAAACATTCCCGAATGCAAGGGGGAAAAAAAGTGCCCTTCTTCCTGAGGATTTGCTAATATTCAAGGCAGCATCACTTAATCAATTTTTTGGCTAGGCTAAGCGGGTGTTCTTGAAAACAGAAGCATTAGCAAAGCAGCGTTGGACATATATTCTTCTGTCCTGGTGCACGGAATGCTTTCCAAACCCAGAAATGTTTATTTCTGCGGCATTTTCTGAGCACGGTCCTGACAGTTCACATTACATTTGATAGAAAAGAAACAGCCTTTGTTTCCCAAGCTCTTTCCCATATACCGTTACAGCTGGCAATTCCTAAATGACCTTCATCGACATTGCTGAAACACAAGCAGGGTCAGATGTAGTAATTGGATGGGAGGCCACCAGGAAACCTTGAGACCACAAGCTATACTGGCAAGTTTTTTTTTTAAAAAAAAAATGATTCTGGAAGAAGGCAAAGGCAAACCTTGGTGGAGCAGTGGGCTAATGCCTCCTTAAGTAACACCAGCTGCCTGCAATTAGTGCAGGTTCGAGTCCCACCAGGCTCAAGGTTGACTCAGCCTTCCATCCTTCCGAGGTAGGTAAAATGAGGACCCAGATTGTTGGGGGCAATTAAGCTGACTTTGTAATAATGCCGCTTGGAGTGTGTGTGAAAGCCCTAATAAGCAGGCATATACATAGGATGAAGGCTACTGCTAAGCTTGTAAGCCGCCCTGAGTCTTCGGAGAAGGGCGGGATATAAATGGTATTAAAATAAAAAATAAAATAAATTTAAAAAACCCATATCTAAATGATTGTCAAGGAAACTATATGGAGTATATAGTCCAAGCAGGTTTTTTTTTCTCTCTCCAAGTAATGCAAATATTCTCTTCTATTCATTCAAGGTGCAGCTTGACTTAAGGGAATCTTTTATGACGTAAGCCTCCTCCATGCCCTTTGCTTGTGCCTGCTTGCTAAAAATCCTAATTGCAGGCTGAGGTTCTTCTGCTAGAAAACTGTGTGGCAAGAGGAGGATGGATATGTGGTGGTGGTGGGGGAAGGATGTGCTTCCCCTCTCCTTTTATGCTACAGCACATTTTTAAATCTTTCAGCTTTGCTGCCACTGTAGATACAGGTTAACTATCTGCTTGTCCAAGAAAAATCAGATGAATGGTCTGTGACCTACAAGAGAACTGATTTTCAACCCAGGACAGAGAAGCCTGACGGAAACCGCTGAGTTCTCTGTAGAGTAACTGAATGACAATCTGAAAGAATCGAAACATCAGGGGCTGACTCAATGTGGCCTTTGGAAGAAGTCTTTCTCCCAAACGTAAAGATAGCAACTGCCGTGCAGGTGATAAGAAAATGAGTCTGACCCTGACTGAGTTGCTTGACAGTGAGATTGGCAGCCTATAAAATCAATCGATCAATCAAAAATGTTGAGGGACAGCGTGGTGGCCAGGAGCTCTAGTGGCCCCATTCATCCCAACAAATCTATAACCAGAGGGAAACAGGTAGAAAACCAAAGCAAGCAAAGTTTGTTTGACTCTCCCAACATAGTTTAAGGGCTCAGATGTGCCGAATGTCTCAAATGCAGGAAGATAGGTCACCTTGCTAACTACCGCTTGTTGAGAGCGAAAGAAGTTGCCAAACTGAGCAAGCGAAACAAGCGTTTCTTTTTGGACTCACTCGTGTGTCCCAGTGACTTTGCCAAATCATTGGGAAAGTCTTTGCAAACAAATGACCTTGCAATCTGATAGCAAACTCCAAGTTCTTTGAAGAGTTCCACTTGTCAGAACCATGACACTGATACGGAAGCTGATTTTACTGTGACGTCAAGCTGTGTCTATAAAAGCTTCCACAATGTGCCGCTTTCTAACAAACGACTCCATTCTTTGTGGAGCTTCGTGGCCAGAATGCACCAGGGTATTTTACAGCAAGTCCCCAGGGTATTAACCTGGGTATTTTATAAGCAAGTCTCCAGAACAAAGGCAAAGAATGTGAGTTTTAAAAAAAGGAAATTTTCCATTGTCAGTGTTCCTAAAAGCATCGCTGAGGTATGCGCTGATTTGTCAAGTCGTATCAAAGCATTTGAGTGGATGATCTGTGTTTTGGACTGTAGAAATCCATTCTAGACGTGAGAGGCATCGCTTTAGTTAGCATCATGGTGAGACGAAGCAGAGTGTCAATAACATTGGTCAATACGTATCGCAAGAGATCCTTGCTACAGGCTTGAAAGGGACTTGAATTTCGTCTTATCTTATCACCTGTAAAATAAAGACCACCTGCAGCATGTAGTCTGTCTTTGCCTTCTTTTGAGGTGTTTTTTTTTCCCCAAAGTCCCAGTCTACAATTCTGGTTTTTCTCTGACAGATCCTCATTCACATAATGGCCAAACTCAATCTTGAGAATTCCATTTCATAGCTTTGGAGCCTATACAAAAGTCTCTCAGGTGCTACCGACCAACTTCTATTCCTGATACATCACTCATAGGTCTGAACGTGATGAATGGTATGCCTCACTTTTCATCCATTTTCTTAAAATACGGTAGTCTTCAGTGATTATTCTGCACAATAGAAAGTGGGGGGAAATCTGCCATTTGCTTTGGAAAGTGGCGTGTAGTGCTTGTTCTCTTGCAGGTGTAGTGTTGGTAAAGGGATACAGGAGAGAGGGAGGGAGAGAGGAAAAAAACAAAGCCCACAGCCTCTTTGTGTTCTAATGGTTGGTTGTCTCTAAACACTTAAGAGAGAAAATAGTCCAAGAAATATCCACAAAGAAGCTCCAAAGAGAACAAAGGCAGGAACGAAATACACATAGAGAAAATAAATTGGTGACGATCTGTAAATCCTATTATTTTCCCAAATTCTAAATATTGCTACTGCCAAGGACTCCTATTGATTTACTAGCATGGAAATATAATATTATTGTAAACATATTTTCCAAATAACACAGACGGCACCAGAGTCAAAGCAATTTTCTGTGCTATATGGAATATTATAAAGCAAGTAGCTTGCCTCTTACTTTAGATATCAAAATGTCTAACTTGTCATGAACTTTGCATCTGAGCGCATGTGATAAAGATGCTTCAAGAAGGCTGTTTACCCCAGTTTTTAAATGAATCTCTTATTGCGGTCATGGGGTCGTTTTGCTTTCCCATAGCTTTTCTTTGCCTTGGAAGAGTTCCATGAGCCAACATTATTGTTAACTTACAATTTATATTAAAATAGGGAGGATATCTTTTTCTTCAGGCTAGTATCTTCAGAGGTTTGGGGGACTACAGAATAGGGCAGGGAAAAGACCAAAGAGTTTCTTGCAAGGTATTTTAAGAGTATAGTTGAAGTTTCCCTCCCTGTTCTTGGAAGACGCAATCAGAATAAGCATGTATTTCTTTCCCTTGTCAAGTTAAGAAATGCATTGCAACATTCAGAGCCAGTGTAGTGTAATGGGCAAAATATTGGATCTGGGTCCAGCTTCAAATTTATTTTCAGCCTTCAAAACACACTGAGTGACTTTGGCTGGTCACTTTCTCTCAACTCAACCTCCTGGAAGGAATGGTTGCTGTGGGCACAACAAATTGAAGATCACTGCGGATACTTCAGACAAGACATAAATAAAAGAAACAAGGAATGTGTTCCAATTTGTAAATGAGGATGTAGATCTATACTAAATAACAAATGATGATAAGTGATGAATGGGTATGAGATCTATACGATTGTTAGGAGTTGAAAATGATTTGATGGCACTTAATCAATAATCAGCATGAACTATAAAAAGGTTGGTGTACTGCACAATGTGGAATGAACAAAAGTTTATATACCATAGTATCTTAATTTGGTACTACCTAGAAAGGGAAAAATAAGGAAGTGTTCTTTGGAGCATCCTTTCTCAGTATTTCAGAGATGGTTTTTATTTTCTTCTAACTACTCATCCCATCTATCATACTATTGGAAATTGTAGACTTGAGCGGATATCCTGGGTTTTTCCCCCCACTCCTGTTCTCCTTTTTCTATTTCTTGTTGACTGAACTCATGCATCATACGAGCCTATGGTTTGGTTTAGCTGAAATTTGTTGATTAGCCATAATAACCTGGGTTAAGATAGCATGCTGAGTTGTAATCTATAGTTCATAACCTACCATGCTTCAAATGATCAAGTGATGGTTTATTTAGCATGGTTCATGAAATACCGCATCCTGTCTTCTCATTCATAAGTGACTGACATCTATTACCAGCCAAATATTGCCCAAAGCTTTTACAGCTGCAGGATTGACCGAGATGATTAATGGGAAAAGATGACATTAGTGTGAAAGGGATTTGTACTTTTGCCTTCTCCCCAATAAATTCTGAAATGAAAAATCAAAACTAAATTAATAATAATAATAATAATAATAATAATAATAATAATAATAATAATAATAATAATGAAGAAGTTGGAAGGGACCTTGGAGGTCATCTAGTCCAACCCCCTGCTCAGGCAGGAAACCCTATTTTCAGTAGTTAGCAATTAGCCTATTTAATTTGCAGATTTATTTTCTAGCCAGAAGAGGTTTGGCTTGCATAATCCTTACAGTGCCTTTATCTGGTTTATTGTAACTTCTCAAAAAGATACTAAAGGTTTTTCTCTCATAAGAGTTAGCATAAGAAATTACAGTGAGTTAATACCATATGATCTGATAATACCCAATGTTCCTGTTGTCAAGATCATTTTGTTTTGTTTTTTTGCCATCCTAATGCAAAACAGGCACATTTTACTGAAACACCTCTGTTGCCTAAAACACTTTGTTACCTTTGTCATTATAGGTAGAATTCCCAAATATTGTCAGTATCTTTCAAGTCTTTGCATTCAAGTCTGAGTCAAATGAACTTTTTATAAGGCTAATTCTCTTGGTGGGATTTGCCAAGTATTTTATAATCTGCATTAGTCAGTTCCCCAAATATTATTTCAATATATTGTTGTTTAAACTGCTATCATCTATTAAAAAAAACCCCGAATGAATCTGATTTGGGGGATACAGAGCTAGCCTGTGGTGAGATGGGCAGCCAATACATTGAATGAATGAATGAATGAATGAATGAATGAATGAATGAATGAATGAATGATAAATAGTTCATACTAGTTGTTTATATATGAAACAGTGGCATGAACATATTCGTTGGAACTTGATGGCCACATTAAAGTTGGTTTGTAGCCTCTTATTACTGTGAGAATCTGGACATATATATGGCATCCAAAGCAGCCTGTGATGACTACCAAAATAAATCTCAGAATAAAATACATCATCACCTCTGAGAAAAATTACCCTCCCCAACCTCCAGGAGTTTCTTTAGGAATAATCAAGAATTGAGTAAAGAGTTCCCACCATACAGGGCGCCGTTAGAAAAAATTCTATATTCTTTAGCTACAGTAATTCACATCTATTTAATACAAAAGTGGATTTAGAATTAGCAATTATATAAAAAAATCCGACTAATAATCCTTAACGCTGGGAATGATTTAGCTATATTTCAAGTCCCATTTTGGGATTCCAAGTTTAGAACAGGGCATGTGTTGCGATGAACGACCGGTCAGGGTTCTGGCTTCAACTCTTAGAGCCCCTTAACAGGGGTGAGAATTTGGAGGGACCCTCGGCAAGGGTGAACACCTTGAATAAGGAAGGATCTTGCCTTTTACCACCGACCCAGTATGCCGGAAGTTCCGACGGTCATACTTGGGAACTGCGATGATTTAGGCAGAGTTAGAGACAGAGTAAGACAGACTGAGGCACCTAATACAAGAAAGTGAGGGAGCATGGAGTGCTCGGGGTGGATGATGTGTCCCCTGAACAGCTCCACAAGCCCTCCTTTTATTAAGCTGTTTCATTTGGGAGGGGGGAAAATACACATGAGGAATTAACATAAAGGAAAACATAACTCATTGCATACATCTGCTAATGAACATATGTGAGGTCAAAGGAAAACATAACTCATTACACACATCTGCTAATGAACATATGTGAGGTCAAAGGAAACAATAAAACATAGTTTATGCTAACAGAGAACTGATAATGAAGAGGGTAAAGGCCATTACAGGAAACAATAATGCATAGCTATTTTATACAAATGTTGACAAGGGTTGTAAAGCAAGGACAAATACAGGAGACAGGTCTTGTTATAAATGAAGCAGGGGGCATAGGTTTATCACAGGAATGCAGACTTCATAATTATAATTGGGGAAAGGCAGAGGTATTATCTTGAAGCAAGGACAATCATAAAAAACAAGTCTTGTTAGTGTAAAGAGATTTATCACTACAACTCAAGGATGCAAAACTGTATAACTTTTAATATAGAAATTAAAAGGGTCTTTTGTAGGTAGAGGAAAGCAGATTAATATAGGAATTAAAAAAGGTCTTTTGTAGGTCTGGGTTCTCTACAACTCCTCTTTTTCTGTTTTTTAAAGCCAATTACTGAGAAGGCCCCTCAAAATCCAAAACTTTCTCTTCTAGGATACTTACGCTGGAAAAAGAGAAATCCTTCGATACCTCCTGAGCCTGCGTCAATATTCCTTTCAAAGAGTGTTGGTGTGAGGGTGCATCAGTCTCTGGGTCAGAAGTGAATTCTAAAAGAGGGTGTTTGTATTCACTGTCAACAGTGTGTTTCATCAACAGAATGTCATCGCTAATGTTGCTCAGCCTTCGTTGTAGAAAATTTAAAAGTTTACCCATAACACATGGGCCAATTGCACATGCAAGTAATAGTAAAATTAAAGGACCAGCTGTAGCTGAGAAAAGGGTGGTCAGCCAGGGAGAGAAGTTAAACATTCCTTGATACCAGGTATAATTCTGCCATGGAGTCAAGCACAATCAAAGAAATACTGTTAGTAATACTTCTGATAAAAATAGGCAAGACACAAGGTAAAATAATACATCCTAATACAATCATACTAATAAAAGCTACAATAGCGTGTAAACCAGGTACTTTGGGAAACCAGGAGCCAAGTAATTCCTGAAAGTTGAAACCATTTCAAGTTTGGACAGGAACATGAGCTACAGAGTTCACCTAGATGATGATGGTAGACTCGTTGTTAACAACAGGTTGTTCCCTCTGGGTCCATGAGATGGGCAAAAACAGTGTGAAAAGAGTCATTTTTGACTGGAAGTAATGTCAAAGGTGTGAGTCATTGTAAAGAACTGGATGGGATAGCTGATGAAGTGGAGTTGACGTCTGGGGTAAGCTTTCAGATGAAATTGTGTTTTAGTGGCATCAGTCAGTGGTGTAAGAACAAAGCTGAAAAAAGTCACAAACCATGCTGTCATCTTTAATGGGTTCTGCAGTTGTGTTTGTGGAGGCATGATATGAATGAACGTGGTGACCTGGGATCCACAGCACTTTGTCTGGCAGTTGAGCAACTGCGTAGCCTCTTCCCCAAGTGAGAAGGTCTGCAGGGCCTTTCCAACTTAGGTCTGGAAGTTGGCGGTACCACACCTGTGGCTTAGGGAGATCTGAAGAAGAAGAAGAAGAAAAATGCTGCTCTGCAGCTGTGGTTAAGGGATAGCCAGTCAAGTTAGAAAAGTTTAGAGTGTAGAGGCAAAGATTAAGAGTGTCTTGCACTGCTGGGAGGTTGGAGTTTCGTTTTCCCCTGTTCTGATTTTTATAGTGATCTAAAGCATGTTTCAAAGTTTGGTTAGCCCTTTCCACCAAGGCTTGGCCTTGGCTATAATATGGAATTCCAAATTTGTGTGTGATTTGCCAATGATGACAAAATTTTGCCATGGCTTGACTGCTATAGGCAGGGCCATTATCTGTTTTGAGTTCTTTTGGACATCCCAGCACTGCAAAGGTCCGAATACAATGATTGATTACATGTTTGGTGGCTTCACCCCTTAGGGGGGTAGCCATGATGAATCCTGAAAAGGTATCAATTGAAACATGAAAATAAACTGCTTCTGCAAAGCTTTGGAATTTTGATGAAAATATGAATGACTTTCCCAGGGGGTGAGGGGTTGCAAAGAACAGGCTGAAGGTCCTGAGGCAGCCTGATCTGCAACATTGTTTCCCACTTGCAAAAAACCTGGAAAAGGCTGATGACTAAGAATGTGAGCAAAAAAAATAAGATGTTGGCGTTCAAAAAGCAAATTTTGCAAGGTTAAAAAAAGTTGTAACAAATCTGGTTGAATGAAGGGGGATAAATAAGATCCATAAATCACTTGAATTGTGTGATAAACATAGGTTGAAAGGAAAAAAATTTGACAAGCAAAAATTGAAGCAGCCAGTTCAGCTTTTTGAGCTGACCGCTGGGGTGTTGTTTGCTTGGTTAGTGCGAACAATTTGCATTGCAAACGATAATCGGGTGGTGGGTGGCAAGAAACCTTGCCATGCCAATCAGCTAAGGAAAATTGCAATTCACTTGAGGTTTGAAAAAATGATTCCCAAATTTGCAAAGACATAAAAATAATTGAGCTAATTGTGCTTCTCTGGTTAAAACAGAAACTTTGGGCGTATGGGATAAATGAATCTACTCCAAAATTTTCAATTGGTTAAACAATAGCAACATCCGACTCCCATCATGCAACATCTATCTCTCACTTTCTACTACTTCCCATGTTCCTTCCTATCCATATTTCTATAGTACATTCTTGTTCCTTCAGCATTCTAAGGCTTGTGTTCACAAATCTGTGCAAACCAACTTAAAAACTACTTTTCTGTTTCTCCCTTCTATATCTAGTCATTCACTGCCCTTCTGCCATTCTGGCCTAACTTCTGACTTTTCTGCTTCCAGCTTCTATCAACTTTTGCATGAGCCAACTGTTTCTCTTAGCTATTAATCAATCCTCTACATTAATCATATTTGGAGTCAGTGTATCTTTATTAACAATCTCAGAGCCTGTTGTAAGGCATAAAATAGTGCAGATTAAGGGAGGAAAATTCTCCCAGATATCACCTTCTATCAATGTGTCCTGCACACAGACACAAAAACATCAAAAACAAGAAAACAAAAACAAAAAACAACTCCACAAAAAGATCAGAGTAATTTCTTTTAGGTGATGTTTAACTAAAACTCAAAGAAATTCCAAAAACTTCTCCAGCAAAGAATCTCTCCTCTTTCGAGTAAAAAAAATTGCAAGCTGAAACTGCAAGAATGGGCATCAAGTTCCACATCCACCCCCCTTTTTCAGACTGGAATTCCAAGCAGAGAAAAAAAAAATGGTTAAAAGGACCAGCCACCCCCCCTCCTTCTGGCTGTCTCTCCCTTTCTCACTCTTAAAGTAACACAGCAGGGTTGGGGGGGAGTAAAAGAAACTTTACAAAAATCTCACCACCAAAAATAAATAAATAAATAAAAATAGTTTGCTCTCCTATACATGCATTTACTCTCACACATCATCCATGGCTTTTGCAACAATAAAATCTGCAGTTTTGGGGGCTAACACACTCACATGTACATATCAGCAAATTAACTCATTCACTTCCATTCTGACTGCTTGCATAAACAATTTCACATACAAAAATTTCATTTCATACTTTCTCCAGACAAACCATACATTACAAAAATTCCATTTCATACTTTCTCCAGACAAACCATACATTATTAAATAAGGCCTTTTTGTTTGGTGTTATCAGAGAGGATTTTGACCCTCTTCCAAGTCTTGGAAATAACACAGAACAACACAGACAGACATATATACACAGATACTATTAAAACAACATTTATTTAGACATATGGCTTGTCCTACGAGAGGTGAGAAAAATCATGAGTTGATTCCAACCGAACATGGTTTCTATAGGGCCCTTTAACCATCTCCTATTTTTCTCACCATTCCAAGTCCAAGCTTAATGTTCCAAATGTCCATATATATACATATATATATATACATACACATAAAACAAAACGAAACACACATATCAATTTGGGGTTTTAGGCCAAAACAATAATCCAAAGAGCTAGCTAGATCTCAGGCAGGTCCAGGCAGTTGAATTCAACAGGCATGCCCCTGGATTTTACTGAGAACAGCTCGCCCCAAGAGGCTCTTTCAAGCCCCACATAAGCCAATTTTAACAGGAGTTCATTTCGGGCATATTCATTGTCTATTTGCCTTGTTATTTCTTCCTGCAGTCTATCCACAAAGTCTGAATAAGCCGGATTGGGACCTTGATAAACCTTTGCAAAACCTTCCTGTATCAAATTAAAAGCCTCCCTTGGGCTTTGAGCCTGTTGGTCATTAGTAATGAATTGTCCCGTGCCAAATAATTGATCCCTATTTACTCCTTGAGGTAATACAGCAAGAATTTTTTTCTCTATTTCTTTTTTATTTATATTCAGATTCCCAAACAAGATATTGTGATAGAGTCAAAATCATGTTAGCTTACCTATACTTACTAAAAATCCTTACACATAGTTGATGAAGTCATGATGCAAGGGTGGATTGGTTAACCTTCGGCTGCTGGTGGCGGCAAAAAATTAACAAGATAACAAGATGACAAACTGAAAAAGGCTTAATGAAAAAGAGAATCCGTGAGAAGTTCAGATGGGTCAGAAGCATTAAGAGGAGAAAAGAATAAATAAAAAAAATGTCCCGAGGGGCATGAGCTACAGGCATAGAGTGAACAAAAGGTGCCTCTTGAGTGAGGAAAGAGATTTGGAGAAGGAGGAGGAGGGAAGGGGGGAGGGGGGGTTTAGAAATAGCAACAAGCTCAGAGGCTTTTTCCTCTTTGCCGAGAGCAGAAAGAGAGACAGGCACAGCAGGGCAAAAATAAAAGGCAGAAGGAAGATTCTCCGGAGGCAGAGCAGAGGGGGGGACATGCACAGCAATAGGAGGAAGTTTCTCTGATTTTTCATAGGGTGGGGGTGGCACGGATGAAGGCAGAAGATCAGAAGAGTGATCAAGAGGTTTAGAGATAGAAGATGTTAGATCTAAAGGAGATGGCAAGAGTTTTAATGCTGCCATCACTGCTTGCCATGCAGACAAAATATCAGCAGGCGCCCTGGGATGATTGTGAAGATATGTACGTAGCTTTTCCCAGGTTGTAACAGACAAAGTGCCTGATTCTGGATAAGCCAGACAATTTTTGTTAATATATTGTAAAAGTTTTGTTAAAAGTCTCCTTCCTACAAGATGGACCATGGTGCCATTGTGTTTTTGAACAAAATTAGCCTTCTGCATTATATTAAAAAGTTCGTCCCTATGACCTGACGAAACTTTGAAAGGTGATGAGCCCGTTTACTCACGAGTAAAGCCTTCTCCGAGGTGCATGAGAACAGGAATGCAGGTAGCACACGCCTGGACAGGAGTCGTGCTATGGAGTTGAAGCTGAGCGATCCAACGGACGAGCCCCCAGTTGTTGCGATGAACGACCGGTCAGGGTTCTGGCTTCAACTCTTAGAGCCCCTTAACAGGGGTGAGAATTTGGAGGGACCCTCGGCAAGGGTGAACACCTTGAATAAGGAAGGATCTTGCCTTTTACCACCGACCCAGTATGCCGGAAGTTCCGACGGTCATACTTGGGAACTGCGATGATTTAGGCAGAGTTAGAGACAGAGTAAGACAGACTGAGGCACCTAATACAAGAAAGTGAGGGAGCATGGAGTGCTCGGGGTGGATGATGTGTCCCCTGAACAGCTCCACAAGCCCTCCTTTTATTAAGCTGTTTCATTTGGGAGGGGGGAAAATACACATGAGGAATTAACATAAAGGAAAACATAACTCATTGCATACATCTGCTAATGAACATATGTGAGGTCAAAGGAAAACATAACTCATTACACACATCTGCTAATGAACATATGTGAGGTCAAAGGAAACAATAAAACATAGTTTATGCTAACAGAGAACTGATAATGAAGAGGGTAAAGGCCATTACAGGAAACAATAATGCATAGCTATTTTATACAAATGTTGACAAGGGTTGTAAAGCAAGGACAAATACAGGAGACAGGTCTTGTTATAAATGAAGCAGGGGGCATAGGTTTATCACAGGAATGCAGACTTCATAATTATAATTGGGGAAAGGCAGAGGTATTATCTTGAAGCAAGGACAATCATAAAAAACAAGTCTTGTTAGTGTAAAGAGATTTATCACTACAACTCAAGGATGCAAAACTGTATAACTTTTAATATAGAAATTAAAAGGGTCTTTTGTAGGTAGAGGAAAGCAGATTAATATAGGAATTAAAAAAGGTCTTTTGTAGGTCTGGGTTCTCTACAGGCATGTTTTAGTCATCAGCTGAAATCATAAAGGAGATATAAAGGTACGGTATGCAAACAAATCTTTGGCTCATACTTATTGTGGTGCGACATTAAAAAGTAGAAGCGGTTAATTAAAATACAGATTTAATAATGCTTTAAGCATTTCAGGTGAGAATCTTTAATATTGACTCTACCCTTTGCTATGTACTTTCTTGCATCGTTTGTATTGCAAAAGGAATGTGAGGCAGCTGCAATGTTGTCCTTATACACACACACACACACAGAGAGAGAGAGAGAGAGAGAGACAGAGACAGAGAGAGAGAGAGAGAGAGAGAGAGAGAGAGAGAGAGAGATCATTTCCAAAATAAATATTCTCACCTGCCAAGAAATTTAATCCAGAATGTTTTTCTTGATCAAATCATCATGAAAGAAGAAGATAAAGGAGATCTAGAAGTTATAGGTTTCTCTGATCATAATGGGCCAGCAGCAATTCCTTTTAAAGCTTTTTAAAGTTTCACATGAAAGCAATATAGACCCAAATGCCAACAGCATCTTAAGCAACCCATTCAGTGAATACTTTTGGTCACGCCAGATCTCTATTAGCATGGCATCCCTCCAAAATAAAAGCACTGCATTAATCCCTTGCCCAAATCTTGCTGAGGACATAGCTGTGCAACTCCTCCTGACTAAGCAGAGAATGTTGAAATCACACCATTTGAGACTGAATTGGGAATCAGTTATGTTACAGGTTGGGGATTTAATAATTTACTAATTTAAGGATGTATTGCATAGCCATTATGAGCTGATGAGCTAGTGGTACCAGGTTAGAAATTAGGAAACTGGGAGTTCTAGTCCCGTCTGAAGCAGAAGGCCAACTGGTTGACCTTAGCAAGTCAGTCTCCCTCATTCCTGGGAAGCAGGCAGTGGCAAACCACGTCTGAAAACCATGCCAAGAAAAGTGCAGGGACTGGTCCAAGCAGTCACCAGGAGTTAAAAACTGGTGACACAGACCCTAAAAAGTGTAAATGTGAGTATTGTGTGAAATAGACAAGGAAGAAAAAGTACCCTGAGGAAGAGAGAATCTGGCACATATAACTTCCTTTCAAGATGACTTAGGGCACAGGTCTGCAACCCGCGGCTCCGGAGCCACATGTGGCTCTTTCGGCTGTCTCCTGCAGTTCCCAGTCCTCTGCCATGTGCAGTCCAAAAAAAAAGTGGGACTAAAAAAGTTCAACCAATCAATTCAAATATGCAGGGTAGGTGCATATCTTGCCTTGGCTCCACTCTTCAGTCAAACCCTGTTCTGCGCATGCGTGCATGTACGCGCATGCGCACACACTTTTTGCGGCTCCCAGTTTTTCCTTTTGTGAGGGAACCGGTTCCGAGTGGCTCTTTCACTGTTTCAGGTTGCTGACCCCTGACTTAGGGAGTCACATCAAAGACATTTCTAAAGCAATTCTCAGCTACCCAAATGAAATCTCTTGCTGAAAGCTAACACTTCTAAATAGAATGGGACCAGTTCCCAGGTAAAGAAGGACAGGATTTACTTTAACAGAAAGCAACAGAAATAGTAATTTAATCATATTGACCTGTAATTGATAACAGTCAATGATACATTGAAATCTTGGCTTCTTTCCAGTACAACTGGAAGAAGTCAAAGTATGGGAGTCTTGGCTATGGTCACTTGTGTTTTAATGCAATTGGAAAATTAAAATCATATCCCCAGTGATAAAATTTTACACACCAATGAACAAAATACACCAATTAAGCACATTTGTTTTACATTTAGTGTAAAATACATATATCCATTCATACAAATACAATTCCATTAGTTCCTTGTAGGCTTTCCATTGATTTATATAAAATTGTTCAGGTTTTTCAAAACGTTTTCAACAACAAATATTTCTGCTCTTTCTCTTCACTAACTAACTTAGAAATGTCTACTATTTATCTTAGAAGAGACGGGTTTGTGATGTAACTCCTGTGCACCCTCTTTCGTTTTGGATGTTTGGAATAAACTGAGTTATGTACTGTCAAGTCATGTGAGAATCACCCTTAGGATAACAGAACAGAAAAACAGAGTTGGAAGGGACCTTGGAGGTCTTCTAGTCCAACCCCCTGCTCAAGCAGGCCCTACCTTTTCAGACAAATGGCTGTCCAATCTATTAAAAAACTCCAGTATTAGACCACCCACAACTTCTGGAGGCAAGTTGTTCCACTGGTTAATCATTCACACTGGTTAATTGTTCCCACCCGAGATAGTAGAATATTAGGTTTATGAACATATCTACATTGTGATATCCAAATTCCCTTCCTTGGGCTGAGTGAGGAATTCTGGAACTTGAAGTCCAACCTTTTTAAGTTGATGAGGTTAAGACTTACCTAGAGATCATTAGTTTGCTGTGTTGCCTGGGGTAGAATGGGGGTGTCAATCAGTCAATCTCCTCATTGTGAGGCAAAACCCATTCCTTTTGTGGCGCATGACCAGAACAGGCAGAGCTTGCAATATGACAGAGCAATGCTGTTTTCCTCATTTTGACAAAAGCTGCAGAAGTTGATGGACAGCTGATGTTTGTGTGTAACTTATTTTGCCATTCACGTTTCTAAACATATCAGGGTTGGAATCAGACGTCTTACATTTAAAGTATCATTAATCTGAGAATTGCAGCACTGATATAAAAAACTTAAAATACAAAAATCCCCAGTGAGTTGAAACTGAAGGATATTATGGTTATGCTCTTTAAAGTAGAAGATATTTTACCAGGAAACACCCCTACCTTTTTGTGCAATTTTCCCTAGGCCCCAGTGATGTCTGTGCAATACTGCTTTGACTCTGGAGCTGGGAGTGTGTTAGAAGACTCTTGCGTGGAGGAACCAAACCGCTGGCCCTTCAAAAGAATTCTGGAAGCCAGTTGTGATGTAGAAGCATTGAAGCACCAGGCAGTGGCATCTCCTTCATACACCTGGCCCTGGCTCATCGGTCTGTATTGGGCTCATGGATCCTGCCCTCATCCCTTATGGGGGCCTTTCCTCCACATGAGTTAGCTTGTGAGTTGAAAGAGCATCCAGTCCAGGGCTGAGGGCTACTTCTACCATCACTCCTGCAAATCCTTCTCACTACCCACGATGTCCATCGGCAGGCCAGTGGGGGACAGCAGAGTTCAGTCCTGGTCTAACTATGATTCCTCCTCAATGTGTGAAGAGGAATGCAGGTGTCCTTCAGCCTGGCCTATCTAGCATAGAACCTATGCCAGCCCTTTGAGGTGGACCAGATTGGGAAACCAAAGTCATGAATTTTAATACTACTTTTAAGTTTACAGTAATAGAATCCTGCAAGTCCACATGCGCCACCCCTTCCCTCTGTTTACCTGCAGGAGAACTAGGGAGCATCAAGCTTGAGATAGCTTTCTCAAATTACATTTCGGCTCTGTGCTCAGATTTCTTTTATCTGATCATTGCCTTGGTTGCAGCTCTCCTCCTGTTACTCAAAGTTACATTTACTTCCCATTACAGCTTAGGCCAGGGGTGTCAAACTGCCGGCCGACAGGCCAGATGCATCATGCCTAAACTGTACCCACCCCATGGCCGGCAATGGGGGGAAAAATCACGATATGTCACAACACGTCACAACACGTCACGTAACGTTGCGAGTTTGACAACTCTTGGGTGTCCTCCTGGATTCATGGCTCAGTTTGGAAGACCATATAGGAGCCGTGACCAGGGGGGTTTTTGCCCAGGTTCACCTGGTGCACCAGTTGTGGCCCTATCTGGACCGAGATGCCCTACGCACAGTCACTCATGTGCTCGTGACCTCCCGGTTAGACTACTGCAACGCTCTCTACATGGGGCTGCCCTTGAGAACCACTCGGAGGCTTCAGCTGGTGCAGAATGCAGCCGTGCAAGTTGTGATGGGAGTCTCCCGATACTCCCGTGTAACACCTCTTCTCCGCGAGCTGCATTGGCTTCCGGTTGCCCTCCCGGTGAGATTCAATGTGCTGGTGATGACCTATAAAGCTCTACATGGCATGGGTTCGGATTATCTTAGGGAGCACCTGCTGCCAGCATCAACTTCCCATCGTCCTGTGCGCTCCCATAGAGAGGGCTTCCTTAGGGTGCCGCCGGTTAGGAAGTGCCGTCGGGTGATCCCCAGAGGGAGGGCATTTTCTGTGGGTGCGCCTGCCCTTTGGAATGATTTACCTGTGGAACTCCGGACCGGCCCCGATCTGCGTTCATTTCGCCGGGACCTGAAAACCTGGCTTTTTGATTTATCAGGCCTGGACTGAAGGGGTTTTAGCTTTTTAATATTGATTTAATTGTTGGGCTTTAATTAATTTAATTCATTTTAATTTTATATTATCTTTTTATACTGTCTTTTATATGCTGCCCTGTAAACCGCCCTGAGTCCTTCGGGAATAGGGCGGTATAGAAAACTAATTAAATAAATAAATAAAATAAATAAACTCTGGCTTAGGGCATCTGACTGAGATTGGCAAGCATCACGTTTGTTTCTCTGCTCTAGGGGCAAGTCAGCACCTTCTATTTTTCCCCCATCAATTTGTTTGCTTTTCCTTCCTTGGGATAAGTCTTCACCAGCCACAAGATGCCACAGGACGTTCTTTTGTCTGAAGTATTGGAAGGTGACCTAACAATGATCGAAGGTGGGGTTGAATTCTAGGCTAATAAATTAAACAAATGAAAAGCTAAATACCGTAATACCGGTGTATTTCAGTTTTATAAACATATTAAAATTCCAATATGATAAAGGATAATATTTCGGCCATAAAATGCACACATTCCCAAATTGCCTTATGACGGTGGTTAAACAAACAGGCTAATTAAGAATATACAATAAATAACTTTATACCGCAAAGAATTCACAACACCACTAATCTCATTTAGGAGAACTAGGTGGAAATAGGCGTTAGAAAGACTGCAGAACCAGAGCAAAGAGAAACATATGGACAGCACATCAGAGAGAATGGTGAAATAATTCCCAGGCCCTGGGTATCTTATCGAAAGTGGAATCAGATGGCCCAGAAGCATTTGATTTGGGAGATGTGTTGAGAACAAATTGACAGGAAATGGTGTTGGTAAACCCCAACTAAGGAGGTTTCTTGTTTGTCACAGTTTAGTCTTCTGTCTCAAATTAAAAAAATACTCTAATTCATTTGATGATGCCCAATGGCTCTTTCACTCTTGTAAGTCAGAGAGGGGCATTCAAGGCCTAGAGATGGTCAACCCCCAAACCAAAATGTTGAGTTTGGATGGAATAATTTTAGGCAAAGGCATAAAATGGTAGGATTAAGCTTCCACTAGGTTTCATCTCTTGATTATTTTTTTCTTAGAAACCCCCCCCCCAGTAAAAACCCAAAGTCTGCTCTCATTCAAAAAATCCAGAGTGAAAATTTCAGCCTCTCCCTGCTACATTACTGGGTCACTAACATATACTCAATCATGGACAAAAAGGGTTTGTTGTTTTTTTTTTGGGGGGGGGGGAAATGTGTAAATCCAGGCCTGAAAATTTTACCAGCTCCTATGGAGAACATAAAGGTATCTAGAGCAGCTCCCCTGCCAGCAAAGATATTTCCAAACTGCTTGGGTGGCTGGGACAGTGCCAGGCACATGAAGGCAGTCAGTAGCTTGAGAGGTTTTTGTCGTAGAGTAACATAAAATGTATGATTTCAATTGGCTGAATAATCACACATCACCCCAATTTATCTCCATGCACATGTATACATAACCCAAACTAGACTGTTGATTCTCTGTCTCATATAACATATGTGGGTATATTCATAATTCTGTATTAATTTATTTTTGTCATATTTATGTAGTGTATATCGGAGGTGGTGACACTTTGAGAGCTAAATGCAACAAAATTTCATTTTAATGTATGCCTAGTAGTGTACATTAAAAGTGACAATAACATTATTATTCTATTCTATTCGTTCTATTCTATTTATATGGTTAAAAGAAGGAAAGATTGAGTTAAAGAGTGGATTTGGCTGGGGTTGAGTGTGTCATTGTGGGACTAAGAACACCTTCCCCAAGTGATTACAGGTCATCCTCGACTTACAACCATTCATTTAGTGGCCAAAGTTACAAAATGACTTATGACCATTTTTCACACTTACAGCCATGGCAGCATCCCCGTAGTCATTTGATCAAAATTCAGATACTTAATGCAACTGGCATGTATTTATGATGGTTGCAGTGTCCTGGGGTCATGTGATCACCTTTTGTGACCTTCTTTTTCCCCCGTTTAAGAATATTTAAGTATATTTGTTTTGTTTTATCATAAAAGATGAAAAACAAAAACATACATCCAGCACTAACATCAACAAAAAAAGAAAGAAGATTGGTGTACAAAAAAAAGGAGAAATGGTGACCTAAACATCAAGGCCATTTATTATTAAACATATAGATTCCACCCTGGCTGGATGCTGAAAAGAAGAAAAAACAATAAATTATCCTCTCTTTTTACAAGTAATAATCACTAATCCCTCTGTTAACCATCTTTTATTGTATTTAACACATAGAAAGTGACTTACCGTAGGACTGTTTCTCACACTTACAACCACGGCAGCGTTCCCGTGGTCATGTGATCACGGACCCAGATTGTTGGGGGCAATTAAGCTGACTTTGTAATAATGCCGCTTGGGGTGTGTGTGAAAGCCCTAATAAGCAGGCATATACATAGAATGAAGGCTACTGCTAAGCTTGTAAGCCGCCCTGAGTCTTCGGAGAAGGGCGGGATATAAATGGAATTAAAAAAAAAAATTCAGACGCTTGGCAACTGATTCATATTTATGCCTGTTGCTGTGTAGCAAAGTACTTTGACCATCTTTTGCAACCTTCCGACAAGCAAAGTCAATGGGGGAAGCCAGATTCACTTAACAACCATATTACTAACTTCACAACTGCAGTGATTCACTTAACAGCTGTGGCAAGGAAGGTTGTAAAATGGGGCAAATATCACTGCCTCGATAGGCAAAAGAAATTTTGGGCTCCGTTGTCGTCATAAGTTAAGACTATCTGTACTTAAAGCAATGTCTGAGCTCAAACTCTGTTGTTTCCAAGTCCATTTCGTTTGTACCAAGTTGCATCTCCAGGTTCTGACAAAAAGGAAATAAAATCCTGGGATTCTGCCATTCTTTTATATAGCCAGCCGTACCAACAGGCTGAAAAATAGCTTTTATCCGTGGGCTGTTAGGCTTTTTTTTTTTTATTGAAAAGTTTTAAAATAGTTTTCCTTTAAAAAGCCCCCCTTCCCCCTCCCTCCTCCCCCCCCTACCTCCCCCCTACCTCCCCCCTCCCCCCCTCCCTCCTCCCCCCCCTGCCTCCCCCCCTCCCCCCCTCCCCCCCCCCGACTTCCCAGAGCTAAATACAAGGTATATATATATAAAAAAGCAATCTGTCAGGACCCACCTCAATCCACATCTTAGGAAATAAGAACTCTTGGATGCAAGTTTAGTCCAAAAGGAAAATGTTTACTAGGAAGGAATTGATTGTGGGAATACAAGACGGAATCTGAGAAAAGTTACATTTCAATCCTATATAAACCATTCCCATTCCAGCCCCTCCCCTCATCCATTTGGTCAGGCTGTCGTCAGTTGCTAGGTGTCAGGTTCTTCCATGGGAAAGGGAACTCTCCTTGGTTTTATGGTTATTGCTTCCCTTTTTTCAGTTGTAAATGAAGACACAAACCATATCTGTCTGTCCCCCTCCCTTCCCCCGTTAAAACATCCCCTGTTGTTTGAAAATCGCTTTAGTAACCATCCTCTCCCCCCCCCCTCGGAGAGATGGCAGAATCCCCAGTAATAGCACGTTGTTCTACCTATACAATTATGAAATGTGATATAAATGGATTCTGACATTCGGCTCTCCTTTCAGAAAAAAGATGAGTCCATCTGTGGGGAAAGAAAACATATAACTGTTAGCCTGGTTTGTTTGGATATTCTGTATGAAACCTCTTAAGCAACTTGGGTGCTTTAACATGGAGTTTGTTAACCCATTCGTTTTCTGAGGAGGGGAGGTGTTTCCATGCCACTAAATATTGTATCGTTCCATGGTGTTTTCTGGAATCTAAGATTTCTTTCACTTCAAAATGTTGTTCTCCTTCCACCATGATGGGGGGTGGTGGTGGTGGGATTTTTTCTCGTAGTGGAGATTGTTGTTCTCTCTTTAATAGACTGCAGTGGAAGGTTGGGTGTATTCGTCTAAGATTTTTGGGTAGTTCTAATTCAACTGTTACTGGGTTTATGATTCTTTTAATTGGAAAGGGTCCAATATATTTTGGTCCTAGTTTTTTACAGGGTTGGAGTGATTTCAGGTATTTTGTGGATAAATATACCATCTCTCCTACCCTAAATGGTGTGGGATCGGTTCTTTTTTTGTCTGCCTGTGTCTTGTATGCTTTTCTGGCATCTTCCAACGCTTTCCTAACGATTGGCCATGTATTTTGTAATTGAGCAATCCATTCCTTCAGGTCAGGGATAACCGGTTCTTTTGGGGTTAGTTCTGGTATTGGGTTGAAACTCTGGCCTGTAGCTACTTGAAAAGGAGTGTAACCTGTGCTTGAGTGGACTGCATTATTATATGCTACTTCTGCAAAAGGCAGTAGGTCCGTCCAGTCGGACTGCTGAAAATTAATATAGCATCTCAGATATTGTTCAAGTATATTATTAAGTCTTTCAGAAGCTCCGTCTGTCTGAGGATGGTGACTAGATGACAGTCCTTGGGTGGTTCCTAAGAGGGATAAAAATTCTTTCCAAAATGCCGACGTAAATTGCACCCCTCTGTCAGATATGATGCGTTGTGGTACCCCGTGCAATCTGTAAATATGCTGTACAAAAAGTTTTGCTAATGCTTTTGCAGTCGGGATTTTTTGGCAAGGTATGAAGTGTACTTGCTTAGAGAACAGATCTGTGACAGTCCAGACTACGGTGTTTCCATTACTTTCAGGCAGTTCTACGATAAAATCCATGGCTATTTCTTTCCATGGGGCTGAGGGGTTTGCCACCGGTTGTAACAGACCTGGCGGTTTCCCTTGCAGTCTTTTGGCCATCGCGCAAATTTGACAGCTACCCACATAGCTTTCTATGTCCTTTTTCATAGATGGCCACCAAAATTGCCTTTTAGTTAAGTGTAAGGTTTTTACAAAGCCAAAGTGTCCTGCTGATTTTGTATCATGGCACAGTTGCATGAAATTGATTCTCTGTGTGGCAGGTATATATAGCTTCTCCCCCACCCACGGTAGTCCATCTTTAATTGTGCACACATGTTTATTTTTCTGGAACCATTCATCACTTTCCAAAGATTTCCTGAATTCTATTCCAGTTTGGCTATCTACCTTCGGCTTCATTTTTTCTTGTGCCCTGGTGGTGACTGGTGCTGCCAGTTGTTGTTCCGGTACAAGTGGTTTAAAGTCAGTAACTCTTGTGCTGTTATATTGGGGCATGCGGGATAATGCATCTGCAAGGAAGTTCTTTCCCCCCGGTAAGTGTTTGAGAGTGAAATTGAATCGGTGAAAATGTTGGGACCAGCGGGCTTGCTTAGGAGTGAGCTTCCTGGGCGTTTTTAGTGCTTCCAAATTTTTGTGGTCTGTCCAGACCTGGAAAGGTATTTTATTTCCTTCTAAAAATTGGCGCCATGTTAGTAATGCCCACCTCAGCGAGAATGCCTCTTTTTCCCATATTGGCCAGCGTTGTTCTGTTTCTGTGAGTTTTCTGGATGTGTATGCGCATGGTTGCAATGTCCCCCCATCATTTTCTTGTAATAGTACGGCTCCTACCGCTACATCACTCGCATCTGCCTGTATTACAAAAGGTTTGTCGGGATCTGGGTGTTTTAGGACAGGTTCAGCAGAAAAAAGTCTCTTTAGCCTCTCAAATGCTGCTTGACATTCCATTGACCATTTCAGAGGCTGGCTGGGTTTCACGGGTGACCCCCCCTTCGTTTTCAACAAATTTGTGAGGGGCATGGCTATTTGGCCAAATGCGGGGATGAATTGGCGGTAGAAGTTTGCAAACCCCAGGAAACTTTGCAATTGCTTCCGTGTGCGGGGGGGTGCCCACTCTAGTACTGCTCTGACCTTCTCAGGGTCCATTTCGATGCCCTCTGGAGATATGCGATATCCCAGGTAGTCGATTTTTTCCTGATGGAATTCACACTTCGATAATTTAGCATATAAGTGGGCAGCTCGCAACTTCTTCAGGACTGCTCTGACTAGTTTGATATGTTCCTCTTTAGTTTCTGTGAAGATAAGGATGTCATCGAGGTAAACCAGGACCCCCTTATATAGGTGCTCTCTCAGCACGTCATTAATTAATTGCATAAAGACTGCGGGTGCCCCTTGCAGTCCAAATGGCAATACTTTGAATTGATAGCACCCCATTGGGCAGTTGAATGCAGTCTTCCATTCGTCTCCTTCCTTAATCCTAATTCGGTAGTATGCTTCCCTCAGGTCTAGTTTGGTAAAAATCTTTCCTTTCGATAGGTGGGATAACATATCCTTCATTAGGGGAAGGGGGTACAGATTACATTCACTAATTGTGTTCAAATTTCTATAGTCCACAACCAAACGAAAGGATCCATCCTTCTTCTCCCTGAACAGAACCGGGGCGGCCACTTTGGGTTTGGCAGGCTCAATAAATCCTCTTTCTAAGTTTTTCTTTATGAATCTCTCCATTTCTGCCATTTCCCTTGGGCTCATGGCATACATCCTGGGTTTTGGGAGTTTTGCCCCAGGTTTGAATTCTATGGTGCAGTCTGTGGGGCGGTGGGGGGGAAGCTCATCTGCTCTTTCCTCACTGAAAACCTCAGCCAGGTCCCTGTATTCCTCTGGTATCTCTGGTAATCCCTTCTCTTTCCCCACTGCTGCTGTCTCCTCCCTCTGGGTTGGGGGGGTGCTTTTGGAGTCTACGTTCTTCTGCCCCCCCTTTGGGAAGTTGAGTTCTGCTGTCCTCCAGTTTATCCCGGGGTTCCATTTCTTCAGCCATTCCAGTCCTAGGATCATTGGGCATTCCATGCCTGGGGCCACTATAAACGTTATGTCCTCCTCATGGGGCCCCAGTGATAGGTGGATTGGTAAAGTGGCTAGGGTGGCTGGTCCTCCCCCTGCTATTGTCCCATCTAATTGACTAAAAGAGATTGGATGTTTTAGCCTCCTCACTGGGATGCTCAATCTCTCCACCAGCGTTGGGCTGATAAGGCAGCGGATGCACCCAGAGTCTATCAGAGCTTTTATTTTGGCTGCTTCAGGCATAGGGGAAGCTAATATAGTCACTGTCTTAAGCATGGGTGGAAGGGGTCCACTTACCAATGGTTCTCCCTCTGAGCTGTCTTCCGAGTTGTCCACCGTCCCTGCGGTGCAGGCCGGAGTCCAGTCCCAGTTCCTGGCAGGAATTGTGGACTCTACAGCCTCTGTCCCCTTCATGGAAGATTCTTTTGTGTTGCCTTGGGGCTTCCCCGGCTTCTTGGAGGATGATGCCTCTGGTTTTCGGGGGGGGGCTTTTGAACGACATTCTGCAGCACGGTGGCCCTCTCTCCCGCAGTTGAAACAACTTGTTGATTTTTTGGCTGTGGCTGGTGGTTTTTCCCCCTCGCGTGTTTGCTCGGGTGGCAGGCGGCCCCATGGTTTTCCTCTGCGGTGTCTCTTCAGTAGGTCTATTTCCACTTCCTCCGCCAGGATGTACCAGTCGTCGAGGTGGGGTGGGTCTCCTCGAGGCAGGCAAGCATCATACAGGTCGTAGTTCAGACAGTCTTTGAAATGGCTAAGGAGGATGTCTTCTGGCCAGTTCAGCTTGCTGGCAATGGCTCGGAATTCTTGGGTATAATCAGCCACTGTTCGCCTGCCCTGCCTCACCGTTTTGATTCTCTCCCGGGCCTTACGGTCAGCCAAAGGATCCTCGAACCGTCGCCTCAAAGATGACATGAATCGGTTGAAGTCGTTGAGTTCTGGGGCGTTGGAGTCATGCAAGTTCACCACCCAGTCTGCAGCCATCCCGTCCAGGGCAGATTGCACAATTCGGATGCGTGTTTTGTCACTGGGGATGTCCCGTCCATACTCTTCCATGTAGCTGAGGACTTGGGTTAGGAAAAATCCCAGTCGTGATGGCTCCCCCTTGAATTTGACTTCCAGGGGCGGGAGTCTTTGGCTGGAGCGTTGTCTGCGCCGTGGCCGGTATCGCTCCTCATCCTGGTCCCCATCTGTGGTTCTGGGGGGGTGGGTGGGTACTGCTGAGGCAGCAATTCCTGTTCCATTGGATGGCCCCGGGGTTTCAGGTGTTGGATCCCCTCCGTTACCTTTCCAGTTGCGTCCCCAGGCGCTGCCTCGGTTGCGATTTTCAGCTCTCTCCTCCCTCAGTGAACTCAGGGTTGCTTTCATCAGATCAATGGCCTTTTCCAGGATCCGCTCCTCCTCGCTGGCGTGCAGGGAACTCTCCATCTCTTGCCTCCATTCCGGTTGGTGGTTACTACGCCTCAGGGTCTTTTCTCCCGAAGCCTTTTCCCACTCACTTTTCCTTCCAACGCCCATCGACCACCGGGGTTTTCGGTCGTACTGCTCCACCGCTTCTTCCCCGGGGGAATATGCTGCTTCAGTTTCCCATTGTCTCTGGGATTCCATTTGGGGGGAAGACTCCCCCTCCATGGGGCTTCCCTCCTCTCTTGCTTCGTCGCCAGACATTTGTATTTGTTGCAAAGTCCCCCGGTAAGGTTTTCCCTTCCAGGTTGACTCTTAAAGCAGATTCCGTCTACTGTCAGGACCCACCTCAATCCACATCTTAGGAAATAAGAACTCTTGGATGCAAGTTTAGTCCAAAAGGAAAATGTTTACTAGGAAGGAATTGATTGTGGGAATACAAGACGGAATCTGAGAAAAGTTACATTTCAATCCTATATAAACCATTCCCATTCCAGCCCCTCCCCTCATCCATTTGGTCAGGCTGTCGTCAGTTGCTAGGTGTCAGGTTCTTCCATGGGAAAGGGAACTCTCCTTGGTTTTATGGTTATTGCTTCCCTTTTTTCAGTTGTAAATGAAGACACAAACCATATCTGTCTGTCCCCCTCCCTTCCCCCGTTAAAACATCCCCTGTTGTTTGAAAATCGCTTTAGTAACCATCCTCTCCCCCCCCCCTCGGAGAGATGGCAGAATCCCCAGTAATAGCACGTTGTTCTACCTATACAATTATGAAATGTGATATAAATGGATTCTGACACAATCATAAACAACCATATACTAACAACTATAAATTCTAAAATCCATCACTCTCTAGCTTATATAGGATAAAACAAACCTTAGCAATATTAAATATATATAAAAAACTAAAATAGAAAAAGAAAAAAGAAAACGAAAGAAGACTTATTCGAATGCTACATAAAACTTCTTAACTCTATACTTGTTCTGGATAAACTCAATCTATTTTCTCCATTCCATAATGTAACGTTCTTGCGAATGATCTTTCAAATAGGCCGAAATCTTCGCCATCTCTGCCAGGTCGGAAACCTTTAAAGTCCACTCTTCTATGGTCGGCAGTTCCTCTTTCGGGCTGTTAGGCTTTTAAACGGGACATAATCTCTGTTAACTTATGCAGAATTGACTTGGGAGGCCGGTGTATGGTGTAGTAGTTGGTTCACATGGTGTGGTAGGATGGAGGGTTTGTTGTCACTGTGTGTTGGGGAGAAAGAGCAGGGGGGGGGAGGCTCAGCTAATCTCAATGTACACATGTTGTACTTTAACAATAAAGGTTTATTTATTTATTATTTTGCAGAAGATAATACTGACATGGTGCTGCTCTTTCTTCTATACGACAAGCAAAGCATTCAAATTCAGTGTTGGAAGCCTGGTTTCGGAATATTTGAATGTTCCAAAACCCACAATTGAACAATATTTTATATGGAGCAACCAAAGTGTCAGAAAACTATAAGCAAGTATTTGAATATTCAAGGCCTCTTCATGAACCTGGATATCAACCAGGGAGGCAGGGGGAAGAGAGAAAAGTAGGAAGGGGGGGGGGGCAAAAGGTATAACAGTATTGTCTTAAAATGAACATAGCAGGTGGCAAATGAATAACCCAATACTATTTAATTTAACAGAATTTATTCCTATATAAGCAATTATGGGATTTGATTCAGTTCAGGTTTGCACTACATACTGCAGATTTCAAATTTCATGTGGGCAACACATGGATCATTCAGGCTGCAGTATTATATATAATCCAGCAGCTATCTGGATTGTCATCTCCCCAAACACATGTAACCTTTTAGGCAAATATCATGGTTTTATACTGGCACAATTGAAAAATCAATTTCAGATGAGCAGGAGTCAAATGGGAAAGTTTTACTTCATAGTTGGAGGGAATGTACTCTTAATGAATAAATCCCATTTTGGGAAGATAAAAAAAAAACACCCCTTTCCCTCCAGTTCAGGATCCTGCTGCTGAAAACTTAAATTTTGTGGTAAGGTATCGTAATTTTTCAAAAACACTCCATGAACATCATTCTAAAATTTTTCTAATGAAACCTACATGATAGCTGAATATCTTTTGAGTACTACATAATAAGAGGCAGAAGCAACACTAAAGATAAGAAAAACCGTATTTTAAGTTGGATTTTAATAAATAACAAGGAGCCTGGCAAGCAACAGAAATGTGGTGAAACTATATGAGCATCTATAATAAGGAAGAGTCTATTAATATTGAATGCATCATTCAAAATAAAGTGAGGTCTTGAGGGGATGAAAACAAAAGTGCCTTTCTCTGAAATCTTGAAATATCTGCATCAGTATATTAAATAATTTTATGGCAGTTCAAATCATGCTATGGGCTGTGGAAAGGAAATTACTACCTAAGTTAAAAAGCTGCCTTGAATTCCAACATCTCGCTTTGCTCAGATCTTCAGTTTTTAGGCTTGGCACTAAAGACTACGTTATAGTTAATTATTGTATAACTTTTCTCAAGCACATTTAGCCAACTTTGTATAATAAGACGCTATTATATTTGTTGCCATGGCAATTCTAAACACTGAAGACACACTCTTGGTCTGTAGTGTTTTATACTTTAAAAATTTGGAGAAATTCTCCTTAAAAATTAGAGAAAAGTGTAAGTTGCAACTTTTAGGCATGATCTCTTAGGCTTGTCAGCGCATATTGTTTGCAAAACTAAAAGGAAAGGCCAGAAAGAAAGAAAAAAGCACCATGCAAAATTCTTACACCAAACAGACTATTCTATGCAGGGTTCCCATGAACCTACTTCTGTATAAAGATAATTAGAGTTTGACTTTAACAGAATAACAGAATTGGAAGGGACCTTGGAAGTCTTCTAGACCAACCCCCTGCTCAAGCAGGAAACTCTAGTCCAGGAATCTTCAAACATGGCCCTTTTATGACTTGTGGACTTCAACTCCCAGAATTCCTCAGCCAGGCACATTGGCCAAGTTTGAAGACCCCTGCTCTAGTCTATACCATTTCAGACAAAATGGTTGCCCAATCCTCTTCTTAAAATCTTCTGTTATGGTCATAATTCAAGAACTATCCATATATTCTAATCTTCTTGCAGAAGAATTTAAGATACTATATATCCCTGTGTAATATTATCCCTCAGAGGTGAGGCAGGTCCCCAGTCTCCTGGTCTTCCGAAAAGGAATCAAAACATGGCTGTATCGCAGGGGTCCCCAACCCCTGGTCCATGGACCGATACTGGACTGCAGCATGCCAAGCAACCAGTCCGCACAAAGAAGCAAAGCCCCACCCAAGGGATGCAGGCAGAACACAAAACCACGCACTCTCCGGTCTGTGGAAAAATCTTTCTCCACGGAACCGGTCCCTGGTGCCCAAAAGGTTGGCGACCTCTGCTCTAGATTTGCGTGGGGAGTTCAGAATACTATATAGCTATGGGGCTGGGTTAGTGCCCTGAAAGCCCTCCCTTTCACCTTAATATTGTTTAATCACTCTTGCCTCTTTTTGGTTAACTTTTATGTATGCTGTTTTTCTTTTTCTTTTTAATTTTCGCGTATGTTGCCCAGAGTCCCTCTTCGAGGGAGATAGGCAGTTCATAAATGTGAAAAATAAAGAAATAAACACATAAGCAAGCAAGCACTAAGAATAACAATCAAATTGAACAGATCCAGTTAAAAATTGATAAGTGAGAAACAGCAGACTGCACAATGAATGGATTCGTGTATCTTGTTCAACTATAATATGGCTTCTCTGGCTTTTGCTTTGCTTATTGTCTAAACACATCTACTGTGATATATTGAATAAACGCAACATCTGAACCAGGTGTAAGTGAGTTGGGCTTTGCAGTTCTTGGAAAAGTGAAAAGTGAAAAAGGACAAGTCTTTGGCCAAAGAACAAATTCTAAATTCATATTATTGTTTTCCTCTTTAATAAGAAAGATATAGCCAAGGTGGAAATTTTTACTAAGGATTGATTATGTGCCATCAAATTGTTTTCAACTCCTGGTGACACATGGATAAGATTTTCTCCATGGAAGGCTAATATTATGAGTTAAAAATATATTAGTCATCACTGTTATTATCATTGTCAATATTATCAGTGTCCCTGATCTCATAGATGTTTTCAGCACGTATCCAGAAACCTTCCCCTTTAGACTTCTACAATGAGTAGGAAACAAATTAAAAATAAGTAGACAGGGGGATCGCTGGATTAATCACAGCTTGTATTGTCCAACTCTGTGCTTTGTAAAGATATGGTGAGAGATGCATAAGAACGGTATCTCTCATCAGTTTCACCATTTGGTCTGTTGAATGGCGGTAGCAAAGATCAAACCAAGATATAAATTATCTGTTTATTTATGTTCCTTTTTTTGTCTCATACGACTATAATAACAGGTCACCTAGAAAGCACAACCTGTTAGCTCCTCTAATTAGTTGCCCTTTTTGCATTGTTGCTAAGCAAGCAATGTCAAGCATCTCACTGAATATTAATTCTCCTCTCAAGTTCATCTTGATAGGCTTTGCCATCTGAAAAACATCTGTTTTCCAGTTCCTTCAGTTCTCCTGTAAATCAAACAAATTTTAAAAACTTTACCAACTTATTAGAATCTACTCATACACATTTTCTAATCTGCTTTAGAATGTAGCTCCTGGCAATGGTTTGTCTTACGAGCCACAGGGGAGGTGGAGGGAGTAGTAGTGGCAAGCTATTTTTGAGCAGCAAATGAACTTCCTGACATGTGGTTTCCTGATCAAGACTGATCCCTGGCTTGCCTTCACCAAGCTTTGCCTCATTGTGCTTTGTCTTGCTTTTTGAGTTTCCTATTTCCCCCCCCCCCCCACCCACAAGTTGGTAGGAGCTGGATTTTGCATCTGCTATTTTTAATAGGTTCCACCTAAGCTCTTGTTGTATTTGAAAGAGACTGCATTCTTTCTTTACTAGAGGTGGGACAAAACGGGTAACTTCATTTCCTCCTAAAGGTTTGGACCACAGTTCCTGTTTTATCCTAAGTGCCTTGCACTGAAGTCCAATAAATCAGGTGAAAGGTATAGAGGTGAAAGAGGTGTGTTTTTTTCCAACAATGCACCTCCCTCTGAACTGTTGAGGTACCCATGTTATTTCCCAGGCTACAGCATAGCTTTGAAAGCTGTCTTCATTGGGTCTGCCATAGCAGTGGCTATACACACACACACACACACACACACACTGCCGGGAGCAATTTTCAAAGCAGCTGCACTGGTTTGACAGAAAATGCTGCTGCATTGACAATTTCAAGAGAAAAGCTTTATTTGTTCACTGGTGTTCTGTAAAGCATCTCTGACCACTTTTGACTGCTTTTCACCATCCTAACAAATAACAAATCTTAAAATAACAATATACCTTCTAGATGTGTACGACTGAAAGATTCTTTCTCTGCAACTGGGGATCAACATCTATTTTGGAAAAGTTGATTTTGGTGGAAGATATATACCACTTTGATTGGGGCTTATTCTCTCTCTCTCTCTCTCTCTCTCTTTCTCTCTCTCTTTCTAACTCACTCTCTCTGTCTCTCTCTCTAACTCTCTCTCTCTCTCTCAGCATCTGAATGCATTTACTGACTTTAGCTTTTATAACTGCATTTGTACCATCAGAAATTACCTAAAACTATAAAAAGACATGAACGTACAAGTGTAAAAAAAAACTTTATGGAATCACAAACCATAAAATATGTTATGAGATCTCCTAGGGTTGTGTCCTTCAAAAGTGGATTAGAAAAACTATTTAGACCTCATGCAAGTGCAGCATCTCTCTGCTGTTCATTAAAATAAAGCCCTCCAGCTTCTCCACAAGCCTGAGAAAGAGATGTCATTGCTTTAAGAAATCCGCTTCTTAAAATGACATGACTCTTAAAGCATTAACTTCTCTGTTGTTGTTTTTTCTAGGCTCACATAGAAGCTTGAAATAGTGGAGTTACTCCAACTAATATATGAAAAGTGCTATATTTCCTATGTAGCATTCAACTCTGCAGGGCAAGGACGAGGAATCAAATGCTGCTGAGTCTAAATTTGTCGTATTCCTACAGGGTGGGGGGGTGTCAAACTGCTGACCCACAGGCCAGGTGCGTCATGTGGAAGCTGCACCCACTTCAGCTCTGGCAAGGGGGAAAAAGTCAAAATACATCATGACACGTCACGGGACACGGTGAGTTTGACACCCCAGCTACACAGCATCAGTGTTAATGTTAATCCCTCCGTGGCAGGGGTGCAAGGAGTTGAAATTCAGCCTTTGGAGAGTCCCACTTCCTAACCTCTGATATAAAGAGTATGAACTCAAGTAAAGAAATTTCGAACTATGATCAGTAAAGGAAAAAACCTGAGCTTTGCTAATTGGTAAGTTGCCGAGTTGAAGGGAACAGTTTAGGACAGGGATCCCCAACCGCCAGTCTGTGGACCAGCACTGGGCCGTGGCATGCCAGCAACTGGGCCGCACAAACAAAGCTCCATCTGCAGGATGCAGGCAGCACACAAAACTACACACACCCTTCGGTCTGCAGAAAAACCTCTCTCCATGTAACCAGTCCCTGGTGCCCAAACGGTTGGGGAACTCTGATTTAGGACACAGCCAGATTTTGAAGATAGTCAATTCTTGGGCCAGCAGAAAAAAACACATTGGCCTTAAAATGAGCTGCTCCAAAGGCTGAGCCCTATTTTTCCTTGGCACTGAGATCACTGGATGATGTTCTCCTTACCTCCTTATGGGTGGATTCTCCTGCCTTTTTGGATTTCCTTCCAAACAGCATCAGCTGCCAGCAGGAAAAAAGCACCCATCAACCATGTTCTGCAACAGGTGTGTGTGGGGGGGTCTGGGTGAGTAGAGGCAGGTGTTTTGAGTGACAGGTTAAGCTATTTCCCAAGTGGATCATCAGATCACAGGAATGGAGGTGCTATATGCTTGTGGCTCATCAGGTGGGCTGTCTTTGAATAGGACTCTTAACAGTCTGAAACAATTTGGTAGAGGTGATTAAATGATGAAGTATTAACAAATGAGATCCATTGACTAGTACTTGACTAGAAAATGGTAGTAGTGTGTGTGTGTGAGAGGGGGGTAAGGGACATTTAGAAGGAGTTTGTGGAGTAGCAAAATGGTACTTACCTCTAAATAATAAAAATGTTAAGTATGGCCATGCAAAAATCCTTTGAAAGCAATACAGATAGGATCGTAAGTCGAAAAATTCATCAAATGAATCAGACTCAACTTTGCAAATTTTTAAAATCAAATTCATTAATTGAATCACATGGGTCATTAAATGAACAAAGATCTGACTTACTATTTCTTCCCATTTGTTAATTGATTGCTGCCATTTAATTGAACTGAGAGTCTTTTCCTACGGCTACCCATCAGCTGTTTCTGCTGCAGCCGGAACTAAATTGCCTCCAAGCAGGCTTGCAGCAACCGCAGTTGCTTTTTTAAAAAAAATCACTTGCTAGTCAGCTGAAGCGTCTTCAGCTGCCCAGAGGGGCGCGGTAAAAAAATTTTAAACCGCTTGCCACTAATTAGCTTAAGAGTCTCCAGCCAGGCACCCAGAGGGAAATGGGGGAGGGATTTAGAGAACTCTCGGCTTTCAACAGTAACAGAGATGGAAGGGACCTTGAGGTCATCTAGTCTACCCCACTGCTCTCACAAGAGAGTATTTCTGATAAATGCCTGCCCAATCTCTTCTTAAAAGCTTCCACTTCTGGAAGCAATTTAAATTTAAAACCTGCAAACTACAGTAATACATATAGTAATCTCCAAAATAAAAGCAAAGAAACTCATCATTATAGAATGCTTTGTGTAGATGCTGGCTAGCATTTCTACGGTATAAGCAGTTTCAAGGCTTGTAGCAAACAAACTATCTTTGCAAAGTACTGTACTTACAAACACAATAAGTTTGCAAACTACAACAGTACTTAAAAAGAAGCAGAGCAGTTCCCAAAGTGCTTCTAAACTGTATAGAGTAACAAAAAAATATTTTAAAAAAACTTACAGAAGCAATTCTAGCACACCAGTCCCCCAGTGCCAGCTGCAAAAATCATGGGCTCTTGTTTGGCAGTGTGACCAGGGACAAAAAAACCACCCTTCCGGCTTAAGGAAATTGCATTTGTAATCTGAATGGCTCAAGCAAGTCACAGAGTTCAAAATGGCCACCGCTGCAGCAATGACTGAATTCAAGTCACATGGCTACAGAGCTCTCTTTTTGGTTACACTTTTGAATTTCTAACATAAGTAGCCTTTCTGAATAAATTCGTTTTTGTGAAAAATTGCTAAATAAACGTTCCTACCTGGGGGATTACCTGTACAGCTGTAATGTGCTCATTGGTGACAGCCAGCAAATTAGAGCTGGTGGAAGCCAGGTCTCTTTTCCAATGCAAACAGACATTTTGATTTCTTAAACACGGGCCTAGTCTTAAAGGACTACTAAACTCATGTATCTGCAGAACATGTGTGAAATCTCCAAGCTACCAGGCATACATTGATGGACAGCTGCCTCTGAAGAAGCCAGGGACTAGCCTGCAGCCCAAAGCTAAGCCATGATGACCAGGGGCACAATGCTATAGACCAGTATGCCTGCAACGGTCTAAAGCAGGGATTGGTCAGATCCCAGATCAGCTACATTGTAGATGAAGTTTACTGGGTAATAGCCATGTTGGGAAAGAAGAAAAACATTATGTTAGCACTGGAGTGGCTAAGAGGTGACTTTTTTGTGGATCAGTCAAATGAAACATCAAGCGGATATGGTATATCAAACAGTGGTGGGATTCAGCTGGTTTGCACCACTTTGGCAGAACCAGTAGCTAATTTTTGGTTGCCCAGGCCCAGAATGGACTTCCGGAAGTGGAGAAAACCAGTTCACATATTTGAATCCCACCACTGATATCAAAACAGTTGTCCCCTTAACAGATGGGGGAATGTGAGGATGAACCCTCCTTAGTCCATCCCCTCCAAACTCTTCCTTGGTGCAGGAATTCAAAATAAAAGCCTTCCCATGCAAGGTCTTTCTAGCCTGATGTCCCCAAATTGCCAAGGAAACACAGAAGTTTCTGACAAAGAGCCTTCCGAATGGAGAGGACAATGTCACGAGCCAGCTAGAATTCTGTGGGGAAAAGAGCTGACAAACTCCATGCATTTATTTCACTCTCACTCCGTTTGCAGCATAACACTTCTGCCATAGCTGCTCTTGGCACCTCTGCTTCTGTTGTTTCACCCAGCCGTCTCTACTCACCTTTCCTTTCCTCTTTTCCTTGTATCACTGGAGCAATGGTAATGAAACATTGCCACGTGGGATGCATTCCTATTTAAGTTGGCTTTGTAAGAACTGGGAGATAACCTATTAGCTGTTTCCAAAATATTAGCTGTGTTAATCTGTTGCAGTAGAAAGAGCAAAGCTGCTTGTGATAGCCAAACGATCTCCAAAATTATCGGGATATTATTGTGGAAGGCAGGTCAATCCTGTTGCTTCATTGGAGTTGTCTAATAGCAGAGTACTCTGACAACTAGCAGAAAGCATAGGGGGGGAGTTACATTCACTGCCCTTCTTGCATTTTTTTCAACCTCTCCTCCCCATTACTCAAATTGCTAGGCATGTGGTCAGATAGTGGCTAATTATGGTTAAAGACAATCACCACTAGAATTGAGAAGGATTACTATTGGTTAATGCTTTGCTGAATGATGCCACATATGAACTAGATGGATGTGATACATATTACTAGAGACAATCTTCTTGGGACTTAATTTCCTAAGTGTCTGAAAGACACTGCCCCAAATGGATGTTGTTTTACCACATATAACTTATAAAAAGGAATCCACAAAGAGTCAGATTTCTATATTAGTATTTATTAGATTTTTAACCCAAAACGTAGGTACTAACATGCCTAATAATCCTGCCTATTTCCCCTACAGCCATTCTGTGAGGTGGTTTGGGCTGAATGAGAGTGACTGGCCCAACTGGTTTTTCACTCTCCTGCTTTCAAGACCAGCTCCTTCACCACTACACCAAACTGTACCTCTCTTATAACAGTCACCAAACTGTACCTCTCTTATAACAGTCATGCATAACATGCATTATTTGAGAGATCATTCAGACAATATTTTGACAGTGTGGGGGAAGGGATAGCCACTGAAAAACAAAGATCTACAATCCTAATGTATGATTGCAGAATCCAACTTTGCCTGCTTAAAGATTATTTCTTATCCTCATAATTTGGTAGTGTGGGGGTGGGGGGGGCATTGTATGTTTTAATGCAAACATCAATCCCTTAAGTGCTCATTAGAACAATCCTGAAATGTGCCAAGCCTTTTCCAAATCTGTGTGGAATTATGAGTTTGGGTTTTGTTTCTGTTTTTTTGCTGGCAGACAATGACTATTTTTTGCTAAATCAATGGCTTGAGGAATAATTTCTGCATCCTGGCATAATCAAGTATGAATCAGGTGGCATGTTTTCAGAACTTAATAAGATTCTTTCCTATAGATGTATCACAGATATTGAAGCAGTAGGTAAAAGACAAGCCTTCATTTCCAATGCAGAATATGCAGTTTTGAAACATGGGATTGCAACTTATTTTAGCCAATGGTAATAAAGTTGCCTGAAGCTTTTTATCAATTACATTTCATGCCTCAGAAATTGAAGCTGAAAAAGAAAGATTTCCTCTATCTTTTTTGCATAATGACAATTAAAGTTCTCTTATTAAAATTGAAAGCGATGCCTTTCTTTAAAGACCAAAATGAAAAATGATAATTATTGAAGTTATAGATATACACCTGTAGGTTTTTTTTAAGCTAACACATTTCCCCCAGCACTGACATTCTCTTTATATATGTGCAAATCATGGATTAATATGAATAAGAACTCCAAAGGGAGCCATTATGATTTTCTTTGCATCAATAATCCTCAGAGTTGAAAAGATTTACACATTGTAATGTAAGGTCTCTCCATGGTTTATCCAAAATAATAAACAGTGGGAAATGGAGTTTTGCTCCCACGTATATATTTATCCATTTAGGGTTTTTTTTCTACCCCTCCTAAATTGTATTATCCTGAATGGCTTCATTTTAAATCTTAAAATGTATCTATTCAGCAGTAATCAATTGACCTTTTCATTTGAAGGAGAGAGAAATTATGCACAAAATACTGCAAAAGTACCCTTTCTATCATTGGCTCCCTATCAGAGCATTATAAGGATTTGCAAAGAGATTTGAACAAAAGCGCTGAACTTAGTGGGTGCATGGCCAACCACCTACAGATAGTCCTCAACTTGCAACGGTTCATTTAGTGACCATTCAAAGTTACAACAACACTGCAAAAAATGACTTCTGACCATTTTTCACACTTCCGACCTTTGTAGCAGCCCCATGATCAGGTGATCAAAATTCAGATGCTTGGCAACTGGTTCACATTTATGACCATTGCTGTGACCCAAGGTCATGTGATCCCCTTTTGTGACCTTTTGACAAGCAAAATCAATGGGGGAGCCAGATTCACTTAAGAACCGTGTTAATAACTTATCAGCTGCAGTGATTCACTTAACAGTTGTGGCAAGAAAGGTCATAAAATGGGGCAAAACTCAATTAGCAATTGTCTGAAACTCTGGAGAACGTCTTAGTTCACAATTGGTTACTTTGGAGGATTCTGTGTTCATGACCCCTTAATTGTTGTAGGGGATATTGTAATTGTGCTGCATTGGGTTTTGTTTTTTTGTTTTGTTTTTTAAAAAACTCTTAATACGAGTCCATAATCTTTCTGTAGCAGAGAAGTAGAATTTTATTTCTATTGACTGAAACTATGACCAGTGAAGGGTATCGGATATTGCTGTTTTAGTTTCCCACAGCACAGCATTCAAATGCTAGCCTCTTATTGATTCAGATCTCCTTCAGTCACTGCTGGTGATCTTTGATTGTAGGAGTAACCCTATTGGAGGGCTCTTTGCAAAAATACAGGAGACTGTAATGACATATAATGTAAGATGATTTGTTCCCCAACTTTTATTTCTCAGCTGTCTTTTGAAGGAGGAATACGCATAACTTATTAATTCACGTCTTACTTTGACTTTGAGGCAAACCAACTGAAAATTGAATTCTAGTTTGTTAAAGGGAGGTTGTCAGTGACTGACAAGGGGGCTTATAATGCTAAGCAGAAGGAAACCAAGTAGACTACCTTTCCTAAACCTTGTGCCTTCCAGATATATTGAGATGTCATCTCCCCAAACCCAACCAGCAGCCCAACAACAGAGAATGCTGAGACTTGTGGTCATAACTGTATGAGACAGAGGATGGTAACTCTTGTTGGGGACATCAGTCCGAGGAAATCTGATGTATATCCCAAATCTATGCTAGAACTCAAGTTTTTCTGTTCAAACAATGTAACTGTTGACTGAATAGCCCCCAAAGACAGCAAAACAATTCTATTTGAAAATAGAACTGTAGGAAAGAACAATCAAATTAGGATTGGGAAGCCACCATTCCCAGCAATAGGGTTGTCAAACTTGAACTAAAATGGGCTCCTGGGAAGAAAGGGACATTGTTCATCTAAGTAAAGGGTTAAATCAATGAAATCTTAAATGTGCATAACACTAGCTACCAGCATCAGTAGCCTGGCCTGTTTAATGCTTATTGTGCAGGTGCAGAAGTAGGACATCAGCCTGAACTGTGTCTCCACAGAGGTTTATAGAGTGATTTCTCATAAATAAAGGCTGATGTTATGAGCAGGAGAAAATTGTATTACCGGTACGTATAAGCCAGTGGTTTGCAAGCTTTGTCAGAGTCACTGCTGTATTGTGATAGCTAGAATGTCCTGTGAGCTGCAAAGAAGCTGATTAAAAATATATATTTTATACCTTTGAGTCATTGTTGACTCCTTGCGATTGCCAGGACTAGCTTCTGCAGTTTTCTTGGTAAGATATAATAAGTGGTTTGCCATTCCTTGCTTTCTAGAGCTGAGTGGTCATCCAACTGGCTTCGTGCCTAGGGTGGGACTAGAGCTCACTCTCTCCTGATTTCCAGCTAAGTAGCTTAACCATTACACCAAACTGGTCCTGTTCATGTATATTCTAGGTGGCCTTTAGCAAACTTCAATACTCAGTTTCAGCTGCTGATTTTCTGTAATATGCAGACCACAAGTAATAACATTCTACTTTACAGAACTGACATCAAACTGGTATCAATAGCATACTGCCTAGAGAGTCAAAATATCTGAAAGGGCGTAAGAAATTCATCAAAATATCATTCATTACCAATGTTGTCATAATTGGAGAGTGCCAAATCTTCAGAAATTTCAGCACGGTCGATAGGCATCATGAAGTCTTGTGCAAGAACACCGCAATCTCCTGTAAGAGCTTCCAAGATTTTAATGGTCTTCCAAAAACTGTCATTAGATTTTGGAACAATAATACATGAGAACTGAGGATCCAGGTCGTACATGAGTTTATACCATCAGGACCCCAACCTCTTGCTGATCTCTGCTGTAAAATCAATGAACTAGTAGGAGTTCTGGGAGCATTGTAAGAGTAAATGCTATGGATTGCAATTATTAAAGAGAGAGTTGCCATTGTCGCAGTGATGATGCATTGGTGAAGGGGTGCAATGAATCTATGACTCCCATTGATTTTAATAGATCACAGTCATGCTAAGGCTAATTGGCTGCTGTCAGTAATGCATTATTGTGTTGCTGTTCCCTGACTATTGCCACTGAGAAGATGTTTGTTATTGAAGTCATTTATGTGCTGGCAGTCTCCACGTTAATAACAGAGAATGAAATATTGTTATCACCATTTCACAGTGCATGAATGACAATTCGACATTATATTACTGGGTCTAAGGATGCAGCAGTGTCTATTAATGCCAGTGCCCCCTGTTTCTGGAGCAATGCCAATTTGATGTTATTATTAGAAAGAAGCTCAAGTGGATATAGATCTGCATCAGAAGCTGGCTGTTATAGTATGTTGAATGCACAGAACATAAAATGCCACCCAGAAAACATCAAAAGAAGGATAGTTTTGCAACTTTGGAACTACTGTATGCATCCTGCGGATAAAAAAAAATATCCAGTAGATTTTTCTAAAACTCAGGCTTAAATCACTCTCTGATGTACAGGGCTTGGTTTTGGCTGGATCCCAGGGCTTTTTTTCTCATAGAACGCTCAGAACGGAGTTCCGGCACCTTTTTTGCATGGAACCTTGTAGTATAGGCAGGGCGGGTTGTATGACACATGTGGGTTCCGGCACCTTTTTCTTATACAAAAAAAGCACTGCTGGATCCTATTTTATGTTTCTTGCCTTTTCTCTTAAGGGTCCTGTCAAAGAAAAGTCTTTTTCTCCCTCTCTTCCAGTCTCATCCTTTAAAAGACTCCAGAACCATCATCTTTTGTCTATCCTCAAATATACAGTTGTACCGTAAAACAAAGGAGCTCTGCATTTACATTTTTTTTTCTTTCAAAGCCTGATCAGCTGAGCTAATGGAGCAATTCACTATAGCTAGCTGTGGAAAAAAAACGAAGAATAGCTTCAATTGTTCTCCAAGAGCTAAAAGTCTGCCTTTGTGGGTTGGCTTCTGGAATTATTGCTGTGGATGCATGCATGATGAAATGGGATGAAAACCTATCCAGTGCACATGACTGCCTTTGGGTAAGCTAAGCAGAAGACTAATTATGGGGAAATAGTTCCGTACTTGAGGGAACCCGACCCGAAGGAAGCTTTTAAATGCAAAGTAGGCTTTCGGAAGTGGACTGAAGTTCAACATGTATCTTTCCTTTCTTTCCAATGGATTCCCGGAAGCCTTTGGCCTCAACATGTTAAGGGATCTGTTTCTCCATCTCACTGGGTCTGTTTAGAACCAGCCAGCCAGTGATCTGACTGTTTATTGCAACTTTCTCCAGTTTGGCCTCCTCCAGACGTGTCAGAACTGTCACCCGAAGACTCCTCAACTAGTATGCTAGCTTGGCATTCTGGGAGTTGTAGTCCCACTACATCTGCAGAACTTCGTGAACTGCTTGACAAATGTTTTGCTTTACTTGTACAGTGTCTAGAGAACTCTGATTGCAGAGTTTTTTTTGACATTGCAATGAATGAATAACATACGTTAACATTTCCTTGGCTTATCTCAGTGCAAATTTAATTTGCAATTGTGTAATAAACAGTCATGTGTTCCAGGTTTCTTTCATTTAGTCAAGTCAAAGTGCTCCATGCATGTTATATGAACATATCTGATTATTTGTTCTGAAGGCATCAGTGGGTGGCCATGAGTTCCACTTTGTGGGCAGTCATCTTCTATTGGAATGGTCATCAGAAGATACCCTTCCTTTCAACAGTTATCTTTATTAAAAGAAAAATTCCTGGGGGGAAAAACAATTAAGGGAAAGAAATGATTTGGATTTGGGTCATCAAACTTCAGCACCACATGAATAGACTGGATACATGTGATTAAAGGCCACCAAGGTATGGGGTCTTCTTCCGCACGAGGGGATATATTTGTGTGCTTCTTCTAGTATCATCAGGGCTGGGCAACAGATTCAGTGGCAAAAATGCTTTGGAGTTGTTCAGGCTAACAAACAAAGCTCTCTTTGTGATAGAATAGAACAGAATCTAGAATGGAATCTATATCAGACTCTAGAATAGTCAGAGCTGAAATGTCATCCAGACTAGAGTCTAGAATGGGTTGTTAAGAAAATCTAGAATAGACTCTGGAATGCAAATCCTGAATGGAAACCAGAATAAAATCAGTTATGTGCATAATAGAGTCTGTGAAATAATCCAGGTGTTCTGTACCAGCCTGCTACCGGCCCTGCAGAAAAAGCAACCCCTTTATAAACGGCAAGAGGCTGGAATGACGTCTGCCAAATTTGTTACTACAAAAAACAAACAAGACACGAACCAAGATACAGGAGCTTTGAAACACTATCTGAGCAGTTGCTTTCAGCAAACCAGCCCTCCCCAAACATTCCCTTTATAAAGAGTTCAGGGCGTGGCCTCTCTCTGCCTCCTTCCAAGAAGCCCCACAGCCTTCCTCTGTTTACTCCTACTTGACTGCCTCCTGCGTCGGGCGTCCTTGAACAGGGCCAGCTGTGGGTCATCTTGGTGACCAAGTGGGAGGGGCCTGCCTGAGGGCTATCATCAGCAAGATCTTCAACCCCCTCAGCAAGGTCTTCAACACCCCCCTCCTCCTCTGATTCGTCCAACCCAACTGCCGAACCCACAGGCTGACCCTGAATCACAACACCAGGGTGGAATCTAGAATGGAATCCAGAATGGAAACTGGCATACTGTGTTTCCCTGAAAATAAACCCTACCCCCAAAATAAGCCCTAGTTGCTGCCCATCACGCCCTGCACCTGCTTACCTTACCGGTACGATCACTGCTTCTTGGACTCCCATGCTCCAACAACTTTGCACTGCTGCCTTGTTCTGCGAACGGCGGCATCGGTGCGATGAGCCATGAGGTTGCAAACACTCATAGAACCCACAGAACAGTTGTCCGGGCATGGGAGTCCTAGAAGCAGCAGTCGTACTGGTAAGGTAAGTGGGTGTAGGGCGTGAGGGCAGCTCTACCCCTACACCCCCCACCCTAGCTTGATTTTTAAGCAAGCGCCTTGCCCCCAAAATAAGCTTATTTTTAGGATACAGCTTATTTTCAGAGATACACGGTATGCCGGATCCCATTCTGGATTCTGTTCTGGATCCCATACTAGATTCTATTCCAGATCCATTCTGGACATCATTTTAGATGCCATCCTAGATCCATTCTGGATCAACTCTGGATTTTGTTCAAGACCCAGTCCAGACAGTATTCTAGCTGCCATCCTATTCTGGATCCTATTCTAGACACACACTCTGTTTTCCGGATTGCTTTCCAGACGCCACTCCAGATAATTCTGGATTTCTATCTGGACCCATTTCTGATGTGTGTGGGAGGTTGTTTTAGCAGGATGGGGTTCTTCCTGGATTTGTTCTGGCTCCATTCTCAGTTGTTCTGGATATTTTTCCTGGATCCATGCTGGATCCATTCTGAATTTGTCCCAGATCCCATTCCAGGTCTATTTCTATTTTTTTGGGGGGTTGTTCTGGACAACTCTAGAGATGTTCTGATTCCTTTCTAGATTGTGTTCTTGATTGTATTCTGGATTTCATTCTATTCTAGATTATATTCTGGATTCTGTTCTATTCTATTACAAAGAGAGCTATGTTTGTTGGCTTGAACAACTCCAAAACATTTTTGCCTTTGAATCTGTTGTCCAGCCCTGATGATAGTAGAAGAAGCACAAAAATACATCCCCTCATGGGGAAGAAGACCCCATACCTTGGTGACCTTTAATCACATGTATCCAGTCTATTCATTTGGTGCTGAAGTTTGACGACCCAAATCTAAATCATTTCTTTCCCTTCTTTCCTTTCTTGATCGGCACCAGCAAGCGGCCGTTGAAGAATTCAAGCAGCAAAGTGACAGATGTCGAGGCGTGCAATCCTAAGGTAAGACATCCCCTGAAAATAAGACCTGGTGCCACTTTTGGACAGAAAAGTAATATAAGGCTGGGTCTTATTTTGGGGAAAACATGGTGGAATCCAGAATAGAATCGAGAATAGAATCTAGAGTGGAGTTGAATCTGGAATAGAATCTGGACTAGAATAGAATCTAGATTAGACTAGGACTAGAATAGAGATTAGAATACCCTTGTAGATCATCTAGTCCAATCCCCCCGCCCAAGCAGGAGACCCTACACCAGAGGTCACCAATCTTTTCATACTGACGGCCTGGAGGGAAAGCTAGCAGCTCGGAAATTTGCACACACGCACATGCACGCACATGCGAACAGGGCCATGCACAAACAGGGCTGCGTGCACCCACACACCACTGGGAGCTCTGTGCACGTAGGTGCTAGCCGCTGCTGTTAGCATCACATGCATGTGCAAATGGGCCACGCAACCTGCACAGTGCTAGCAGCCCCATTTGTGCACACACACAGGTGCTAACGGCCACTGCTAATGCTGTGCACATGTGCGAACTGCCATGTAACTTGCATGGTGCTTGTGGCCCCATCTGTGCATGCGTGTGTTAGCCACCGCCTCTGCTAACGCTGTGTGCATGCACAAATGGGCCATGCAACCCGCACATGCTAGCAACCCCATTTGTGCAGGCACGCAGGTGCTAGCCACCGCTGCTGCTAGACCTATGCGTATGCGCAAATGAGTCTGGGGGCTCTAGCGTGAGTGTGACTGTGCATGGCCTGACAGGCTGCGTGCACCCACTTGGTGATAGCAACCCTGTTTGCACATGCATGGAGTCTTTAGCCGCCTCTGCTAGCACTGTGTATGCAGAAATGGGCTGTGCATCCCGCACGGCACTAGCGGCCCCATTTGTGCATGCACACAGGCAATAGCCACCTCTGCTAGCGCTGCCCACATGTGCAAATCAGCCGCATAACCAACATGCTTCTAGCAGCCCTGTTTGTGCATGCATGCATGCACTAACCACTTCTGCTACTGCTACATGCATTCATGAATGGGCTATGCAACACGGCACTAGCAGTCCCATTCGTGAATGTGTGCAGGCACTAGCCACCACTGCTGCTAGCCCTGCACGCACGCGCAAATGAGTCTGCGGGCTTTAGTGCAACTGTGTGTGAATGCACTGCCCAGCATGTCCCATGTCCCATTGGCCAGTAGGCCACAGCCCAGCAGTGGGCTGCAGACCATAGTTTGGGGACCCTTGCCCTACACCAGGGGTCAGCAACCTGAAACAGTGAAAGAGCCACTCGGAACCGCTTCCCTCACAAAAGGAAAAACTGGGAGCCGCAAAAAATGTGTGCACATGCACATACATGCGCACATGCGCAGAACAGGGTTTGACTGAAAAATGGAGCCAAGGCGAGATATGTACCTACCCTGCATATTTGAATTGATTGTTTGAAGTTTTTTAGTCCCACTTTTTTTTGGGGGGGGACTGCACATGGCAGAGGACTGGGAGCCACAGGAGATGGCTGAAAGAGCCGCATGTGGCTCCGGAGCCGCAGGTTGCAGACCTGTGCCCTACACCATTTCTGACAGATGACAATCCAGTCTCTTCTTGAAAGCTTCCAGCGATGAAGCTCCCACAACTTTTGTTCCATTGGTTGATTGTTCTCACTGTCAGGGAATTTCTCCTTAGTTCTAGGTTGAATCTCTCCTTGATCAGTTTCCATCCATTGTTTCTTGTCTGACCTTCAGGTGCTTTGGAAAATAGGTTCTCTGAGCCAACTTTTTTTTTCCTCAGAAGACAGGCAGCCCCAGGAAAGTGCTGCTGCTTCAAATACAGGTAGGCCTCAACTTACAAGCCTTCATTTAGTGACCATTCGAAGTTCTAATGGCACAAAAAAGTGCCATTAGAACTTCGAATGGTCACTTCGCTTGCAACTTCGCTTGCAACTATTTTCAGGCACTTGGCAACTGGCATGTGTTGACGGCAGTTGCACTGTCCTGAGGTCATGTGATCCCCATTTGCAATCTTCCCAGCCAGATTCTGAGAAGCTAAGTCAACAGGAGGGGGGGGCAAGAGCCAGATTCACGCATGCCTTTTTTTTTTTTTGCCCAAGATGGCGACGGCCGCAACCTAAGCTTCGGGCGCTCTTCGAGGGCTCCAAACGAACTAGCTCAGGGAGGTCCACGGTATGCTGAGGCGACTCCGGGGGTTGGGGGATCTAAAAACAGCTCCTGGGCGCTGTTTTTCGCGGCGCTGAGCCCCCCCCACTCCGAACTAGCGGCGTTTGAGAACTGCCGGCCTGCCGACCTGCCGAGCTCCGCTACAACGCCGAGCCAAAGGAACTAGCTCAGGGAGGCCCACGGTATGCTGAGGCGACTCCGGGGGTTGGGGGATCTAAAAACAGCTGCTGGGCGCTGTTTTTTGCGGCGCTGAGCCCCCCCCCTCCGAACTAGCGGCGTTTGAGAACTGCTGGCCTGCCGACCTGCCGAGCTCCGCTACAACGCCGAGCACTGCTACAGCACCGTGAAGTCCAGGATGCCTTGCCCTGCCTTCCCTCTTCTGCCTGCTCGCCGTGGATACCTTCTGCTTGTCGGAGGGGCAGCGGCGACGATCCCACCGGCTGGAGACCTATCTATGACCATCAGCTGGCTGGCGCCATTTTCAGTGGCGCGGAGCCCTCTTCTCCTTCCGGATGGTGGCTGCGGACTGTGGGCCTGGTCATCGGCCTCGGCGGACATGTTGGCGAATTCCCGGACTCAATACAGCTGCTGGGACTGCCTCTCTCCGCCGCTGGAAGATTGCTTGGACTGGCGGACGGGCATTGGGGAGAGAATGCTTCTGTCCTCCCCCCCCAGACTGGCGGCGTTGGCCGGCGATGCAAGGATCGACAGAGGCCTGGCCTGCCTGTTCTTTACTTTCTCTGTTGACAGACAGGCATTATGGCTAGCTCCATGCCTGATGGGAATTAAGATCCCCCTATTGACAGTCCAGTGTGTCTGGGACCTGACCGTGGTGGGAGGACTGGTCAGCGACCACCTCACTGGTGTGAGAGACCAGCTGGGGTGGGCTTGGCTCAGGACCCCCCTTTCTCTCTCTGCTCCAGATTGGACTCCTCAGCCGGAGTGAGAGGACGACTGAGGTTGTCCTTTGGATTACCATCTCAGGTGAGAGCTGAGATGGCTTTGCGGACTAAGAGATATGCCTACTGGACTTCTTTTTTTCCAGCTATATACCATCATTGAGCGATCCTTTGGACATATTTATAACATCTGCCCTAAGAGACTATCCTAGCGCTGTATGGTTTACCGTTACTCCGAAGCAGACTTGTATGCCCTTAGGGGGGTTCCTGCCTCATGGGCGCGACCTGTCGCCTGTTTCCATACTCCCCTTAATGACGAGCCCAAGCTCTGGGACTCCGAGAGGTGGCTGGGCTTAGATAGGGGCCTCGAGTTAAGACGTGCTAAGAGGCCCCTGATAAAATTTTTAGCCGGTTATTTTAAAAGGTTAGGGAGGGGGAGGGAGGGGGGGTAGGGAGGGAATCTTTAACCGGCACTCAGTCTGGTCCTGTTAGAGGTCCTGACGGGACGGGGTCGGGGGAGGTGGCTGCTGGTTCTGGGAATGTGGGGGTGGGGCTTCAAATCCCCACGGCGATAGGGAATGGCAGCAGTTGTTTGTGCGGAGGGCCATATCAACATCCGGGATCGCGTCCCCGCTATCTCCGAGCGGTGGCGCGCTCCGACCCTCCGGTTAGCACCCTCTTACCCAGGGATGAGGGTGATCAGGCCCCTGAGCTCAGGTTGGTCTATTTTAACGCTAGATCTGTAGTTAACAAAGCTCCCCTCATCCATGATCTGATCGAGGAGGAACGTGCGGATCTAGCGTGCATCACGGAAACTTGGTTGGGTTCGGAGGGAGGGGTGCCTCTCACCGAGTTATGCCCGCCAGGTTTCCGGGTGCTGCACCAGCCACGGGCTCAGGGCAGGGGTGGTGGGGTGGCAGTGGTTATTTGGGAGACTTTGTGTCCCCGGGAGGCCACCATTGTCCAGATGGCCGGGAGTGAATCCCTCCTCTTGAGATGTGGTCCTCGGGTTCAGTTGGGCTTGTTGCTTACATACCTGGTGCCCAGCTGTGTGGCAACAGCCCTGCCTGAGCTGCTCGACACCCTCTCAGGGTTGGCGGTGGAGTTGGGTGACTTCAACCTGCCGTCAATGGGAGGGTCGTCAGAGTTAGCTTGGGAGTTCATGGCCTCCATGACAGCCATGGGCCTGATCCAGGTTATTGAGGGCCCAACTCATGTGGGGGATCATACTCTCGACCTGGTGTTCCTGTCTGGACAGTGGTTGGATGATCTGGGAGGGGGTTCCCCGTCCATCACCCCTCTGTCATGGTCAGATCACCACCTCCTGAGGCTGGTTTTCCGTCATGCCACCCCCCGCTGCTGGGCGGCGGAACCGACCAGGTGGTTCCACCCCAGGCGCCTAATGGACCCGGATCGGTTCCAGAGGGCATTTGGGCCTATACCTATCACCCTTACCCACAGCCCAGTCGATGCTCTGGTGGAGGCCTGGGAAACGGCTGCCACCAGGGCACTTGACTGCGTTGTACCCATGCAACCTCTGACCCGGCGCAGATCCCGTTGGGCCCCATGGTTCTCTGTGGAGCTCCGGGAAATGAAGCGTCAGAGACGAGGTCTAGAGAGCGGTTGGAGATCCAGCCGATCCGAATCCGACCGATTGCAGTTAAGAACCTTTATAAGGTCTTATCTTGCGGCGATAAGGACGGCGAAGTCTAACTACTTTGCCGCCCTTATCGCGTCCGCAGATAATCGCCCGGCCGCCCTGTTTAGGGTGACTCGCTCCCTCCTTAACCAGGAGGTGAGAGAGGATCCCTTGCAGGGACGAGCCGAGGAGTTTAGTCATCATCTGGCGGACAAAATCGCTCGGATCTGGACCGGCCTGGACTCTGACTGGGCAGAGTCTGATGTGGAGGAATCGGGCGGTCTTGAGCACGTTATCTGGACTGAGTTCGACCCTGTTTCCCCTGATGATGTGGACAGGATCAGGGGGAGACTGAGCACCACCACCTGTTTGTTGGATCCGTGCCCCTCCTGGCTAGCTTATGCGGCTTGGGAGGGAACACGAGGCTGGTTCCATGCAGTAATAACTGCTTCTTTGAAGGAGGGTGTCTTCCCTGCCGCCTTGAAGGAGGCGGTGGTGAGACCCCTTCTCAAGAAGCCTGCTTTGGACCCGGCTGCTTTAAACAACTATCGTCCAGTCTCCAACCTTCGCTTTTTGGCGAAGGTTGTTGAGAGTGTGGTGGCGCATCAGCTCCCTCTGTTCCTGGAGGAAACTGATTATCTGGACCCGTACCAATCGGGTTTCAGGCCCGGACACAGCACGGAGACAGCATTGGTCGCGCTGGTGAATGATCTCTGGAGGGCAAGAGACAGGGGTTGCTCCTCTGTCCTGGTCCTATTAGATCTCTCAGCGGCTTTCGATACCATCGACCATGGTATCCTGCTGCGGCGTCTCAGGGTGGTTCTCCTCCTACCTCCTACCTCCAGGGCCGCTCACAGTCGGTGTTGACGGGAGGGCAGAGATCCGCCCCGAGGCCTCTCATTTGTGGAGTCCCTCAGGGGTCGGTTCTCTCGCCTCTCCTGTTCAACATCTATATGAAGCCGCTGGGCGAGATCATTCGTGGCTTCGGGGTGGGGTATCACTAGTACACTGATGATACCCAACTTTTTCTTTCCACCCCGAACCAACCCAGTGATGCCCTCTCCGTGATGTCCCGGTGCCTGGAGGCGGTTCAGGTCTGGATGGGGAGAAACAGGCTTCGTCTCAATCCCGCCAAGACTGAGTGGCTGTGCATATCGGCATCTCGGGTTAACCAAGTTATTCCACCTCTAACGATGGGGGGTGAGGTGTTACCCCCCGTTGATAGGGCTCGCAACTTGGGCGTCCTCCTGGATTCACGGCTCAATTTTGAAGATCACATAGGAGCCGTGACCAGGGGGGCTTTTGCACAGGTTCGCCTGGTGCGCCAGTTGCGTCCCTATCTGGACCGAGACGCCCTACGCACAGTTACTCATGCGCTTGTGACCTCCCATTTGGACTACTGTAACGCTCTCTACATGGGGCTGCCCTTGAAGACCACTCGGAGGCTTCAACTGGTGCAGAATGCGGCCGCGCGAGTTGTAATGGGGGTCTCCCGATACTCCCATGTAACACCTCTACTCCGCGAGCTGCATTGGCTTCCGGTTGCCCTCCGGGTGAAATTCAGGGTGCTGGTTATCACCTATAAAGCCCTACATGGCCTGGGTCCAGGGTATTTGAGAGAACACCTGCTGCCGGCATCAAACGCCCTTCGCCCAGTGCGCTCCCACAGGGAGGGTCTGCTCAGGGTCCCGCCGGTAAGAGATTGCCGGCGGGTGACACCCAGGGGTAGGGCCTTCTCAGTGGGAGCACCTGCCCTCTGGAACCAGCTGCCGGTGGAGCTGAGGACTGCCCCCGACATCCGATCATTCCGCCGGGGCCTGAAGACCTGGCTCTTTGAGCTCTCGGGCCCAGGCTGAGGAGAAATTTATTTTAATTGGGGTTTTTAATAGTACAGGGTTGATTTAATATTTTTTAAATTGGTTTTTAACTTTTGTATGGTTGATTTTTAACTCCCTGTAAACCGCCCTGAGTCCTCAGGGAAAGGGCGGTATATAAATGCAATAAAATAAAATAAAAATAAATAAATAATGATCGCAAGATTCATTTAACAACTGTAGTGATTTGCCTCACAACGGTGGCAAAGAAGGTCGTAAAATGGAGCAAAAATTCAATTAACTGCCTTGCTTAGCCATGGAAATTTTGGATTCAGTTGTGGTCATAAGTCAAGGACCACCTATAATTGTACACAAGTACATTTTGTGCCTCCTACTCTCCTGGGCAGCGTCCAGTCCTAGAGATTATTTCAAAATATGTCTCCCTCAAATATCATTATTTTGGAAAGCAATGCCTTCTTTCCCCCCCCCTTTTTTTTTGGCACTGCTATTTTTCCTCAGCCCTAGTGATAATCTCTGGCAGTGTTTGCCAACAGGAAAATGTTTGTTGTACAGTATTAAAACTCACTAGAGAGTTAACCTCTTTGTATCAGCGGTGCGAGTTATCTTCGATTTCCAGAGATACAACCATCAGCACTTAGTTCTGGATTCCCCCCCCCCCTCCCGCCGTTGCTTGGCCTTTGTCTTGCCAGAAGGAGAAGAATAAGAAATTCACACTCCTTCATTGGCTCGTGAATTCTGTGGAGTTGCATGCTAACATTTCAAAGTAAACGAGCTCGAGTGTGATATTCCAATGTCTTTTCAAGAAGATGGTTTTTCACTGAGCAACATGGGAACTAGAAGAACATCTTCCAGCCTCGTTTCAGTTGAGCAAACTTTCTGGACTTGATTATTTCATATAAGTAATGAAGGTAAACATTAGTTGATAATATAAGTAAGCTCGTCTTTCAAGGGCTGGGCCCTATCACAACTCTACACTAATTCATCGCAAAGAGCTGGAAAAATGGTATCAAGCATAAAATTTTCAATTAACCTCCATTCTATTAGCTTTTTAAAAAGCATAATAAAGAAAATCTGGATTTGGGTATAAAGGAGAGGAGGTAATACGTTTTTTTTTAAAATTTTCCACAGATACTATCTATATTTTGGAATGCTTAAAAGCACCATGAAGGTCAAAGGGGAATCTTCAGATCAGAACTTTCTGTCGTCCAAAATTTCAAGACTCTCTCAGTGAGAAATTGAAGTATTTGCCAGAGGAAACAGATCCTATTAATCTTCTATTAGGACTATTGTATACAGCTGCATTATATTCACTGGGGCTACTCTCCTGTCCTAATTCAAACCAGCTGGGCTAAATAATAAGACAAGGATTGGCAACGGTTTATGGCACTAGCTCTTCCCCCTCAGCCTTCCCTCCAGATCTGCTAAGTTCCCTAAATACCTGTGAGATTTTGCAAGCTCACAAGAGTTTGACTTTTTTAAAAAAATATTTTCTTTTTGCAAGATAAGGATTGTGTTCTGTGTGTCCTGACACCTATTTCCAGGCCATGTGATAAGACGGTGCAAGCTTTCCTCAAAAGATGACTTAAAATGGAATAATAAATTGAAATCCAGGCATACTATTGCAGACAGATGCTTCAGTGCCACAAAGTGCTGAAATCCTGGCGGTAATTAATCATGTATGCGGAATGCATGTGTACTAGTTTCATTGCATATGGGAAGCAATGGCTGGTAGTAGACTCCCATAGCATGTGCAGCATGTAAATGCATGTATCTCCGTCAGCTATGTCAGACTACAAGTACAATTGATTTAACATCACACAAAAGAAAGTTAAAATAAGTCTTCCACCTGGATGAATTTATTTTCTACCTCAGCACAGCCAGAAAAGAACTGGTACAACTGCTATCAGTCTGAGCGCTGAACTATCCTTATTACAACCATCACAGTCATATGGGAGATCCTGCTTTTTAAATAACTTTGAAAATGTGATTGTGGGGAGGAGACAGGGGGCAATAACAGTGTACTGAGAAGTCCCAGGATATAAAGTGACAGATTATATAGGAATATTTATTTATTTAAAAGAATTGGAGGGTTGCCCATATTAAACACAACTTGAAGATGACTATGATCAAACGGTAATTCCAGGTCTGAATGACAACATTTGCAGGAAGCAAAATATCATATTGTGCTCAATACGCAAACAAGAACTCCATTACACCTTCTCTTGCTTTCTTGGACTCCTCAGACTTTGCCAGAATGTTACAACCCTTCATGAAAAGCAAGGCACAAGTAGCAACTGGCTTGGGGGCTTTCTCTATCTTCACAAAACACATCCTGCAATTTCCAGCCACAGACAATCTGTCATGATAGCAAACAGGAGGAATTTGCATTCCAACCTTTGCACAGGCCTGAAGCAACTGTGGTTCCTGGAGATACCAAAACAGGATGGCCTGATCAACAAAAAGTTCTATCAGGTGGTTAGCTGCTCTAGAAACAGTATGGGCACATCCCATAGCAGTCTCGGTAACACCAGCAAAAGTCTTAACGGACAGCAGAGAATCAATACTTAAATGGGCCGCAAGGCTCCATTACATTTGTAGAAGAGTAAAGAAAGGAACTCTTCCTCAGCTGAGGAGGCTTCTTTACCTCAAAACTCCGAGGACACGATTAAAGGGGCCCTGTTGGAAAAGTGTGAGTAGGATGATCACTTTTCAGAATCCTGTGACATGTTGTTAGGGTATTTTGCCAATAAAATGACTTGTACTTATTTTGACTTAGTTTGCACGTTGACAGGAATAAGTGGGGGTAACTTGGGTAGCTTCTTGCAATATTTTCTGGAATTGTATTGGCTTTGTGGACTCCAAATTACATGGATAAGGTGTTGGTAACACATGCTCTTGCCACTTGCCAGTTGAACTATATTTTACCTGTTCTCCTTAGAGTGGCTAGGAGCCGTGCACGTAGCTGGATTCATGAGGGAAAGGGTTGTTGAGTCCTTGGGGTTCTTTGCACATGGTTGTTTGCTTGCAGATCTTTCATTGCCCAACGAAGCAAGATCATCAGGACGAGCAAGCGCCAAGTTCAGAGAACACCAAGGACTCCACAGTTCTGAGCTACATATACTCTATCCCAGGGGTGTCAAACTCAATTTCATTGAGGGCCGCATCAGCATTGCGGTTGCCCTCAGGGGGCCGGGTGGGTGTGGCCTACTGGGTGGGCATGGCTAAAGTGCATATGGCCTACTGGGTGGGCATGGCCAGCTCTACATCATTCGCATCAAGGGTGCCTATGGGGGCCCGGGCAGGAATGGGACAGATCTGACGGTCTCTGGCAGAAGGAGGGTCTCTGGGCCAGGGCCAAGGCAGTGGGGGCCGTTCCCTCACTGTTTCCAGGATGGCTTCGCGGGCCGCATGAAACCACTTCGCGGGCCGGATCTGGCCCCCGGGCCTTGTGTTTGACATGTCTGCTCTATCCTATCACAAGAGTTTGTAAGTGCTCTATCCTATCACAAGGGTTTGTAAAGAGATACCGTCCAGGGTGTGAGTCATCCCTGAGAATCTTCCTCACTCTTCCAAGGCAACGAGCCCTGGCGATGTCATCCAGTGGTGTCAGGGAACAGCCCACAATGTCTTGTGCTGTGCTCACTACCCTCTGTAGTACTTTCCTGTCCGCGGCTGTCAGACCAGCATACCAAACCACAATACCATACGAGAGGACACTCTCTATAGTAGACCGGTAAAAGAGGGTCATTAGCCGTTGTTCTACCCTGTTCTTCCGCAAGACCCTAAGAAAGTGAAGCCTTTGTTGGGCCTTTCTAGCTATCTGGGTTGTGTTAACTTTCCAGGTCAGATCTTCACAGAGGTAGACTCCCAGAAATTTAAAGGAGGAAACTCTCTCTACACAGTCCTCCCCGATGTAAAGTGGGGCAGGTTCCTCCTTTTTTCTCCTGAAGTCTAACACCATCTCTTTCATCTTGCCAATGTTTAGGTGCAAGTTGTTGTTACTACACCATATGGATAGTTTTTGTACCTCCACCCTGTATACTGTCTCATCCCCTATTGCAACCTAAGGAGTCAATTCTACATGGTAATAGTAGGGAATGAGCAATCGAGCTCCTTCTTGCTCCTTATGGGTGTCATAGAGCTTGGTTTTTTATTAAATCACTAGGAGAGGTTAACCGTGAGCTTGCAAGCCAATGATACCCAATTATGTACTTCAGGAAATGCAGTACCTATTCTTGTTTGATGTCTGGCAACAGAAGTTAGCTGAGATGGTACAAGTTGAAACTGAATCCCAGCAAAATGGAGTTGTTTGTCCAGAATGATCAGAGCCGGTGGTAAACTGGGTTGTGCTGCCTTTGAAGAGGTAAGACTGATTGATGACTTAGACATGTTTTCTAGATTCGTGACTTAGCTTGATCAGAATGTGGAGATTATAGCCAGGAGAGCTTTGCTTGCTTTTGGTTGATATGCCAAGTTGGAATCCTTTTTGGAGCAGAAGGACCTGGCAACAATCACCCATGTCCTCATTAACTCCATAGTTGCAGGCTCTTCCATTCAGGGCTGCTTTTGAAGGCTCCCTGCAAACTTCAGCTAGTGGGTGAGACCACATTACACCTATGCGACTCGGTCTGTATTGCCCATGAGATGGTTTCCTGTCAAACCTGTGCAGTCAGCTCAGGAAGCATTGTCAGAGGCAAGGGATTGTCAAACCTGTGCAGTCAGCTCAGGAAGCATTGTCAGAGGCAAGGGATTGCAAGCAGGCTTTTCCTGTCAAACTGCAACTATCCTCCAAGGCCCAAGTGGTTACCAAAATGCTGCAGTTTTGTCAGGCTTCTGGAATGTGAGGGCCAGTCATATAATACGTCATTTCAATGATGCCGATCAGTTTTGTTTATTATGTTAAGGTATTGCTATGCTTATTTTTTATGTGAGCTGCTTGGAGTCTGTGGAATCAGGTGGGATATCCATTCTTTAAATAAACATGACTAATCTAATTCATAATGCTTTGAGATGCACAACTGCCTCAAAGCTAATCCCCTTAATAACAGATGCATGTCACAAGTAAGCTATGTTTGAATTCCTGCAGAGTGTTGAGTTGGTGAAATTGCAAAACAAATTTATCATTAATTTTCACCTTTTATCAAATAAAATTCCAAATACTTAATTCTGACAATCAGTCGTTTCCCAGGTTTGCCTTGGCACCATTATTAACAGCATAATGGAAGACTTGATCTGTTGACTGATAGGTTTCTGCAACTGTCCTGCATCTTTCTTACTAATATGCCCAAGTTGCTCATCATTCAAAATATTGTTTATGCCAGGGGTTTTCTAAAGCATGACATAGTACAAGCAATGAATTAGGACTTCCTTCCTTCCTTCCTTCCTTCCTTCCTTCCTTCCTTCCTTCCTTCCTTCCTTTCTCTTTCCTTTCTTTCTTTCTTTTTTTCTTTCCTTTCTCCCTCCATCCGTCTGTCCCTCCCTCCCTCCTCCCCTCCCTCCCCCCTCCCTTGCCACACCCTGATCTGGAATTGCCATCTGGTTTATACTAGAGCTTTCATCAAAATATATTCATGCATTAATCATAGAATATGCTCTAAATACCTACCACAACTAGGAATGCATAACTTTTCAACTCTTAAATGCTCTTAAGCATCTTGATGTGACTATATAAATAAAAGAGGGGAAAGCTATTAGCAAAAAGAGAACATGAGGACCATCCACAGCAAAGAGAAATTTCTAAGATTCAGTTTAACTTCACATTTTTAAGCAATATTCCCATTCTCACTTTGTCACACCCTTATTAAATCCTTTACAACATATCAAGTTTGGTCCCCGGCTGGCTAACAGCAGCAGCCAGAATGAAGTGGTGCTTAAGGTGCTAGACTAGGGTTGAGAAGATCTGAGTCCAAGTCCACACTCAGCCATGGAAACTCACTGTGTGATTTTGCGCTACTCCTATTCCAATCTGCCTCACAGAGTTCTCCAATAAAAATTAGGAGAAGGGAGCACTTTGTGTGCTGTCTTCAGCTCCTGAAATATAGTTGGGATTTAAATCTAGCTAATATATAAACTAGGCAGCACAATGACACCTACAGCAAATAGGAACAAATGAATAAATAATTATATGGTACCATCTTTCCATCCATCCTAGCTCACAAGGCTTCTTTGGGGGAAAATTGGAGAGGGTGTGTTATGAATGCAATATTGAGGTCCTAGAGCAGGGGTCTGCAAACTTGGCCCTTTTATGACTTGTGGGCTTCAACTCCCAAAATTCCTCAGCCAGGCACGCTGGCTGAGGAATTCTGGAAGTCCATAAGTCATAAAAGGGCCAAGTTTGAAGACCCCTGTCCTAGCAGGGTTGTCAAACTGCTGGCCCGCGGGCCAGACACATCACAAGGAAACTACGTCCCCCCAATTGCTGGCAATGGGGAAAAAGTTCCAATTCATCGTGAAATGCCACGTGACATCACAAGTTTGACATGTCTGTCCTAAATGACATAAATAAATGGTTATAAATTTAATGACAAAGAACTTTTTTAAAAAAAATGAAATAGTACGACAATATCAAAACAAGAAAAACAGACAGACAAAAAAGCAGCAGCTATTCCATATAGTCCTTGACTTACAACTTCATCTAGTGACCATTTGAAGTTACAATGGCATTGGAAAAGGTGACTTATGACTGGTTTTCGCACAACTGTTAGAGCAGCCCTGCAGTCACATGATCAAAATTCAGAGGCTTGGCAACTGGCATGTACTATATTTATGACAGTTGCATTGTTCTAAAGTCATGTGATCACTTTTTGTGATCATCTGACAAGTGAAGTCAACGGGGAAGCTAGATTCACTTAACTGTGTTACTAATTTAACAATCGTAGACATTCACTTAACAACCATAGCGCAAAAAAAAAAAGTTGTGAAATGGGGCAAAACTCACTTAACAAATGTCTGGCTTATCAAAGGAAATTTTGGACTCAGTTGTGGTTGTAAACTGGTTTTGGGGAGAGTTAAAAGCTGCCTGTTTTTAAAAGTCCTGTATTAAAAACTACACTTGACACAGGGGTGTCAAACTCGCAAGGTCACATGATGTTTTTGCAACATATCGTGGCTTTTTTGCCATTGCCGGCAATGGGGTGGGCACGGTTTTGCTATGATGCATCTGGCCCATGGGCCGCAATTTGACACCCCTCCCCTAGCAGTACAAGTGAAATGAGGCTCTAGTTATTTGCGCAATAGTCCAAACATCATCTGTCAATTTACTCCACCAGGATTGTTGTGAGAAGAGTGGAGAGGTTCACCTTGCCTGTGCTGCACTCTATGAAGACAGAGAAGATTTGATGATGCAGGGTCTCAAACTGTGGGTTGCAGGAGAGCCTCAGGAGAGGGATATGCAGGGCTTTTTGTATCATAGAACGCTCAAAATGGAGTTCCGGCACCTTTTTTGGATGGAACCTTGTAGGATAGGCAAGGTGGGTTGTATGACACGTGTGAGTTCCGGCACCTTTTTCTTATACAAAAAAAGCACTGGGGATATGTGAAACTTAAGAGATGAGAGCAGTGCTTTTTTTTGTAAGAAAAAAGGTGCTGGAACTTGCATCTTGTTAATCTTTTATTTAAAAAAATGTATATTCAGTTCTCAGCAGGACCGGTGGTTGAGAAGTAATTAGTATTTTTTTTTTCATTTTTAAATTTGGGGTCACACTTTTACACTAAAAATTTAAGAAAGATTTTCAATTCACCAATGATTTTTTGAAATAAAGACATTTTTTTACCTTTCGCACTTAGTCAATCCCTGTACACACACCCACACACATCAGTTGTGTAACAAAACATAACGGTCGCTGCCTGCAGTAAGCACTCAGCACGTGACCACAGGGCCAATCACAAGCTGAGCAGTGCCACAAGCCAAGCAGCGCCATCACAACCAGCACGAAGTACGCATGCATTGGACTCGACACACAAGCAGCCCTCATGCACCGTTTTAATGATTTTGCCGCCGACCTGCTACGCTCGACAGGGCGATTCAAATCCATGTGGACCAAACATCAAATTTTCAAAAGTTACTTTTAAAACCTGGAAAATCCATCAAAAAAAGGTGCCAGAACTCTGTTCCAGGGCATTCTATGACAAAAAAGCACTGGATGAGAATATCGCTATTTTGAAACCTTTGCCTCATGCAGGCAAAGTCAAAGTTTACCAAAATTCACCCTAGCATTGTTTTCCCCTTTGCCTGTGCAAAGCTTGAGAACTTCTGTGATAGGGAGATTAACATTTTGATGGCTATAAGCAAGTGGTGTATTTCTTTCTTGCCCAGCCCATTCAGTCATTACTTTCATCCGTGATGATGGAATCAGACAGATTCCTTCATCATTTCAGGGGGAAGGTTTGAGAATTTTTGGCTTGTAATATTTCCTTTGGAGACTAAGTCTAAATGCTGCTATTGCTATTGCTAATTAAAGAAGGAAAAAAGAAGCAATGACTAATGAGGGCAGATATACGTGTGCAATGTTCCCATGCAGCTACTATAGAACACAAACTAATAGCCGGGGGGGGAAAAGAAGCAAAATTGAAGAAAGAGTTGCATGTCTCTCTTATTATTTCTGAGTACATAGCTGCTCTAAATTCATCTGGAAAGTAGGCATGCCTCTTCTTTTCTCTTTATTTTGTGTTAACAAAGCATGGGGGGGAGACTCATTATGAGCTGCAGGAGCATTAAAGACATTCAGAGCAGGCAAGGGGGATGGATATAATGTTCTTGTTGGATAATTTTTACAATGCTCTGCATAATCATCGTAACCATTTAAACCAAACTTTAGTTTTCCAAAGAGCTTTGCAAGAATGGACTCAAGATATCCTTACAACAACTCTGCTGCATTAATCATAATTATTGTAGGTAGCAGAAGTGGGAGGCAGGTTGACAAATGCTCACCGTCCTGCAGGGTGGGATTTTGGGAGTTGTAATTCAACCCGATAGGTGCTGTAGTCTGCCCATCACTGCTAATGCTGATGCATTCTGGGACAGCTATAGCTGGTTTTCAAGGGTAGCCTCATATAAAGCATATTACAACAGTCCATCCACGAGGCAACCAAGTCATGGGTCACCATCAGAAGAGCCAATTGGTCATTCAAAAGATGTTACAGATGCACTTGATGAACTTGTGCAAAGGCCTTCCTGGCTACAGTTGCCATCAGGTCTTCAGGTAGGAGCTGTAAGTCTCAAAGGTTCCTCAGATTACATATCTGGCCCAAATGAGGAAGTGCAGCCCATTCCAGACAAAGATGGAAGATCCCCAACATCAGAGCATCCAATCACCCACAATCACAACAAAAGCAAGACCTACCCCCAAAATAAGCCCTAGGTTGATTTTTTTTGGGGGCGGGGTGTTTGGGCCTAATATCTATTTATTTATTTATTTATTCGGTTTATATACCGCCCTACTCCCAAAGGACTCAGGGCAGTTTACAAGGCAAAATTTAAAAACAATACAATATAAAATTAAAATTAAATTAAGTCTAGCCGCAAAAAATTAAAATCACAATTTAAAAACATTAAACCCCTCAGTCCAGACCAGATAGCTCAAAGAGCCAGGTTTTTAGGTCCCGGCAAAATGAACGAAGGTCGGGGGCAGTCCGGAGTTCCGTTGGCAGTTGATTCCATAGGGCAGGCGCGCCCACAGAGAACTGGGGATCACCCGTTGGCAATCCTTGACCGGTGGTACCCTGAGAAGGCCTACCCCCAAAATAAGCCCTAGTTTAGGGGTGAGGCACACGACTAAAAATCAAACTAGGGTGATGGTGTGTGTGGGGGGGTGGAGCTGCCCCACCCTAACCCTGGACCAGCTTACTGTTGCAGTCAGGCCTCCCATGAATTGACACCTGCCTCACCTCGCCGCCCCCCCCCCAGCCTGCATTTCACCATCAGAGGCCTTCCAGAAAGGCCTCTGCAGCCGAGAACTGAGCTATCGATTCAATCCATACCTTGGTTTTTGGTTGCAGAGGCCTTCAAAATGCAGGCCGGCACTCCATTCTCAGCTGCAGAGGCATTTCCTTCGGCCGCAGAAGAAGTGGGCCAGCTAGGTGGGGCTGTCAGTGCCGCCACCACGAGGTAAGACTATGGAAAAATACCCCCCCCCAAAAAAAAATAAGACTTGGTGCCATTTCTGGAGGCAAAAAGCAAAATAAGACCGGGTCTTATTTCCAGGGAAACACGGTACTCAGTATTGCTAGGGTTCAGACTCAGCTTGTTCTTCTTCATCCAAGACTTCATATCCTCCAGACACTGAGACATAACTTCAACAGCATTGCTTAGCTGACCCAGGGTTGATACATAAAACTGAGACTGTAACATCATTTAAAATGATAGAGATCATTTGTAGTACTCTATCAAAACCCTTATTGAATTAATATTTTTTTCTTTTTTTACACTAATGCTTATGGTTGCCTCAGGGACGGACTATATACTCTGTAGGGGACCCCTGGAAATCATGTGGAAGCTATAGCTGGTCCAGAATGCAACAGCACAAACAAGTGGTAGGCAGCTACACCAGGCCTCTGTGACATCCATGCATGATAAGCTGCAGTAAGCTATCTGAGTGCAATTCTAGGTGCTATTATCACTGGCTTAGGACCTAGTTATTCGAGGGATTTATTGTCTCCTGTGGGTTTTGTCTATCTTGTAAGATTTGACAGAGGTGAGGTGTTTTGGCTCCCACTGATTAAACAAAGTCATCTGATGGGGCTCAGAAAACAGGCCTTCTCTATTGTGGCACCTGTCCTCTGGAAGAGTGTCCCTCAGAAGATTCATTTGACCTTGCTGGCTTTTTAAAAGTACACTAAAACCACAGCTCTTCTCCCAAGTCTGGAGTTAGTGTAGTTGTCTGTTTATATCTTTGCTGAAAGCGGGTAGAACTTGAGTACTGTTCTCTCTAGATGATCCAAACTATCTGGTTTTACTGTTAATTTTACCATTTTGGTATATGTCAAGCCACCTAGAAACTGAGTGAGTGACTCATTCACTGGCCATCACCCATCCCTACCTTAAATACAACTGGGGTAGTCAGGAACACATGACTCCAATCCTTAAAGGCTAACATGATTGTTCTACCACCCTGTGAACTCATAATTGTTCCACTTCTTGAAGGTTAACGTGAGCAGACTTTTAGACCTAGTTGCTGTCCCCCTTGCACAGGTAACTTCAAGGTCTGCTAATTTGTGCTTATTTGTTTAATTTGGGAGTTGGATTTTTCAGCTGGTGCTTTCTAAGAGAGCTACCTTTTGACATCTCTTCAGATAGAGGTCCATCCTCTCTTACGTATCCACAGGGTGGTGGACGATCATGTTAACCTTCAAGGAATGGAACCATTATGAGTTCCTGGCTATCCCAGTTGTATTTAATGTACAGATGGGTGATGGCCAGGTGCATTTTATCAAGCTTTCGCTTTCCTCCCGGAAAGCTGGGAGTTCTTCCATGTACACCATTTGCTTGCTAGATCCAGGTGTCTTTGGGAGGAGGGAAAAATGAGAGCTTTGAGTGTCCCCATCTAATTTTCTGCTCCCAGGATCTTCCACAAAATTAAATTATGTCAAATCAAACCAGTTAGCCTTATTTAGTTTTGAAACTATTAATGCTTGCAGGCCCACTGCCTGTTTACAGGAGAAGCTTCTGAGTCCGGACATACTATAAGTACCTCCCTTTGACTGAAGTGTGAATGATTGTGTGGCAACGTTACTAAAATGGTGTTTCATTTTTCAAAATAGGCATTTCAGCATTGTAGGAAATACATTTCCTCAGTTTAGCTTGCAATATCTGATAATCTGATAAAACGGTATTTTATACCTACACTGGCATTTTTTCCCCTAGAGCTTTGTGGCAAGATTTGTTTCTTCCACCAGCCCCTCCCTAAAATTCTGCATGCCTTATTGAACTTCTGATGGTTTGCTTCCAAGGTCCTCAGATATATTTAAAACGAACTTGCAAAGAAGCCTAAAATATGCAGACACTTTTTAAAAAATGTCTTTAGTCTTCATCAGCTCTTTTAGTTTTGCAATAGTGGTGATATATCTGTAGCTCAGGTGTAGGATGAGAGTGAAGTTTCTTTCTCTGAGCTTGTGGGCTGGTTTCCGAACATTTCGCTACCAGGCTAGGTAACATCTTCAGCGAAGTTTAGGCTATCCTAAAAGATGTCACCTAGCCTGGTAACAAAACGTTTGGAAACCAACCCACAATTCTTTTAGTTTCCTAAAGGTGCTCTAAGTAAACATCTTAATTTGCTTCAAACCGATCATTGGATGAAAACTAAATTTCTATCCTTTCTTATTGTAAGCATGTTTAACCTAGCAAAACAGTTTTGCTCTTTAACTATTGTGGACATGGGAGCAAGAATATACTTCACTCTGCTGTTGAGAGATCCAGGAGAGGTAGGACAGATTCACCACACATCGCCACAACTGGAATGTTATCTCAGTGTTGTAGACTAGCTTAACCCCTAACTGAAATGGGTCCAGATAATCCACCTCCTCCAGGTCGCTGTGAAGATGAGCACCTACCACTCTCTCACTAATCTTCCCTAAAAAAGCAAATGTTTGAAACTGGGTTAAAATTGTCTGACACTGTTGGGTCCCAATATAGCCTCTTGAGAAGGGGAGATTCCACTGCTTTCTTCAAGGCAGGTGGCACCACCATCTCCCAATGAGGCATTAATCATTGCCTGGAATCAACCACCTCCATAATTTACTAATCATAGTTTATACCATGTTATAATCTTAAAGGGAACCTTTATAAAATGATGTGCCGTTGGTATATGACACCAGAAACATTATCTAGAATGTACTTCAAATCTAAGCTGGAAATGTGAAGATTAAAAAAAAGGTCCTTTTATCATGCTTGGTGGACCTACAAAACAACAACAACACTTTTTTGGTTCAAATGCATGACCAATTTATTGGATTTTAAAGATTATTATACAATCGAAACAATAACTTTCCCTCTTGGGATTGTTGGATAAACAATTGGAAAAAAATAATAATGGGTGGTTGGTTTTTCTATACAATAACTGCAGTGAGATTGTTGTAGGCACAAAGAATGTAAAAATTTGGCAATACGTGCCATGGAGGAATGTTTGGTGAAGATGATAAAACTTGATGAGATGGCCAAATTGACCTGTTTGTTTAAAGAAAAGACAATATCTATGTGTATTGCTGACTGGAAGACCCTTATGGACTTTTTGTGTAAAGCAGAAAAAATCAACACGATCTATGTTTTTTAACAAATAGAGTAAATGATAGAAAGAAGAGAGTCGGGATCTAACTTTAGAGAAATAAATAAATTTAAAAGTATGCTAATAATTGCTGTAAAGAAGATTGGAAGACTCTTTTTCTTTCTTTTCTATTTTTCCCCTACCTGTTCTTTTTGCACTTTAGCTTTCTCTTTTATTTCTTCCTCTGCCTTCCCCCCTTCTTATTGTATTAATTTTTATGCTTTTTTAAAAAAAACACCTTTCAATAAAGTTATATTTTTTTAAAAAAAAGAGGAACCTCCAGGCAGGCCTTAGCCAGCCAGGAGGGGTGTGGGGTCCAGAATACAGATGGCAGAATTCTCAGCAACGATGACTCTGTCCACTTCCTTGTGAATACCGGTAACTAGATCAAACTCTTTCCAGATAATTAAGCACAAACATGATTTGGTCACTTCCATAGAACCAGCTCAATTCCAAATGAAGTTGAGCAATATTCTGATGTCAAGAATATTCCTCACAGGACCACTTACCCTGAAGGATCCTAGCTACCCTCAATAGGTCATATGGTCTGCTCTCCATAAAGGTAAAGGTTCCCCCACACATGTGTGCTAGTCATTTCCAACTCTAGGGTCCGGTGCTCATCTCCATTTCAAAGCCGAAGAGCCAGCACTTGTACGAGGACGTCTCTGTGGTCATGTGGCCGGCATGACTAGACGCCAAAGGTGCACGGAACGCTGTTACCTTCCCACCATAGTAGTCCCTATTTTTCTACTTGCATTTTTACGTGCTTTAGAACTGCTAGGTTGGCAGAAGCTGGGACGAGTAACAGGCACTCACTCTGCTACGCGGCACTCGGGATTCTACCCGCCAAACTGCCGACCTTCTGATCGACAAGCTCAGCGTCCTAACCCACTGAGCCACCGCGTCCCTCTGCTCTCCATAGATTCAATAAAAATGGAGAAGTGAGGTCACTTTGCCATCCTTATCATCCCCTGGCAAATCCTATATAAAGGATCTTACCTATTCCTGGTTGGCGCCTCTCTTCATCTTTCTCACCTTTTTCCATACTGGCATTGCCGTCTCCAGCTTGCCCAGCATCTTTCTCTCCCTCCCCCCCCCCCCCCCCCCGTTTCCAAAATACCAAAATACATACACGGCTTCACTTAAACTGTTGTAGGAGTTTGAGAAGAGAAATTAAATTTTGTTGAGGGTAGGAAGAATAGAAAAGTAGTAGAATAGAACGGAATGGAAGAATAGAAAAGGGGCTCATGAGCATGCACTCCTAACCGCAATGACACCAAAATGACAAAATGTCAGGAGATAAGCTACTATACCATTCAATATTTGTGTGGCAACGTTGTCTACAAAGATGTCAGGGGAAGTGTTTGTATTGTAGTGTTGCAATATGGTTTATTTATTCCCCCGGCCCACTCCTCCAGTTGATGCCTATAGCATAGCTACGTAGGTAGCTGAAACCCTAAAGTTACACCATTGGCCACACTACAGACACTTGCCGAGGCACACATTTGTAGACACCAATGATATCTGAGGCTATCTATTTTATGAAAGATAAGAGGAATACTGTAAAGATATATAAGGAATAACAGACAAAACAGAGACAATTCCAAATATTGTCGTGCACTTTTTCAAACAGATAGATTGCTAAAGATGCTTATTATCTGGCCGCATTGTATATCAAAGCCATGATAATCAGAATGCTGAATGCATGACTAGAAAGGAAGGAAACGATTTTCTATCATGACTAATAGCACAATTCTCTTGGTGACATTTTGTGATTCCTACTACCACCCAGCACAAACTGCACATTTCCTTATTGCTCCATAATTGATTAGCCATACTTTTATAAGGCTAGCAATTTCCCATTACTTCATTATCAAAATTAATATTTCATTCATCTTAATTGACTTTAGAACACCACCATCATTAGATATAGGAGGCTTGGGTTAAAATCTAAGCTTGGGACACATCCCTGAGTTGAAATTTCTCTGATGGATTGGATCTAGACAACTTTGCAAAGGAGCTGGCCAAGAGTGGCTTTGGTGTTCCACTTTTCCTCATTCTTCCTCTTTTTTATAGCTTTTGCTCCTCTTCCATTACGTTTTCTCTTACTGGCCTGCTTTTTTTTATCCTAAAGCAGACCGCTGGCTGATCTAATTCAGTATTCTTTGTGCTGCATTTTCCCAAGATTTTAGCTTTATCTAGTCATACTTAGATAGGGACGCGGTGGCTCAGTGGGTTAGGACGCTGAGCTTGTCGATCAGAAGGTCGACAGTTTGGCGGGTTGAATCCCGAGTGCCGTGTAACAGAGTGAGCGCCTGTTACTCGTCCCAGCTTCTGCCAACCTAGCAGTTCGAAAGCATGTAAAAAATGCAAGTAGAAAAATAGGGACCACTCCGGTGGGAAGGTAACAGCGTTCCGTGCGCCTTTGGCGTCTAGTCATGCCGGCCACATGACCACGGAAACGTCCTCGGACAAGCGCTGGCTCTTTGGCTTTGAAACGGAGATGAGCACCGGCCCCTAGAGTCGGAAACGACTAGCACGCAGGTGCGGGGGAACCTTTACCTTTACCTTTTAGTCATACTTAGACCGAACCTGGGACTTTATACTTACAAAGACAGGAGCTATGAACTCTTCTTAAGGTTAAATGCTAAAGCTGTATAGCCATCTAGAGGAGGGTATGTCAAATGGAGGGTGTCAATTTTTGTATTTGCTCCTAGAGTTGCTTACTTGCTCAAAGCAAGCCAGCTGGAAGGTGAAGTCAGATTCTTCTGTGTTGATAAAAGAATCTCTTGTTGAAGTAGGCCTTGGCAGGTGCCCAAAGAAACCAGCTCCTGAAGTTGATCCTTGGGAAAAAGATGATGTTAATAATGATCTGCTTCACAAGTGAAATTTTATAAGACAATCTGCTGCCCTGTGCTAGCAACCTTTGAGTTCTTTTCAGTCCTTGATCTATTTATAGACAGAGACTAACATGAGTTGAAAAGACCAACAACTGCTGAAATGATCAAGGCTTAATTTAAAATGCACTAGATTTATTATCTCTTATGGGGGCAGAAAAGCAGGTTAACTGGGTTCTTAGAGCTAACAGTATTGGTTTTTATGTTAGTATTTATACACCATTCAATTGGAGTCAGGCAATGTCTAGACCAAAATAAATAATAAAACTGCCCACGTTCCTGTATTTCTCCCATGATCTGGGTTCACACAATGAATTGAGCTATAACCTTCCAAAGAAGCTAGGTTCATATGACATGCTAAGCCACATACACACAACAAAGAAGATTAAAACTAGTCAAGCTTAGTATATGTGAGTGTGCGGTTGCTAGGATTTTTAACAGATACAGTTAAGCATGGACTGTGTCACAGAAAAAAAGCCTAGAGTGCCAGCAAGGGTAAATGGTTGAAAATACTTAGAAATGGTATACACCGGCTTTGAATTCACAAAGCATGGAGCATACATGACTATACTACCTCATTCTAATCCACAGGTTGGAAGCTTGGTGTGGATTAGGATCTGTACAGGTAGTCTTCAACTTATGATCCCAACTGAGACCAAAATTTAGGTTGCTAAGTGAGAAATTTGTTAAATGAGTTTTGCCCCATTTTATTATTTTCCTTGCCACATTTGTTAAGTGAATCACTGCCGCTGTTAAATTAGTAAGTGATCCGGCTTTCCCCATTGACTTTGCTTGTCAGAAGGTCGCAAAAGGGGATCGCATGACCCAGGGACACTGCAACCGTCATAAATGTGAGTCAGTTATCAAGCACCCGAATCAGTGATGGGATTCAAATATGTGAACAACTGGGCAACAAAAAATTAGCTGCCAGTTCTGCTGATGTGGTGCGAACCGGCTGAATCCCACCACTGATCCGAATGTAAAGCATCACCTGACCACGGGGATGGTGCAAGGGCCGTAAGTCTGAAAAATGGCCATAATTCACTATTTTCAATGCCCTTAACTTCAAACGCTAAGTGAATTGTCGTAAGTTGAGGACTACTTACATAATACTGCAAACCCTATAAATTTAAGGTGCTGGTACTTACCTTTAAAGCCCTACATGGCCTAGGCCCGGGATATTTGCAGGACCGTCTGCTGCCGGGGACGACTTCCCATCGCCCAGTGTGCTCACACAGAGAGGGCCTCCTCAGGGTGCCGTCGGCTAGACAATGTCGGCTGGCGACCCCCAGGGGGAGGGCCTTCTCTGTGGGAGCGCCAGCGCTGTGGAACCAACTCCCCCTTGAGCTCCGGATGGCCCTGGATCTCCGATCCTTTCGCCGCGACCTCAAAACTTTCCTTTTTCATCAGGCTGACCTGGACTGATGACGGGTTTTTAAAATGTTTTAATTTTTAATTGTTTAGTTAATTTATTTTGGGGCTGTTTATTTAATTTCTTTTAACTTTTGTATTGTTGCTTTTATTGTTGTTAGCCGCCCTGAGTCCTTCGGGAGATAGGGCGGCATATAAGTCCAATAAATAAATAAATAAATACGCGGTGTCAGTTCGCATGGAGCATTGTTGTATTGGCTGAGGATGTGCAACCGCCTGTTCCTGCGTGCTTTCACTGTATGCAGTTGAAATGAGGAACATAGTGTCCTTCAGACATTGTTTAAGCATTATTCCTCATTGGCTACACTGGCTGGGGCTGCTGTATTTCAATAATATCTGGAAGGATACAAGTCAGACAGATACACACAGAGAGAGACAGAATGGAGCATGAATGAACTTAATGGGGGAAAGCTTTCTTGCATGGGGATGAGACAGACTAGTAATTAAAATGACAATTTCCCCCAATTCTGTAGCTGGATACTTTGGTTTGTGGGTAACCAGGAAGAAGATTCTTGGTCAAAGTAATCTGCAATAATCTCCTTTTACCATCAAGGGCAGTTACCCCAGTTTAGCTCATTTCCTTAATCTAGTGCCTGGTTCCAGGAAAAGCAGCATATTCTCAATACTCTGGCTTTACAATTTCAGTGCTTGTGATCCTGCCACAACTTTTGTTAAATGGAAGCTAAAAGGGGTTGCAATCAGAAGGTGATGCAGCCTTTCAAATTAAAATATGAAAATTTTTAACTGGATTATATTTAAAACCTACCCGTATGTTTCCCCCCCCCCCCCAAACTCATGGGCTGGTATAGGACTTTTGTTGCTGCGAGGGAAGAGAAGGTTAACATACAACACTTAATCTCCCTGCCTTCCCCCCACCCCAATTAAGCATGCTGTGAAAACAGGGCCATAGATCTGGAAGGAGCTATTTAAGCCATTGAATCCAACCCTTTGCTCACGGCAGGATCTGAAAAACTGAAGTATCCCAGCAAATTTGTATCCAGCCCTTCTGTAAATATCCAGTGTAAAGAATCTCACCACCTTGCAAGGAAAGTATTTATTTCAAAGTTCCTCCCATTTGGTCTGGATTTCAAGGAGGCTTACATGGGGGGGGGGCTCCCCATAATAGCCCAGTGGGAAGAGAATTGGGCAGACAGGAAGAACAACTGGCTCAAAGTCTACCAGGAAGTTCTGTGGTCAAGTGGAGATTTGTCCCTGGCTCTTTTCCATTCCCCCCCCCCTCTCTCACACACACATACACACACACACCCCAGTCCAACAGTGGAATTGCTTCCTTGCATGGTAGTTCTATCGCTGAACTATTCTTGCCATTAGGCATATGCAGGGCTTTTTTTCTCATAGAGCGCTCAGAACGGAGTTCCGGCACCTTTTTTGGATGGAACCTTGTAGGGTAGGCAAGGCGGGTTGTATGACATGTGTGAGTTCCAGCACCTTTTTCTTTTACCAAAAAAAAAAAAGCACTGGGCATATGTGTGCATGACATGTGAGTGTTCTTCACATTGAACGCAGCCTTGAATCAACAAGGATAGCGGTGGTCTTTCATCCAATATCCGAAGGTGGTCTTTCATCCAATATCCAAAACTTCAGGGCCAGATCTTGGTGGTGAACCTGGAAGCGAAATTCTGCAAGGCAGATTGAAAGAAGAGCACGAGGGCTGGAACGTGCAGAAAAGGAGCCACGGGCATTCTCCTCCAGCTCAATCATTTCAAAGATTTTCTTTTTCTTTTTCCTTCAGAGTAGAGACCTACATATATAACCTTCCCAACCAACACTGATCTGCAGTCTTACAACTACAGTACAATCAGCAATGTTGTCTCATTTCCCTTTGCAGTTTCCTGCTTCTTCCAAACATGTCTTCATTTTAATGGAAACGCCTCAGTCAAGGCAAGAGTTCCTCTTTAGCTAGGGTCAGCCTGGGTTGTATTTCTTCTGTTCCACCTTTTCATTTTCCTATGGAAAAGGAGGGAGGGAGCACTATGGATCCCATCTTGGGCTTCTGAATGAAAAGGTGTGGATGAAATATAACAAATGAGAGGAACAGGCTTCTGCCTAGGAAAGTTGTGGCAGATTCTGTAGGGTGAGTTAGGCAGACTCTCTTGCTTTGGCCTAGCAAAATGGACCTATTCTTCTATTTGTCAGATCTGCACTCTGCCATCTTCACTGCCCATCACTGGAGGTATACTAATTTTTCCCATGCTTCTTTGAATTTGCTACAGTCTAAAGAAAAAGCTGAAGTTCATCCTGTCTCGCATGACTGTAGGAAACAGCTTTTCTGAGACACTTTCACATGATTGATGAAGCTGCTGAAAACCTTGGTTCTCCACCTTTTGCTTCAGTTTGGGGGGACATGCTTTGGGGCCAAGCTGGAAAGCACGCCATTATTTGCGTTTCGAAAAGTGGCCAGACTTGATCCGTTGAAGCAGGTGTTAGGCTTAGCACCACAATATTGTGCTGATTGCACAAACCTGACAGTAGTTTGCTTCAATAAACTTATCTTTTGTTTATCCCTAAACTCCCCGATCAATCTCTCCCAAATTTGACATTGGCATGAAAGACATCTCATTTATATCATTGCTCTGACATTTTCAATGAGTTGCTTGGTTTTATTTCATGGCACACCCCAGCAGCGTAACTATTAACTCTGGCCCAGCAACACATACCGCAGCTAGGTTGGTTTTCTAAGAGGTTGAGCAATTTACTAACCCACCTGAACTACTTTTTTTTTTAATTTTTTTTTATTTTTTAACCTCGGCTCAGATGATCAATCTCCCACTCCTATTTTGTAGCTCGATGGAGAGAGACCCAGAAACCGCTAATTCCTCCCAAACCAATTTAATCGCCACTGCAAGACAGCTGTCAACTCAGAACAACAGATTCACGAATTTCGGGATCTAAAGACTTACCCTCTTCGAACAAGCTGGCCTGGCCTGATGGGATGGGGTTGGGTTTTATGAATGTGTTTGAACTTTTTTTATTGTCTTTTAACTTACTGTAAGATTTGTGGGCATTCTGTTGAATCTCTTTTCATTTTTGTATTTTGTTTTTTTAACATGCATATTGCCCTGTTCGCCGCCCTGAGTCCTTCGGGAGAAGGGCGGTATACAAATAAAAATAATAATAATAAAATTAATAATGATAAAATTAATAATAATAATAATAAAATTAATAATAATAATAAAAAATAATTAATAATAATAATAATAATAATAATAATAATAATAATAATAATAATAATAATAATACTGCCACCGGCGAGATCCCCGTGTCTCCCCTCCGTTGCCCCCCCCCTCTTTAGCTTAACCCCGCTGGCTACACCCGGTGAAGAAGAAGAGGAGAGGAAAGAAAGAAAAAAAAGTGGTTGCGATGGGATAGGCCAGGGGTCGGCAACCTCGGCTCTTTTATGACTCGTGGACTTCAACTCCCAGAATTCCTGAGCCAGCATAGCTGGCTCAGGAATTCTGGGAGTTGAAGTCCACGAGTCATAAAAGAGCCGAGGTTGCCGACCCCTGGGATAGGCGAAGAGTCCTCGCTCGGGCAAAGGGACTAGGGTGCAAAAACTTGAGATCCTTCCAAGCACGTTTTTTTTTGTCCACCGGGGGGGGGGGGGAAAGCACGCACCCTGCAAAGGTAAAGAGAGCGCGTGCGCGCGCCCCAGCCCGCAGGGGGGCGCGCTCCGTCAGGCAGTGTAGGGAGCAAGCGCCGTCCCCCTCCCCCCCCCACCTCCATTTGGAACTTTGCTGACTGCAAGGTTCTGAAAGCGAACGTCGCGACAGGCGGGGGCGGAGGCGGTAGAACGTTCGCTTCTCCCTTCGTTCCATCCGGCCTGTTCCATCGAGGGAGGGGGGAAGAGAGAGAGAGAGGAGGAGGACTCGAGCCCGGCTCCACGTTACCCTCTACTACCCCACCGCGGGAGTCGCTTGGAGGAGTGGGCGGGGGGGGGGGGCGCGAGAGAAGAAAAAAAAAAAAAAAGAGAGAGGAGGCCTCGGCAGCGCCACCTTCCGGCCGTCGAGCCTACTGCGCCTCCCCCTCGCTCGCTCGCTCGCTCTCCCCCCACCCCCACCCTACCTCCCCCCCCCCGCTCCGACTCTCAATGTTCCACACTGCCCGGCCACAGAGCGTCCTCTGCTGCTTTATTTCTCTGCCCTCCCCCCCCCCCGGGCTGCTTCCATCCCCTCCAAGGACATTTTCTCCCCTTCCCTCCCTCCCCCTTCCATCCCTCCCCTCCGCTCTAACGTCGGGACAGGACGCCAGCGAAGGTAAAAAGGGGAGAAAAGGCTTAGGCGGCTGCAATCGGGAGCCTGGGCGAGCGTGGTGGTGGTGGGGGGGGGTGGAGGAGGAGGAGGAGGAGAGAGGAGGGGGAGGGGGTGTGTGAGGGGGGGCGGGGGGGGCGAGCGAAAGAGAGAGAGAGAGAGAGAGAGAGAGAGAGAGAGATTGGGAGAGGGAGCTTTGTTCTTGTTTTCAGCGCTCGCTGCCTGGCGGTGGTCAGGAGAAGCCGGAGGAACCGGACTGAGTTCACGCCTCACTTGGTGCGCACACACCAACCCCACTGGGTCGCGGTGGAAAGCTTCCTACCATAACAGCCTCTCCATACCTCCTGGCTGGGAGCTCGGCTCTCCCTACAGAGCCAAGAGGAGGAGGAGGAGGAGGAGGAGGAGGGGAGGGGGGAGGAGGAGGAGGAGGGGGCGGCGGGGGGGGGGGGACGGCGACGCCGACGACAACGACGGTGTGTGTGTGTGTTTGTGTGTGTGTGTGAGTGAAGGGGAGAGAGAGAGAGAGAGAGAGAACGAGGGCAAAGCTTCAGTTTTCTGCCCTGCTGCTGCTGCTGTAATTTTTTTTTGACGAGGACCATCCTTCTTCCTTTTTCGTTTTCGTGTTTTTTTTTTAAATTATACAATACAAATATTCAACCGCCTCCCACCCACCCACCCCCCAAATTCGTCTTTCCTGGATTTTATTTTTATTTTTAAGAGGGGGCAGGAAAAAAAAATATGTCGGTCTGTTTTGTAGAAACTGATCAAGACTCGGTGGCGTTGAAAGCTTTCCAGAAGGTGCAGTTTGAATTATGCTTCTTTTTCTTCTTCCTCCTCCTCCTCTTTCTTTCTTTCTTTCTTTCTTTCTTTCTTTCTTTCTCTCTCTTTCTCTCTCTCTCTTTCCCTCCACCCCCATTTCCAGCCTACTCTGTAGTGACCAAATGTAATTCTTGTTTGATGGCCGTGCCAACAGAACCCGAGCTGGCTGATTTCTGACTGAGAGGAAAGAAAAAAAAAACATTTGGAGTCTGAAATAGCAAATCCTTTCCAGCTATTTAAATAAGAAGGAGCCGAGAGGGAGTGGGGTCATTTATTGGTTTGGTTTGGGCCTCCCCATTTGTATAACAGCTCAAGTATTGTTATTGGCAATATATTGGGAGGAGGAGAATATGGTTGACTCTGGACTCCTTCTGCTCCAGTGTAAATATTTACAGGGAATTTGTGAGTTTTTTTGTTTTTAAAAGGGTGCAATGTTTATAGCGTGTCATGAGTTATTAATGCTTTTGCTTGAACACTTTGCTAAATTTGCCTCACGCCTTTAAAAATTAAATGATTGATATACTGTCTGAAGGATTGTAGAGCTGAACCTGTAAAATGAATTGAAATGTGAAAACAGAATATATATATATATATATATATATATATATATATATATATATGTATATGTATATGTATATATATATATATATGTATATATATATATATATGTATATATATATATATGTACGGTATATATATATATATGTATGTATGTATGTGTATATATATATATATATATATATATATATATATATATATATATATATATATATATAAAGATCCTTCCTTCCTTCTTTCCTTCACTTACTTATGGTAACTGTTGCTCTAGTCTATAACATGAAACTGAAACTTTTAAAAGAATTGTTCCACCATTGAGTTGTAAGGGGGCCTGGAGTAATTCCACTCGGATTGAGTGGATTGCAACTCCACTTAGTTAACTGATATTCTTTTGTCCCATTCCTTTCCTTTTGCTCCTTCCCCCAACATTTCCCAAGATGTCCAGTGATAGACAAAGGTCAGATGATGAAAGCCCGAGTACCAGCAGTGGTAGTTCAGACGCAGATCAGAGGGACCTACCAGCACCTGAGCCTGAGGAACAGGAAGAAAGAAAACCTTCTGCAACACAGCAGAAGAAAAATACCAAACTCTCCAGCAAAACTACTGCTAAACTATCTACTAGTGCTAAAAGGTAACAAAGCCACACTCCTTCCCTCCCTCCCTCCCTCCCTCTTTAGAGGAGAAAGAGGAGGAGAGAACCTTAATGAGAAGGCACTTAATGTAAAAGGGGCAAACTTGACGCTTTGATGAAAAGGCCTGTAATGAGAGATGGCTTTAAGGTTAGAATCTAGTTTCTGCAGGGCCTCTTGCTCAGATTTCTTTGGGACCTGTTCACCCAACCCATTTGCCAGGCTGAAGATGGGGAGGGGGAGGTTTGTGTAGGCAGGTTAATCATCTGAGAACTACTATGGAAAGCAGATGTGATGATGTAGGTGGGCTGAAGCCCACTTTGTGAAGGCGATCTGCTGGGCTCTTGGTTTGGTCCACTTGGCCCATGTGTATTTTTGCACCTTGTTGATACACATGTTTATTCAGGCAAGGAGGCCCATTACTAGATTCCCATCTTTTATAGCTGTTTTGGTGTGTGTGTAGGGGGGAGCACCTTGAAATAATGACCCTTTCATTGGCTGTTTTATTTTCAGTTGAGTTTCTCTGGGTGCTCTGAAAAAAGGAGGCTTTGCAAGTTGCACGAATACTGTGGTGGTTGTTTCTTTAGAGCACCCATGCAGGTCAATGTGGGGGTGGGTGGGATTTGTAGGTAATTGAAATGCAAGAAGGGCTATTATCCTGGCTGTCTCCTACCTTTGTGGTCCAGCAAGCTATTGATTTTCCTTTGATCTGGGAAGTTTCAAAAACTTGAGAACCTTCTACAGGTTGTCCCTAAGTGAACAATATCACCATCTGCATGTAGACTTTCTCACAGCTTTGCTTTCAAAAAGCACATGTGCTTTTAATTTTCTTTAATAGCCATTTGAGTTGGGCAAGCTTGAAATACCTTGAATCTTGCCTCTTTGGGAGTAACTGAGTAATCCCTTTTCCTAATGTTCTGTTTCACCTAGGAATCCACATTACAATATCCAGTAGTCTATCTGTCAAATCACATCAGACAAGTTTAAAAGTATTTTAAACTTATTTTGTTAAAATTAGTAGTAGTTTGAACACTTAAGTGGGCCAGTATGTTTGTGGATAAAACATGTTGCTATTGCAAAGTAGACTCATTAGGAATCTTGAAATATTTAATTGTACTTTAAACTCTACACGTATTATGTGAGAACAGTATTAACTTTTACCAGTTTCTCATTTAAAATAATGTACTAAATTGACACAATCAGACATAAAATGGTTACAATAAATCATTTTTAAAAAGGACATTAATCTTAAAAAAAAACTTCTAATGCATTTAAAGTAACTTGCCAGCTGCTGTCACAAAATAATTTATACAGTATGTTTGTTGTGGAGAAAATGACTCTGAATGTTTTCCTAATATTTTATTTGGTGTTTTGAAATTTTATCCCCACTATTTAGTTCCATAACATGTGTAAATTGTAGGGCACAAGTGTTTAAACCTTATCTAGTTTATATCGTAATGCATTTTCTATTAAAACAAAGCATAAATTGCCTAAACTTTTACAATCTTCAATATTTGTTTCCCCTAAAATATTTTCTTTTGGGAATCAGTTAGAGACCCTCCATCCTTTTGGTATCTTTTTGTTAAACTATAATAAAACTGATTAATTTTTTTTAAGTTATTGACACATTGTAGTTTCTGTCCAGGGCTGGATCCATCACTGATAATATCAGTATGTGTTTTATTGAACAGGGTCACTTAGCAAATCTTCAATACAAACATTGGAAGAAAGGAAGGGGGAAACGTGCATCTAAAGTTATCACTAGATTTTGCTCTGATCACTTGACTGCATAGTTATGAAGTGAACTGAAATGTTAAAATTCACTGTCTACAAGTAGAGAAAGAAAATCCAGCCAAAAATATTTACTGTGTAATTGTTTTTGGCTGTAATTCATTTCAGTTATTGGTACAAAGTCATTCTGAAATCTGCTTGTATTTCCTCTTTTCCTCCCTTTGCCTCCCTTCCTGGTTTCATTTGCATATAAGATTTTTTTTTGTGTAATTTTTTTTTTAAAAAAGCCTTTATAAAGAATGGCTGAAAACTCCCTAAGACTCACATTTCAGATATCTCTGAAGGGATTCCTGCCAGGCTGAGATGTAAATGCCCTCTCTGTTTACCATAACAGAGCAGGAAAAAAGCTGTAAAGTTTCTGTGTCCTGGGATTTGGGTTGTGCCTGTGAGAACAAAGAGGAAGCAGCCATGTTAGCAATACAGAAGGCAAAACCAATCTTGCATTTAACTGCATGGTGGTAGAGGGCAGTGTAATTCCCTGATTTATTCAACTGTCTCAAATGCTTTGTGCCTGTTCTCATTTTGCCAACAGAATTCAGAAGGAGCTAGCCGAAATAACTCTGGATCCACCTCCAAATTGCAGGTATGAGAAAATCAACTGGCCGGCCTTTGGGGGTGCTGATGCATGTGGGGGTGGGGTGGAATGAGGTGCAGATTTTTTTTAAAAAAAAGTTAAGGTGATTGGAAGATTGCTCAGCTACAGAAATGTGCCCGTTTTGCAGTATCTGTAGATGAATATAAGATAAAGCAGGAATTGTAAAAAAGCAAGGGGAACAAGTGTCATCAAATGCTTTGACAGAATGCTTTGATTGTCAGTGGCACAGGGTAAATGTAATATATGTTGGAAATAACTGCCTTTGTTAGCAAAGGTTTTGTTGTGCACATTTAAGCTAAATAGTGACGTGATCATGGATCTGATGTCTTAGTTTAGGACTTAGGAGATGTTGGATATTTGAGCTTATGAAAACATGAACTTAACCTGCATTTGAAAAAAAAAAAGATGTGGTTTCCCTCTCCAACTTCATGTTTTGGTGTCAGTTTCAAAGATAATTTAAATTTCATGTTTCCAGATTGGATGACATTCTAGGATAATGTAATGTAGAAATAATGTTATAGCTTTGGAGGAGATTGCAAATTATTGCGATGATCATTTTGCAGAGGAGAATTCTAAGTCAGCGTAGGTGAATAATTCAGTTTTTGAATGAAAGAATTGTTCAGAAGTTCCTATATGCCAGTTGAGAAATTCCCCCCTCCTTTGAAAATTAGGAGTATGCTGGTTGTTGTTTTAAAAAATTAGCAATGGTTTGCTTTAAAATTGCAGTTGTGAAATTTCCAGTGATAGAAAATAAAGTTATTCAAGGTTGTGGCTGATACTTCTATTGATTCTTGTTCTTAATCAATTTGTTACCTACTACAGTTCTCACTGACCATTATATTGAATGCAAGGCTGGTGTGAAGGAATATTGCAGCATTTTTTTTTTGTGAACGGCTGCTATTTAATTGGTTTCTGGGGAAAGGACTATCAAAGCCATGGAGGCTTGTTGTTGCTTTTCTTGTACAAGTGTTGTGTGTCTGTGTGTAATTTTCTTCCTAAAACATTTCAATCCAAAAATGTAATATTTATCTTCTTTTTTAAAAAAAAAAAGATGATTAACTCCTTTACTTTGGTGCTGTAGGTCAAATGCTATTTGGAAGCTTCTGGTGCAACAAGTTAAACTTGAACACGTGCAATTGTCAATCTGCCAATTCACAGTCTGGCACCTACTTCTTCAAGCAGTGAAAGAGAATATCTTAAGACTCACTGTAAAGCAAATGAGCTATGGGGGTAGAACTCCTAGATTGTAGTTGTACCTGCATCATGGGGAGATTTGGGCTAGACGCCTGGACAATCTCTACACCTGGGAAAGGAAGAATAATGACCTATCTTGTGCTTTCGTAAGGATTACTGCAACATCCAAGCTTCAGCTGAAAACTGGTATTTGTGTTTCGTTAAAAAAAGAAAATAGTCGCACTTTCCTTGCGCCATTTTTGTCGTCTCATTTTACTTGGGACCATTTCTGTCTTTTCATTCGCCACTCACTGCCCATTGGAATCCCTTGGGTTTTCTGAAAGGCTATAGTGGGTGAGCGGGGGGGGGGGCACGTGTGAAGAATGAACAGGTAGGACAGGCTGATAATTTTATTGCAAACTCTAAATGAGAACATTTATGGATTATGCTGCTGAAGTCTGACTATGAACTATATTTTGCCTCAAGGGACAAACTTTTTTTCTTTTCTTTTCTTTTTTGGGTTCTGCAGTGATATCCAGGAGAATAGATTAGTAATGCTTATTCTCCTCTGCAGCGCCACAGATCCTTTGGTGTCGTAGGCAGGTGAACTTTGCAGGGTAATAATATTCCACGAAGAGCAACAGTTTTATTTTTTTCTTCCTCCGAAAGGAAAAGGCGTAGTAGTAGTAGTAGAAGAAGCAGAAGCAAATGAATGCTGAAAGGGGAACGAATAGCACATCTCCTTTTAAAAGATTATTTTCCCTTCTTTCTGCTTCCAGGGAATCGTTTCTTTTTGTTTTTGTCGATCTCTTTGCTCCTTCATTTTTATTTTTATTTTGTGGATTCCTCTGGGGCCCTTTCTCTGGTGCAGAGGCCTCGAAGAAGGGGTTGGTTTTGAGCTGGACGAGGCTTTGCAAGATTAGAAGTGGTGAAGAGAGAGGTTGTGTGACCAACCCTTCCTTTTCCCCAAGGCAGAGCCGTCCGTCTTGCGAGCAGGGCTAAGCAGCAGAGCATGTCCAGGCCAGAAATTTATGGTGAGCCAAGAGTAGCAAATATACCTCTGCCCTGACGAAGGTTGCGGAAACTGCGAGTGGCGTGAAAGAATTCTTTGTGTGTCTTCCAGGATAAGTAGGCCAGTTAATGGTGCCTTGCTGCAGCTGACACAGGGAATTCCTGATGTGTGTGTGTGTGGGGGGGGGAAGAGATCAGGATGGGCTTTCCTAATTAAAAAAGGAAGGGAGGGGAGTCCAGTTTTAGAGTCCGGAGATAAAGTTCCTTGATAAAAGGAGGTCTTAAGATTGCTTTGTGAAGGCTTGCAAACCCTCCTCACCCATCCACCCCCCCCCCACCCTCGCCAAGACCTGAATACTTTCAATATTCAAATTTATCCTCCCATCATTCTTGGGAAGTTCATTATCTCTGCCCTGATGCCTTTATTATTCCTAAGCCTTCCCATTTTCAGGAGGCAGCTCCGATTCTTCTGTTTTAACACAATCAGTTTGGAAAGATGGATATTGCGTTCTGCGTTCAGGATGAGAGAAAATGAAGAGAAAAGTGGTTCTGCTATTTTTTTTTAAAAAAAGGTGGTTCTGCTATTTTTTTTTTAAAAAAAGGTGGTTTTTTTTGTTTTTGGTGAGCTCTGCTGCTTTCGTTAAGGAATGCCATCGGTGCTTTTCTTTGTATTAAGAACTTGGTTTAGCTCCAGCAGGCTTCTAACATCTGTTTTCAAAGTTGCATTTTGTCTTCAGACACGGATTCCCTAAGTGTATGTGCTTTTGGAGAACAGCTCTTTTTAACGAAGTAGCCATTTTTACTTTTAAAAAAAATGAATCCAACAACTGCAAAGAATCATTATTATCCTGGGTTGTATTTTGGCAAATGTCACAATCTGTACCGAATGTGTGAAATGGCTTATGCAAATGAAGCCGTATTTTGTAGCTGGAAATGCAATACGGGGAGTTGTGATTGTCACTGTTAACATTGCAATAGTAAATATGCCCTTTAATTGTGTTCAATTATTATGTGAACACACCACGCAAAGGGAAAGGGTATGTGTGGTAATAATAGGAAAGTGATGTGCTCCAGCTTCCTTTTGGGATCTTTATTATTACTATTATTTACTTCTTTATCCAGTCTACGGTTCTGGGATTTCTTTTTTTTTTATTAAAGAGTTTTACAAAAACAAAATTTTACAATATATCCCCAAATCCCTCCCACCCCAAACCCCCCCACTTCCCCCCCACTTCCCAGAGCTAAATACAGGATTATAGTTACAATAATCATATTCTAAATAAAAATTATGCATAATATACAATTAACCAAATTCATAATGCGCTTTAACTCTCTTTTAACATAACTACAAACAACGTACCAATAACAATATCCCACTAAAATCTACTCATAAGCTAAATGGAACTTTTTGGTCCCATATTTGTTTTGAATATAATTTATCCATCTCCTCCAAACTGAAATATATCTTTCCTGTGAATGATCCTTCAGATAAGCAGAAATCCTAGACATTTCTGCAAGATTCGAAACTTTAAACACCCATTCTTCTACAGTGGGCAAACTATCCTTCTTCCAATATTGTCCCACCAGTAACCGTGCTGCCGTTATGTTCAACATCAAGTTAGTTTCTTTAACATCACAATCTACAACAATGCCCAATAAAAACAATTGCGGGGAGAACTTTATCTTTCTCTTAAAAATCTTTTGAATGTTCCACCAAATTTTAATCCAAAAAGCTTTTATATTTCTACAAGTCCACCACATGTGAAAATAGGTAGCTTCTAAACTACCACACCTCCAGCATTTAGACTGTACATTAGGATACATATTGGACAGCTTCTTGGGATCCAGGTGCCATCTATAAAACATTTTATAAAAATTTTCTCTTAAATTTTGAGCCTGGGTAAATTTAACATTTCTGACCCAAATTATCTCCCAGGTGTCCAGCGAAATTGGTTCCTGAATATTTTGTGCCCACTTTATCATGCAGTCTTTAACCAGTTCCGTTTCCGAATCCAATTCAATTAAAGCATTATATATCCTCTTTATATGTGCACAATTTGAATCTCTAATTTGCTTTACTAAATTTTGATCTGTAGTTGTGATCTGTAGTTGTGATGTAGTTTGGGATCTTTATTATTACTATTATTTACTTCTTTATCCAGTCTACGGTTCTGGGATTTCTTAGTGCCTTCCTATCCAGATTGGCATGGCCAAGCTTAGGTTTCCAAACTGATAGAGCTGTTGTCACCTGCTGAGACCTAACCACATCAAAGTTCCTTACAGCCAAATAGAGAGTCCTTAAAGCAATAAAGGCAGGCTTTGATCATTGTTGTTTTATGGTGGGGATCTCAGAATAGAGATTCCCCTAAGTCTCCTTGGTTGAGTTAATATCCGTGGTGCCATTTGAACCTGAGACACTTTTGTTTCTAGTAGCTGAGATTCCTAATTGTTGCAGAGCAGGGCATTAGTAAGTGTGTTCAGATTTTGCAAGTTCTGCCTTTGGCGAGTTGGACCGAAGGATAGGTTTGACTTAAGGTTTTGATTGCAGACTTGCTGTTTCTGTTTTCTCTCTTTAGTAGTACCAGTTACCTACCGTCCATACTCCAAATGTAGAGCAATAGATGGAGAATGTCATCTTCCCACTCTCTTTTGCAGTTTGCGTGATCAAGGTTTTGCATCATGTATACACACACACACCGTTTCCAGATATCTAAAGATTTTTCCAAATGATGTCAGTCAGTTTGCAAGACGGGTTTGCAACATGTGGCCCTCCGGATTTTGTTGAGCTACAACTTCCAGCCTGCCTCAGCGTTAGTCATGCTGGCAGGCACTGCTAGGAATTCTAGGTGCCCGCAACATCTTAAAAAGCCACAGTTTGCCCCCCTCCCTCCTCCTCCCCAAAGAGTTATAAATAGGGCTTCAATCACTCTTCAAGTGTATACTTGGTTTAGAATTGTAATATGGAAGAGAATAAAGATTTCCCTTGTTCTTTCTTGAAAAAAAAAGATTAGTCTGTCTCTATTGCTTAAACTAGCCTTCCCCAATTGGTGCCAGCAAATGTCTTCTGTTACAGAAGAGTATGGGAATTGTAGTCCAGGTTTCCTTAATTGAGAAAGGCAGGTTGAAAGCCTTAGCTTATTTCGTGTGGTGGAGATTCAACAAACACAGGGGCTTCCCAAAGTGAATTTTTCATTGTCCGAGTGAAATGGAATCGCAAATGTGGTGAAAAGGAAACTTGGCTGCTTCTTGTGCCAGAATGATACTAATGTGCAAAGGAAATGATTGAATTACCTTAGGGTTGCTGTGCGTTATTTTGTTGGTATGTATAATTAGGGAGCCACTCTGCTAAATGTAATTGGGGATAATTTACCGTGCAGCAAACGTTGGCTTTCCTCATTGACTATGAGTATTGCAAACATCATTGCTTGCTCCTTAATACAATTACATTTAACACTCTTTAACTGATGAATGTGAATATTTTGCAGTTTGCTGACAGTTTGGATTGCTTTTTTTTATTTGTTGTCACTGTGGGAGCAAAGATGTCCTAATTCAGCAACATTTGTGTTAGATCTCAATTTTCATGTCATTGTTTCGGCTTCTGTTTTGTTCAGATTCACACTTCACATTCTCATGTAAGAATTTCTTAGATTTCACCCATTTGCTGCATTTACATTTCACACTTAAGAGAGGTCCACTTCCTATTTTTATTTTAATCACATCTATCAAGGTTTCATATTTTTTTAATGTAAAAAACTTGAGCGTGATACTGTACATTTAAAAAAAAGTGCAACGCACCTATCAGACCTTCGGTGCTATAGGGCAACTTAGCTCCTATCCTACCTGAACAGTATCATTGGAGCAGATGGGAGCTCCATCTTCATCTTATTCCCACGTTTCAAACATAGTTAGGTTGACCTGTATAGACTCAGAATTATAACACAAGTATTGGCAATAAAACTGAACAAAAACCATTTGAAAGGCAAGATGGCTTCAGAAGCATCATACAAATATTTATTCATTTTTGTTAAATTCACCTCCCGCTGTACACTTCATAATCCTCCCTTATTTTGCACAACACTAAACTTTAGGGCAGGGGTCTTCAAATTTGGCCCCTTTATGACTTCTGGACTTCCAAATCCCAGAATTCCTCAGCCAGGCATGCCTGGCTGAGGAATCCTGGGAGTTGAAGTCCACAAGTCATAAAAGGGCCAAGTTTGAAGACCCTTGCTTTAGGGGAATTCCAGACTTTTTGGGTGTTCCTGCACTAGATAATCAGCCTGTTCTGTGGAAGAATATTTTGGGCGTACCACCATCAGGGTGTGCTTTTCCACAGCCGAATCTCAGATGTAGAGACAAGCAAAGGAGAGACTGCATTGAAATGAACAGAAAACTTCCAGATACCTTTTGGCTGCAAATTGTGAAGAGCTTTTGGTATTCTTTGTGGCATGCCTGAGAGCCAGGACAGTTGGTAAACCTTTGTATAAGTATCATGATGTCATTATCTTGCTGCAAGGTTTTGGATCAATTTCAGTTCCTTTAAGTGCCTTCAAACGCAGTACCATATATAAAACACATTACGAGAGTCTGCCATAGAGATAAGGTAGTGTTGAGCACAAGTTAGTTGAAAGCATTTTGTACCAGCCTCTGTTTCATTGATAAATAAGGATCAGTTTACTATCTCTCTGAATTTCATACTTCAGCGGGATTATTACAACCCAATCCTGCCCCGAATATTCACTGTCCTTCTGCTTACAGTCTTTGCTTTATATGAACTTAAAGCTATATTGGAATGTATGGATGGGGAGAGTATATGGATGTCGACATGTCATAATGATGTAATTAGTGTCATACCATAAGCTCTGCCCTTTTCCTACAGGTGTGAAATGTTATGATGCAGGTATTTTGCATCATATGCAAAATATGATATGCACCAAGGCTTTTATTGTATTTATTGAAACTATGGTACTGCTTTCATTGCCTCCCTCTCCTGCCCCCTGCCCCAGATGCTGCTGACCGAATAAGATTCCAATAATATTTGTAGCTCAGGATTAAAATGAAGGGTCCTTGGTGCGCTCTGAACCTGCATGTTTTCTTGCCCATGTTTCATTACAAGCCCTGATTATGTTACCTAGTTTGGATAATGAAACATCAGCAAGAAAAGAATCAAGCTCAGAGAGCACCAAGCACCTCTCAAAATAAGATTCTAATAGATTATTAGATTCATAGTGTGCAACTTTCAGGTATATGTGCAAACATAATTTTTCAATCTTTTCTTAACTTCCTTTTGATCTCTCAAGACCATGCTCCTTGTAAAAATACTAGCCACTACTTCCAAGAGAGAGAGACAGAGAGAGAGAGAAAGAAGGAAGGAAGGAAGGAAGGAAGGAAGGAAGGAAGGAAGGAAGGAAGGAAGGAAGGAAGTCTTTAAATAAAGCAAGGACTTCTCATGTAAAATAAGCTGTAGCTAACTTGCACAGTCTTGGAATTACAGTGAATTCATGTGTACTGTAGTATTACTGTTAAGTTTATTATTTTTGCTGATTACTTACTAGACATATTGATGGCATTATGTGGTCATTTTGATGTGCACTACTTCATATCTGATTATGAAGTGTGGAATAGAAGCAAATAATATTTTTCTACTAAAATATTACTGCTAGAGCTATAATGGCATTTCCTGTTTTATAGCCCTGTTATTTAAATCCAGATATATATACTTAATAAAAAAGAAACAGATATTTAACACTAAAGAAAAAAGATGGATGAATGGATGGATAGATTATGTATGTATGTATGTATGTATGTATGTATGTATGTATGTACAGACAAACAGATAGTAAAATGCTATACCCAGAAGAAAATATGCATTAGGTTGTAACTCCGGAATCATTGTTACTAATTGTTGCTTAGATTTGTCTCTTAGATTTGTGGTCCCTGAGGTATTCCGGACCCATGCCATGTAAGGACTTAAAAACCATCACCAAAACCTTTTTTTCCAATCTAAAAAAAATAAAAACCTCACTTGAATTTTACAGTTAACCAAGAGGTTAATGTTTTAATTAAACCATCTACGCTCAGAGATTGGAGTACAGTTGCTTTCCCTTGGATAAAAGTTCACTATTTGGGACAATTGATGTTTTTTGTTGCTGCATATAAAGAGAAGTTTCTCTCAGAAAGATAGGTTGTCTTCAGTGTCTTTAAGATATTTCGAAAAACTTCTATCCAGAAATTCATTAAATTCTACATGAGAAAATGTTGTTTGTAATACGAAATCTGGCAAACTGATTTTTAATTTTTCATAACATAAAACATTAGAAGCAGCAATACCAGTAGTAGTGGAATTTGTTTCACTCTCTCTGCTTTCACATTTTTCTGTACTGTTTGCTATTGTACCAGTTTGCAGCCAATCATTTATATCTTGAAAAAAAGTCCACATTACATAAATATTCATTAAGCCTGGTCTTCTGGGGAAAAAAATGTCCAGCCCAAAGCGGAGCCAATGACTATGGCAGAATGAACAACTGATGAATAGGCCAGCTGTTTTGACACTCCCTCTCCAGACAAGGAGAAGACTTGAGATGCCCATAAATGCTCCAGATTGTTGCTCCTTGTGAGGAGACTTCAAGACAGCTCTCTGGTGTGTTTATAGCTATGGGAGTCAAAGGAAAGGAGTAACAATCATGCTCAAACTGCTGTCAGCATCTTCAAAAGGGTGCTGGGGTCAAATAATTCCTTTTCTAATTGTTTTTGGAGATTGCTTGTTCAAATGCCTTTTGGCTACTAGGAAGATTTGGGCCAACATTCTTTACAGCATCAAGTGAGTTTCATTCAATCTTTAATGACTGAGATAGTGAATGAAGTTTTAAATACAAGTTTACAGATTTTAAAAATTGGAGGTGAGGGGGAGAATTTAACAGCCAAAATGATTAAAACTCTGGTTTAGAAATGTACAAATGGACTTAAGGGTCCACATAAATATGAAATAAGATTGTGGAATTAATTATAAAGAATCCTTCCCATGAGAAAATGCTTTTTGTTTTGAATTCTTATAAGAAACATAAGATAAGACTTTAAAAATTGACATTCTCTAGAAGGAACTAAAGATTAGAATTAAAGGAGAACTTTTAAATTTGAATTACAAATGTAGAATGAAGCAAAATATTTTAATACTGAACATACTGAAGGATATGTTTGAACAATGAACCCAGAAGTTGATTTTACAAAAATATCTGCCTCTATAGAAAGAGTGTTTTAAAGATTTTATGAAAGAGGAACAAGTTTTACCTGACAAGATTGAGGTTTATTTCAAAGTGGATTTAAAAATGGCAACCTGTAAATTTGGCATGGAAAAAGATGTTCCACTGGGCATACAAAATAAACTAGCTGATGTTTTATTAATTAAAAGGTATGTATAAATTACAAACCAAGAGGTTGACCTGGACAGTTTTCCTATATTGGATTCACAAAAGATGTTTGTTAAAGCTTTGAAGAATTTTGTGAGAAGGAACAAAAATAAATAAATTGATAGGACATTATTGGAAGGGACTGAGATTGTTAGAAGTAAAAGGAAGGAATATAAATTGATTTATTTGATAAAGATTAAAATGGAAATGTTATCTCTGATAAACATAGCAGGATTGAAATTTATTTTATTTATTTATTTTATTTTATTGCATTTATATACCGCCCTTTCCCTGAGGACTCAGGGCGGTTTACAGGGAGTTAAAAATCAGCCATACAAAAGTTAAAAAACCAATTTAAAAAAGATTAAACTAACCCTGTGCAATTAAAAAACCCCAATTAAAATAAATTTCTCTTTTCCTGACAAGGCTTTAAGGATTTTTATAGAGAAGAGAAATGGGAAGAAAAGATCATTTATTATATTTAGGAGAAGGTGATATCACTAAAACTGCTTATACTTGTGATGAAGAAAGACATGTCTTTATTTTTTTCTTTATTGTTATTTTTCATCTATTTTTCTTTTCTACACCTATTTTTTCTTTTTTTCTTTTGTATTTTTATTGCTATAATTTTTTTAAAAAATTAAAAAATGATTTTTCAAATAAAAAAGAAAATAACATGCTGAAAGGGAAAAAGAGAGAAATAGAGATAGGTAGACTGACAGAATCCATGTTGGCATTTTTTTCTCTCCTTTGTGAATGCATGGATGAAGCCACTTAAGCACCCTCTTGCTCCTGCCTATCTTTGCAGATGTGATTCTCATGTATGGTTATTCTGAAGAAAGTTCACTCCAAAGGAATTTAAAACACAAGGGCGTTGCAATTGAGGAGTATAATCCTCTGTTTCTTTATTAATTCCCATATAGAGCTTAGTGGCACTTATGTAGATGTGCACAAGAGGCCACCTTTAAGAACCTTTCTTTGCAGACCTGGTTATGCATATAGCCAAATACTTTCTGCAAAACCAAAAAGTGAATAGGGTAGAATAGGGTGCAGAGCTGGAAAAAATTGTAGGAGTTTGGAGGCAGGTTTTGGCTTCTGTGAACGTGGTGAAGAGAAGATAGGTAGCCAGTCATTATCTGAATGGATTACTTTGCAATCTCTGGTGTCTACAGACAGGAAAGTATAAAGTGAAAGTGGGAGTGCGTGGCTAAATGCATTTAGATTTTTCCCCCTAGAACAGGGGTAGGCAACCTTGGCTCTTTTATGACTCGACTTCAACTCCCAGAATTCCTGAGCCAGCTGGCTCAGGAATTCTGGGAGTTGAAGTCCACGAGTCATAAAAGAGCCAAAGTTGCCTACCCCTGCCCTAGAATTACAGAATTCTAGGGCTCTGTGAAACCCAGTTCATTTTAAAAATAAAATAAAGCAGGGGTTTTGGGATATGTGTCAGTTGGAAACAGTAAGGAAAGCAATGCTTGTGGTTTATTTTTCTTCTTCCTTAATACATTCTTCCTTAACACAATTGGTAGATTCTTCTGATGTTAGTTAGGTTTTATGGATTTTAGTATATTTTAAGCTGTCTTTATTTTCCTGTTTTGGTTTTTTTTAGAAAGAGGATTGAATTTAGCAATTTTGGACCTAGAGTACTGTTTTTGTACATGGGTGGTGCAAAGTAATATAGAAGCAGTATGGGGAAAAATCAACTACGTGGAAAGGAAAAGCTTCTAAATGACTAACAAGTTCATTTCAACTTTTCTATTGATTTAGCATCTATATTGTGCTTATTATCTTACATTTTTATTTACTTATTTTCATTTATCAGCTTTTTATCAAGGACTGCGGGAGTGAAGTGATTATTGTGCAGAATCTTTACTGATTTTTCCCACAACAATCCTGTGATATCAGGTTGAGACACAGTGAATCGCTTAGTAAGCTTCACGGTTGATGAAGAATTTAAACCTGGGTTTCCTCAGTTGTAGATCAATATGACAATGTAGCTAATGTTTTTTTGTGTGTGTGAAACATAGTTTGTACCCACGCTGTTAAGATTACTTAGTTTTCAATCTCTCCATGCACAAAATGTCTATTATTGGTACACTATGCCTTGAAAATTGATTGTCACTGTTGTTCCAGGCTGGAACATGCATGCAGTTTCAAAGAGTTCACTTTGGATTGCAAGCAATTAAAGACAACAGCAGGGAGATGACCAGTGCATGCATGCAGCAGTGCGGCTTACAAAAAAGCAACAGCTTGCCTAAGATTCAAGGCCAAGTCAATATTCAAGAGTGTAGTCCACAAGCAGTTCAACTCTTCAGGGGCTACAGAGCAGTAGCCAGCTTATATGGCAGTGATGGTGAACCTTTTAGACACTGAGTGCCCAAAAACTGCCCTGACCCCCCCTTCCCCGCCCACTTCTGCCCCGCCTGCCCGCAGGGCCACCTACCGCCTCCATGGCCCACCGCAGCAGATCACCCAGGCGGCTCTGCAGCACCATGGCGGCTGTGCCCTCCACCCACGCCCCGCAGCGTCATCTGCGCATGAAGGGGAGTGAGAGCAGAGTCTTGTCTGCTCCACGCGGACCGCGCCTGGGTATGACTCTCCTCCAGGGTGGCTGCTGGTGAGGGGACTGCTGGGGGAGGCGGGGCCGTGGCGACAGCGCATGTGCCCACAGAGAGGGCTCTGTGTGCCGCCTTTGGCACGCATGCCATAGATTCGCCACCACTGTTATATGGAGTCAAACAGCCAAGGTTCAGGCAGCGTATGAGACTCAGAGACATGAGAAAATGGAGTTGAGGTTTGAGCAACTACTCTTGTGGAGCTCTGATTTAGGTCAGTCACCTGGGTGTGGTCAAATTGAGGCCATTAGCTCTTTTGTTTCTTGAGGAACCAAACATGATGGGCCTGCTTAGTTCTCAAGAGGGATTTGTGTGTGTGTGTGTGTGTGTGTGTGTGTGTTCTCTGCCAGCAATCATGCAGAACAGGAACAGAACAAGTTAGATTACCTCTGTTCTGCGCCTGTTCTGTATGATTGCTGGCAAAGTCTAAGTGCTAGATTGCTTCCTGGTTTGTGTGTCTGGCATTCTTCCAGAGCAGGCATTTCCACATCTGAATCCTCTTTCTCCATGGAGAAAGACAGTTGGAGGCTATGACAGTTGTGAAGATTTAATCAAACAAAGACACCAAATTGGGAATTTGCAGGTATGCTCATATCTTTTTTATCTCCAGTTTTGCATTGGAGGCCATGTGGGCTTTCCAACTCAGTGTTGTCTCATGTTAATACGTAACTCTAAACTGCATCCAGGGCATTATAATTTTAGAGAAAACAAACGTTAACGGATAGCAGTATCTTGTTAATGAAACTTCCAGCCTAATCTCTGTGGAGGGTGTAATTCTTCAGTGTTTGGAAAATCTCAGTCTCTAAATTTACAGTAGCTCCATTCAGGTGCTATAGAAACTGGAGAATTGGCCACGTGTGTGCTCAGGTCTTTCTCCTGAAGACTTTTGTACATTCAACTTGAGAATCTTGGCTGGAATGGAAGCCAGTGCACGTCTGAAGATTTGCTATTAATATGACTGGATTTTAGGGAAGCATCTGGATATCACCGTGGCTTAGTGAATCAAATTTGGGGCATAAATAACAGAATGGAGCGGCGTTTTGTGACTCAAGTACTCTTCAGATGTCCAAAAGAAATTGATTCGCTCTTCTGATGTAATGTGAAAAACAATTGTGTTCTAATTCCACAACAGGAGGCCCCTTGTTTTTCTGCCATATATGCCTATTACAGGTTGTTGGGATTTGGTTGTATTCCATACCAGCTATTCTTTTGATAATTTTATTTCATTGCAATAATAACATGCCTCCTGGATATGATAGCTGCCAGGTTTAAACTATGGAGTTCTTTCTTCTGCCTTTTCAAATCAGTGGCCATGTGGCTTTTTGCCCTGGAAAGTTTTTGCCTCAGGCTGCCTTTTTCTGCAGCATCAAAATTTTCCATTTCACCAAATTCATCATTTACCCTTTCTTAGTTATGAAGAGGCACGGTGGGGTTTGGATAGAATGTTATCAATTGTTGTTACAAATATATTTATGTTTTTGCAGTGCTCTAATAGTTTCTTCACAGAGTTCTTATGATGTGGCCTAATAAAATTCTAGAGAGCATTAATTACGTGGACATATACTTTTAGTAAAAAGGGATGCGGTGGCTCAGTGGGTTAGGACACTGAGCTTGTCGATCAGAAGGTCGGCAGTTTGGCGGGTCAAATCTCGAGTGCCGCGTAACAGAGTGAGTGTCTGTTACTCGTCCCAGCTTCTGCCAACCTAGCAGTTTGAAAGCACATAAAAATGCAAGTAGAAAAATAGGGACCACTCCGGTGGGAAGGTAACAGCGTTCCGTGCGCCTTTGGCGTCTAGTCATGCCGGCCACATGACCATGGAGACGTTCTCGGACAAGCGCTGGCTCTTCGGCTTTGAAACGGAGATGAGCACCAGCCCCTAGAGTCGGAAACGACTAGCACGCATGTGCGGGGGAAACTTTACCTTTACCTATACTTTTAGTAATAAATCTGAAGGAAAAAAATAACTGGACAAGGGAGATACTATATCTCTTGGTTTCATTGGGTTTGCCATCTGGATGGTCCATGTGCTGGTTGATACTCTCTTGTGCATCCAAATAGCCAACGTTGAGAAAACTGCCTTGGCACCATTCCTCCAGAGAAACAGCATTTCAATAATACGTGTGTTTAAAAATATGGAATTGGGTCAAAGTGGATGGGTTTTGCTTTTGTTTTTGTTTTAACATAGTGCCCTTACAAGTAAGCACGTTTGTTAAGCTTCCTAGTAACAATCCCTTTTTCTAATCCCATCAGCAGAAAGATTTGAAGCTTTTGTGACAACCATCAGGTATTTGCTTTGGTTTGAACTTGACCTGAAATGTCTCCAGACAATTTTTCTAAAACAATATAAAGGAATTTCCTTAAATTTTATTCTTCAATTTGGGGAAGAAATGCTGCCATTCTTCTCCTAAAGCTCCAGAATGGGACTAGAGCTGGGTTATCATGTTGTTTGCAAATGGTTAATAATATTACAAACCTTAAATAAAACTTAAATGCCTGTTACTTGTGAAAGCTACAGAAGCAAGACAAAAAGCACCTTTAAAATAATCCGGGGGGGGGGGGGGCGGGGGGAGAGAAAGATTCCCCATCCAACATTCTCCCCACTGAATACATTTAATGAAATTGTTTTCCCTGTTACTTTGTCCACAAAGAGAGGAGAGAATTTGACAGGCCAAATCTGTGTGGAGTTTTAATAAAAGAGCTGGTTGATTTGACGTTGGAGGATGTATTGATAAATGTTTTCCTCAGTGTCCCAGTTTGGATTTACTCAGCTGAGGCATCAGTCAGCATTTGAAAAAGATGGGCTTTCGTTGTTATTCAGCAAACATCAAATTTGGCAATTGTCCCCTCCAAATGCTAAACTAAAACAACCTGCTGCTATAAATTGTGGCAATATATTCCAGTTCACTGTTTGCCTTGGATTTGGCGTATTTTTTGCTTATTGTCTCTTCTTTTTGCCCACAAAACACTCATGTAAACAGGCTTCTTGCTGGTGTTCAGAACTTTTGCATTTTTCTTGACAGCTGGTTGCTTAATTTGCGTGTTATTGAGCCGATAAACTCAGCTTGACAAAAAAAAAAAGAATCTGTACCATTCTTTGTTTAGAAATAATATCCTAGTGGGAAAGCAACTTTCTTCTCCTAAAAGGGAAGGATCAGGAATTCACCTTGGACTTGGTTTAACATGCCTCAGAGTACAGAAAATACACTGTAGTCCCTCCTGTTGTTTGCCATATATATATATATAAGGTAAAGGTAAAGGTTCCCCCCCACACACGTGCTAGTTGTTTCCGACTCTAGGGGCCGGCGCTCATCTCCGTTTCAAAGCCGAAGAGCCAGCGCTTGTCCGAGGACATCTCCGTGGTATGTGGCCGGCATGACTAGACGCCAAAGGCGCATGGAACGCTGTTACCTTCCCACCGTAGTGGTCCCTATTTTTCTACTTGCATTTTTACGTGCTTTCGAACTGCTAGGTTGGCAGAAGCTGGGACGAGTAACAGGCGCTCACTCTGTTACACGGCACTCGGGATTCGACCCGCCAAACTGCCGACCTTCTGATCGACAAGCTCAGCGTCCTAACCCACTGAGCCACCGCGTCCCTATATATATATATATATATATATATATATATATATATATATATATATATATATATATATATATATATATATATATATGTAAAATGCATTACAAGTAGTTCTCAACTTACAGCAATTCATTTAGTGATTGTTTGAAGTTACAACAGCATTGAAAAAAAGGTACAATGACTGTTTTTCACACTTAAGACAGTTCCACATCCCCATGGTGACGTTTTCAAAATTCAGGCGCTTGGGATCCCCATTTATGATCGTTGTACTGTCCTGGGATCATGTGATCACCTTTTCACTTAACAACCATGCTACTAATTTAACAATTGTGGCAAGAAAGGTTGTCAAATGGGACAAAACTCACTTAACAAATGTCTCAACTTAGCAGCAGAAATTTTGGGCTTAGTTGGGGTCGTAAGTCGAGAACAGCAAGGACCAGTAATATCCTTCTGTGCCTCAGAACCCCACTGGAAAGGCCTGTCAAAGTGGTATTGTCATGGGAAACGAAGGGAAAATGGTTTCTTATGCTGCATACTACTTTGGAAAAGTCCCAGAATTCAGCCTTTCATGGCACAAAGTGTAGATTACACCACTACAAAATTTTGGTTTCTAGAAGAGCAAATAAACAGCCATTGCGACACTATCACTACCATTTGTGGCTGCTGTATATTATTCCCAGTAAATCCCTGGCACCGTTCATTTCTGTCAGAGAAATTAGATGGCTTAGATGACTGTACAAGCGGTGAGACGCTCCGACCCTCTGTACTTCCCCGGAGGACCCGGGAGCGAAGGTGTGCAGCCTCCTATGCTGAGGCTGGTCTACCTGAATGCCAGGTCCGTAGCTAACAAGGCACATCTTGTTCGTGACCTAGTGGAGAGCGAGCACGCGGACCTGGCTTGCATCACGGAAACCTGGCTGGGCCAAGAGGGTGGTGTCCCTCTAGTTGACCTCTGCCCGCCAGGTTTCCAGGTGCTGCACCAGCCTCGGACCCACGGGAGGGGCGGGGGAGTGGCAGTTATCATCAGGGAATCCCTTAGCCCGCGAGAGATCACCGTCCCTCAGATGGTCGGGTGTGAGTCTCTCCTACTGAGATACGGCCCGGGAGCGCAGTTGGGCCTGCTGCTAGCATACCTACCACCTAATCGTGCAGCAGCAGCCCTGCCCGAGCTACTCGATGTCCTCTCAGGGTTGGTGGTTGAATTCCCAAGACTCATGGTCTTGGGCGACTTTAACCTACCGTCCCTGGGAGGATCGTCCGATCTGGCTCGGGAGTTCATGGCTTCCATGACGGCCATGGACCTGTCGCAAATAATTTCTGGACCGACTCATGAGAGAGGCCACACCCCAGACTTAGTGTTCTTGTCTGGACGGTGGCGCGATGATTTCGGTGGGGGTGCCACGACTGTTATGCCCCTGTCATGGACCGATCATCACCTCGTGCGGCTAGACTTCCCCTTTGCCACCCCCCGCCGTGGGTGCACGGTGCCAACCAGATGGTACCGCCCTAGGCGCCTAATGGACCCTGATAGGTTCCAGGCAGCGCTTGGGGACGCACATGCACTCCCTGCTCACAGCTCGGCGGATGCCTTAGTGGAAGCCTGGGAGAAGGCAGCCACGGAGGCTCTGGACCGAGTTGCACCCATGCGGCCTCTGACCCGGCGCAGATCCCAGCGAGCCCCATGGTTCACCGCGGAGCTCCGGGAAATGAAGCGTCGGAGACGGGGCCTAGAGAGCCGTTGGAGATCCAGTCGATCCGAATCCGACCGATTGCGATTAAGAAGCCTCACCAGGTCTTATCTCGCTGCGATAAGGGTGGCAAAATCCAACTACTTTTCCACCCTCATCGCGTCCGCAGATAATCGCCCGGCTGCCTTGTTCAGGGTGACTCGCTCCCTACTGAACCAAGAGGTGAGGGAGGAACCCTTGCAGGGTCGAGCCGAGGAATTCGGTCAATATCTGCTGGATAAAATTGCTCGGATCCGAACCGGCCTGGACTCCAACTGGGCTGAGTTGGAAGAACAAGACATGGACAGTCTTGTCGACGTCACCTGGGAGGAATTTGATCCTGTGACTCCCAAGGAAGTGGACAGGATTATGAGGAGGTTGAGCTCCTCCACATGCTTACTGGACCCGTGCCCTTCCTGGCTGGCATATGCAGCTCGAGAGGGGACACGAGGCTGGTTCCTGGCGGTCATCTCCGCTTCTCTGAGTGAGGGTCACTTCCCCACCGCCTTGAAGGAGGCGGTGGTGAGACCTCTCCTCAAGAAGCCCACCTTGGACCCATCCTCATTGAATAACTTTCGTCCAGTCTCCAATCTTCGCTTCCTTGCGAAGGTTGTTGAGAGCGTGGTGGCGCACCAACTCCCTCAGATCCTGGACGAAGCGGTTTATCTAGACCCGTACCAATCGGGCTTCAGGCCGGGGTACAGCACGGAGACGGCATTGGTCGCTCTGATAAATGATCTCTGGAGAGCCCGGGACAGGGGCCATTCCTCTGTCCTAGTCTTATTAGACCTCTCGGCGGCTTTCGATACCATCGACCATGGTATCTTGCTGCGACGCCTCAGGGGACTGGGAGTGGGAGGCACGGTTCTGCGCTGGTTCTCCTCCTTTCTCCAGGGTCGCTCGCAGTCGGTGTTGGCAGGAGGACAGAGGTCGACCCCGAGGCCTCTCGCTTGCGGAGTACCTCAGGGGTCGGTCCTCTCGCCTCTCCTGTTCAACATCTACATGAAACCGCTGGGCGAGATCATTCGCAGCTTTGGAGTAGGGTACCATCAGTATGCTGATGACACCCAGCTTTTCATCTCAACTCCAAACAACATCAGTGATGCCCTCGACGTGATGTCCCGCTGCCTGAAAGCGGTCCGGGAATGGATGGGGAGGAACAGGCTTCAACTGAACCCGGACAAGACTGAATGGCTGTACGTACCGGCTAGCCAGGATACTCAGAACATCCCATCCCTTAACATCGGGGACGAGTTACTACCCCCTGTTGATAGGGCCCGCAACCTGGGTGTCCTCCTTGACTCGCAGCTCTCCCTGGAAGATCACATAGGAGCTGTGACCAAGGGGGCCTTCTCCCGGGTTCGACTAGTTCGCCAATTACGGCCTTATCTGGACCTGGATGCCTTACGTACAGTCACCCATGCTCTTGTGACCTCTCGCCTAGACTACTGTAACGCTCTCTACTTGGGGCTGCCCTTGAGATCCACTCGGAAGCTTCAACTGGTGCAAAGTGCAGCGGCGCGGACACTCTTGGGAGCCTCCCGATACTCCCATATCACACCTCTCCTCCGTGCGCTGCACTGGCTTCCAGTTGCCTTCCGTGTGAAGTTCAAGGTGCTGACAATGACATACAAAGCCCTACATGGCATGGGTCCGGACTACCTGCGGGAGCACCTTCTGCCAATGTCAACGCCCCACCGTCCTGTGCGCTCCCACAGAGAGGGCCTCCTCAGGGTGCCACCGCTCAAGGAATGTCGGCTGGTGGCCCCCAGGGGGAGGGCATTCTCAGTGGGTGCGCCAGCCCTCTGGAACAGCTTGCCAACCGAAATCCGGATGGCCCCCGACCTCCGCACCTTCCGGCGCGAATTAAAAACTTACCTGTTCCAGCAGTCCGGCCTGGCCTGATAGCTCTTATTGGGGTCCCAATTTGTATTTTACTATTGTTTGTTTTTCACTACGGTTCATTCTGTATGCCTATCTTATTCTGTACACCGCCCTGAGTCCCTCGGGAGAAGGGCGGTTTATAAAAACAAATAAATAAATAAATAAATAAATAAATGCCACAGTTGTTTTCAGTAATTACTAATTTCGTTGTGGAGTTGACAGGTTTCAGGTAATAGAAGATATTGATTATTGTCCTAAAATCAAAGTTCTGGTGACTGAAGTGGATGCAGTTTAACAAAGACCTGAGTTTTTCCAGGCAGATTTTCCAGCATCTAAATATCTGTTAGTATATTTAGCCACCTATGTAAAGATTGGTCCACATGCTTTCTTTGTTCTTTCACTTTTTCTTTTTACAGAAATTCATCTGCCTGTTGCAAATTTGGGCCGGAAGCAATTTTCCCTGAGGTCCAAGGAGCCTAAAAGGGCTCTTAATTTGAAAGAAGCTTGAACAGTCCTCTCCTAGGAGGAATTCACACAGGCAGATTCCTTGACTCTGGTTGAACCATGTGGCATTTCCTCTCTTTTAAACTGGGCTTTTCACATTTTTATTGACTAACAGGGAAAAAGTGGTTCCAAAAGTTGCTGCTGATTGGGCAAACTTTAGAAGTTGGGAGTTTAGCGTTTTCATCTTGGTTGCCTTAAGAGCTCCAGGCCGTTCTGTGTGTATCCAGGGGTATCAGTAATTTGAGCTTTCCTAAGCAAAGAAATCTGAGATCTTCTTTGATTGTGTATATTGCTCTCCATGCTATCAATCTCACAGTAATTACTGAAAACAACTGTGGCATTTAGTCATCTAAGCCATCTAATTTCTCTGACAGAAATGAACGGTGCCAGGGATTTACTGGGAATAATATACAGCAGCCACAAACGGTAGTGATAGTGTCGCAATGGCTGTTTATTTGCTCTTCTAGAAACCAAAATTTTGTAGTGGTGTAATTTACACTTTGTGCCATGAAAGGCTGAATTCTGGGACTCTTCCAAAGTAGTATGCAGCATAAGAACTTGCGTGTACAGTATTCATTATTGGCATAATTCTTCTCCCGTTAGCCAGGGGAATGGAGTTTTAGAGAAGGCTTAAATTGCTTGATGAAGTAGACTTGACAGACTTTTAAGTCTTTGTCACAGCCTTAAGGGCTAGAAGCTGATAGGATGAGCGATATTAAACCCCACTGATTTCATAGCATTAGTAAGTACAGGCTTAAGGTTCTTTTTGTGAAATCTCTGAGATTCAAACAGACTAAATTTAACTGAATCCTCTCCTCTCCGTCACCCCTCCCCTTCACACTGCACTTTCAAACAACAGGGCGGTCTGCTTTTTTTTCTTTTTTGGCCAGAAATGATGTTCCCTTTATAGGCATTATTAACTATCTAGCAATGGCACTTAGACTTATATACCACTCCATAATGCTTTACAGCACTGTCTGGGCAGTTTACAATATCAGCATATTGGCCGCAACAACCTGGATCCTCATTTTACCAGTCTCAGAAGGCTGAGTCAATCTTGAGCTGGTCAGGATAACAATCTTATTTTTTCCTAATTATGTTTCTGGCAACTCTTAATAGGAATGCAGTACACAGGGTGGTAAAATGTATCTCTTTCCTCTCTGAAACCATTGAAAATCTCCTGGTCAAAACAGATAAAACATACCTATGGGCTGAAAGAATGCCGAATTATGTCTGTGAGCCCACACATTTTTAGGTCGATAGATCCAACAGTAATCTCAGCTCTGGAAAATTACTCTTAATTAATATAGTCCTGACTATAGAGGATAGATAGATAGATAGATAGATAGATAGATAGATAGATAGATAGATAGATAGATAGATAGCCATTAGCACAACCTTTTATTTTAGACAGGCTGTCAGATAATGCCTGCAGCTGTCATAGGAATTTATTCTTGTTCTTGACTACTGGTGCTGTTTCCCAGTGGTACCATTTGTGATTTTGAAGAGGCAAAAGGCTTTTGCTTTATCCCTTATCAGCTCGTTTGAAAGTAATGCTTAACTGAGGTGATTGCCTACCATTTTTGTTGGAATGATGACAAGAGAAAGTAGGGGGAAAGCGAGACAGAAATTTTTTTTTGAAAGGAGGAAAAGCTCAAATCAGAGGTTAATTTTACTTTTGCAGTTGTGTACCATCCAGGATCCTTTGAATCAGAGGAGATTTTAAATGTTGGCAACAATTGAGCATTTGTGCCCAGCCTGAGTCCTAGGATTAAAACTGCTGTTTTGGGTCTAAGAAACAGTTAGGTGGACAGAAGGAAGTTAGCACTCAGACGAGATGCTGTGTACTGCATTCCTATTAAGAATTAATAGGAGAGAAGGGAGAGAGAAGGAAGAGCGAGGATTGGGGGGAGGAGGGGAGGGACCTTTCCCCATGGAATATGTAGGCTTCTATGCCATTGTCTGTAAGGGACACGGTGGCTCAGTGGGTTAGGACGCTGAGCTTGTCGATCAGAAGGTCGGCAGTTTGGCGGGTCGAATCCCGAGTGCTGCGTAACAGTGAGCACCTGTTACTCGTCCCAGCTTCTGCCACCCTAGCAGTTCGAAAGCATGTAAAAATGCAAGTAGAAAAATAGGGACCACTACGGTGGGAAAGTAACAGCGTTCCATGTGCCTTTGGCGTCCAGTCATGCCGGCCACATGACCACGGAGACGTCCTCGGACAAGCGCTGGCTCTTCGGCTTTGAAACGGAGATGAGCACCGGCCCCTAGAGTCAGAAACAACTAGCACGCATGTGCGGGGGAACCTTTACCTTTACCTGTGCCATTGTCTAATGCAGGAAAACGATTTATACACTTGTCCCTTCGCTGAGGCATTTGAAAACTAGTTTGATGAAGCTCTAAGCTTGCCAATCTTGATGGCAGAACCGCCTGATTCGACCGTGGCTTTCTTTTGTAGTTAATCTTTCCTGAAGGCAAATCAATGAATTGCAGCCTTTTAAAGATGTGTTTACCTGATGATAACTCTTATTTACCCAATACTATTATAAGAAAGTGATTTATTGGTATATTGGGGAGGGACCTGGTGATTTAATTTTGTAGGAGCAAGTTGGAGGAAAGAAACAGAAGAAAGGTGATGTCACTGAGTACAGCAGCAGTTGTAACACTCTATTGTTTTGTTTTGATTTTAACTCATTATCGCTCCTTTTTTTGTCACCTCTTAGTCCTTCAGTGTAACAGCTAGTTCTTAATGGTAATAGTGATGCTGCAAAATACTAAACATAATAGAATTTTAAGGCAATTAAGTGCCTAATAGTATCTTCAAAAGTGTTATTAATTTAGTGGACTTGACAAGGCTTGGAGATCAGCAAGTGGTTTTTCTCCCTAGCAGTGAGTGCTCTGCAAGGATTCAAACATATTCTTGTTGTAAACTGCTTGGTGTTAGGCAAAAAAAAAGAGAAAGAATTTAATTTCAAAAATAGGTCTGCAGCCTGAGTATGACTTCTTCTATGTACACACGTTTGCACATACAAAATTGGAGGTGCTTCAGTAAAGTTACATGTGTTTAGCACATTAAAGTCTGTATTCGGGACCTTCAAAAGCCTGTGTGTTATCAGTATTTTCTTTTGATCAGATCACTGAATCCAGATGGAGGAGTATGTGTACAACGCGTGTAGGTCAGTTTTCCGTCTGGTTGGACACTATCTATGGTAGTTTCAGTCCACCACATTTGAAAGGTACACGTGATGCCATGTGAACCTTGGTGTCCTTACAAAAATGAATGCAATTAGGTTATTGTTGCATCATGATAACAGCTGATGCGGATTACACATTCAGCGTTACTTGCATTATTGTGTCCTAGTGGACTTTGCTAGACATGTAAGCAGTAGGTTGGAGAAAACTAACATTGGTTAACGCCAGAATCTTGAGGGTAAGTAGAACAGTGAAACTAGTGAGGGAGAGGGAGTACAAATAATCCTTGACTTACAACCACAATTGGGGCCAGAATATCCATTGCAGAGCAAGGTGCCTATTAAGGGAGTTGCACCTGATTTTATTCACCTTTTTGCCTTGGTGATTCAGTGAATCATTGAGGTTGTTAAGTGAATCATGCAGTTGTTAAACAAATCTGGCTTCCCCCATTGACTTTTGTGGGGAGCCTCCTAGAAAATTTGCAAACTGCAATCATATAACCCCAGGATCCTGCAACTGTTGTTAATACATGCCTATTGCCCAGGGCCCAAATTTTGTTCTTGTGACTGGGGATGCTGCGATGGGCGTAAGGGCAAGGACCATCAGATGTCACTTTTTTCAGCTCCATCGTAACTTTGAATGGTCATTAAATAAATGGTCATAAGTCAAGGACTATCTGTATTAGTTCAGATAACCGACTGTCAATTTACTCAGGAGCCCAGCATGCTGGTTAAGACTACAGAATGACATTTTTCCTTTGCGGATAGGGTATTTCAAGGTTCATCCCTGAGAAAGCTTTTTATTTTTTTTAAAAAAAATGCCTCCAGAGAGTTGCTGATTAAAACAAATGGAAAAATCCAAGGTTTTAATGCATCTCTAACAGAGCACTAGCCTGTCCTCCCAGAAATAAAAGTCAGCACAAACGTACTTAAGTTATAATTTATTTTGTAATGTGGGGGGGGGGGGAAACCCATGTGTTTATTTTACTGAGGATTTAAAATAGCACTGTTTGTTGCTTTAATAAAGAGGTCAGGTAGAATACCCAATATTTTCCTTCCAAATTGATCTTGATAATTCTGCAATGTGAATTGTAAGACAAATGCAGCTTATTTGTATGTATGCTGTTATCTCTGAATATACTTTCTGTCTTTCTCTGTGGTGGTTCTGGTACCTCTTTGGGATGTCACTGTCTTTTGGGCCCAGATGTTCGTTGTTTGGAATCACAACTGGCTCCAGCAGGAAGAGAGACTTAACTGCAGTTTTCCTTCCTTCCCCATCTTTGATTGGACGTATATGAATGCCATTCTTTTCATTGCATCTTGTTTTGGAAATCTGACAGGACTGGAAGGTGGCCTACAGGATTTATCAGACAAAGCTTCAAAGCTGTTCAAGGCAGAAACTGAACGCTTCTATTGATCAGCTGACAGTGTCAATATGTGGCTTTCCACTCAGGTCAACGATGCAGTTTTGTATAAATGGGATGTTCCTGGCCAGTCCCATGACTACGTCTGGTACTGCCCTAAAAATAACCTAAATACATAAATAAAACATCGAGGAGGTTTGACTAAGTGCTAACACAGCTTTATAATGCAGTGCTCTGCTAATTTTGGAAGCCAAGCTGAGGTTGAGAGTGGCTTAACACCGTTCTGCAATTTATCTGGTGTTTCCTACTTCCTTGTTGCAGATTGGGGGTTTGGCTGAGAGAGTAATAAACTTTGGTAACCAGGTACACGGAGAGCCAATTGGGCGTAGTGGTTGAGGAGACCATGAGTTCTAGCTAAAAGCCAGCCAGGTGATCCTGAGCCAATCACTCTCTCTCAGCCAAGGCAAAAACTGCTTCTGAAAATCTTGCCAAGAAAACTGTAAGTAGTAGTCCAGGCCATTACCAGGAGTCAACACCATCTCAAAAACACCTCCCCCCCCCCTATTCCAAAATCCAGATACATAACTACACTTTATCATACTGATTTCTTCCTAGATTTCTCTTGCCAGTTCTCATTTCTGCCTCAAACCTTGTCTGAACTTGAATGCAGCATCTCTATAGTATTCATTAAAGAATCCCAATTTAAAGCTTCTGTGTAAGCCTGAAAAACACAAAACAAACAGAAAGATACTGCTGCTTTTTATTAACCCCGTAAATTGATTCTTTAAAACAGCAGCACCTTTTATTCAGCCTTGAACAGAAGGCTGGAAAGTCATAGGCTGCTTTTATGATGAGTAGAGAGATGCTGTGCTTGTCTGAAGTGTGCATGGGTCTATTTAATATGTAGCTATGCAACTCTTCTTCTTTTCTCCATGTTTGGTTGAGCAAAATGCATAGTGGTCCTATCTGCATGTTTCCAGATTCCATTTTTCTACCCCCAGCGCATTGTGATTTTGATCTGACAGTCTAATATGAAATGGAAGGGAAGATGCTGCTTGTGTATGAAAGCCAGTTTGTTGTAGTCGTGGTTAGAATGCTGGCCTAGAAACCAGGAGACTGAGTTCTAGTTCTGCCTTAGGTATGAAAGCCAGCTCGGTGACTTTGGGCCAATCACACACACTCAGTCCAGCCAACCTCACAGAATTGTTGTAGTGCGGAAAATAGAAGGAAAGAATATTTTGTTTATTCACCACCTTGAGTTATTTGTAAAAATAATAAAGCTGGGATTAAAAGCCTAATAAATACATAAAATGTATATGTACACACACCACACGTACCCAGCTTATCATTAACAGATGACTTTCCTGTAAATGGATTGTTTGGAACAAATTAAGTGCTGGACCTTTGTTTATTGTTAACACTTCCTTAATAGATCCACACGGTAGTTTTTTTTCCAAAAAGCCTACACAGTAATTGGCTGTGTTGTTCTTATTTTGTGTTTGTTTTTATTACTAATGTCATTAGCCATCTCAAGAATGCTGAGGCTACAAGACAGAGTTAATATGCTTAAATAAACCCCACCTTCAGTTCCCAAAATTTATAGAGTCACATTTTTTGGGGATTTGGATCTGTATCAATTTGCTCTAAATATGTGTATGTGAATACAGTATGTATGTACCCAGGGATCAGTTGCTGGAGGGAAACAAAAGGACTGTATCACTAAAATAAATTGTACTATATGGTTAATATAATGGTTGTTTAGATACGGTTATATTGAGATGGGTGTATAGGAGGGGAGATGCCCAGATGGAGAAATGCAATACTTTAAAACTCCCATACATTAAACTCTTCAAATTTTGCCTTGAACATTTGCCATGGCCAGCATTACAAGCCTTAAAAAAAAACACGTTACTACTCTTGGGCTGCTATCCTAAATTTATTCCCAAATCAATTTCATTGAATCCGAGCGGACTTAACTTCAGTTCAGATACATAAATGCAGTTGGCATTGTCAGTTTCAATGATAAACATAGATCTCACGTGTTTACTTTGCACAGAGACAGAAAATGGTTTGCTTTATTTTGGTTTAGTATATTACGGAAAACTAATCAGTTCGATTGATTGATTGATTGATTGATTAGATTTATATTCTGCCCCCCTCCCCCCTTTTTTTGGTATAACGCAAGGTGGATGTGTACATAGTGCTCCCTCTTCACATTTGCCCTACAGAAACAGCCTTTGTAAGGTAATTTGTTCTATTGTGTAAACCTGGTGACAGTTTCCAAGGGAGCTACTCCGAATACATACAGTAAATATAACTCTTTTCCCAGGACCAAGGTTCTCCTTAAAGTTTGGATTTCATCTCCAGGAAACCCAAATAAATCTCCACTGGTTGCTGGGGAATATGCAATCTGGAGCCCAGCATGCCTAGAAGTTATTAACTTGAGAAGCAGCCTCCAGTGTTTCAGGGTGAGGAGGAGGAACATGCCGCAAAGGAGCGCGCTGTGTTGGATGGCTATTTTAAGTTGCCGGGCCTACTTCAGCTCCGATATTTGTCAAGCTTGTTGCGATTACTTCTTTAAATTCTCTACCTCTGCCTCCACCTCCTTTTCCCACCAGATGCCAACCCTGAGCGAATATATGTATTTATTAGATAAGTGGCACAATTGCTTCCTTCCTTCCTTCCTTCCTTCCTTCCTTCCTCAGTGTGGTGAGCAGATGAGCCCAAGGCCAGCTGCTGCTTGCTCTCCCGGGCTACATTTCCAAGGGCAAAACATCCTCCCAAGAGGCCGGAGGAAATGATTTAGGGATTTACAATGAAGGCAGAAAGCAGCGTGTCCTGGCAAAAGTGCATTCGGGAGTTTCATCTTATTTTAGGGAAGAAGGGGGGCTTGTTTCTGTCTTTGTCCTCTGCTATTTTTTTTTAAAAAAAACAAAAACAAAAAATCTTTGTATAGTTTACTTCCCTTTTTCCCTCCCTGTGTAACCCAGGAGGTGTGGAGCTAATACCAAAAGCAATTCACTAGGGGGAAATAAAAAGTTTTAGAATGTGAAATTAGGATCAAAGGAAATCATAGCCAAACAGTGGGGCGGAAGTTGAAGGAAACATTGTGGACCGAAGGCTGTTTTCATCCTGTTGAAAGCCAGTTTACAAAGGTTCCAGGTAGCTTACATTTAGTAAGACCAATAAAATGATTAGCTAAAAAAAAAAAAGAAACAACCTCCCCAAATCCGAAGAGGGCCTTCTCTGTGGGAGCACCAGCCCTGTGGAACCAACTCCCCCTTGAGCTCCGGATGGCCCCAGATCTCCGGTCCTTTCGCCGCGGCCTCAAAACTTTCCTTTTTCATCAGGCTGACCTGGACTGACGACAGGGGTTTTTTAAAATGTGTTTTTAATTTTTAATTGTTTAGTTTAACTTATTTATTGGGGCTGTTTATTTAATTTCTTTTAACTTTTGTATTGTTGTTTTTATTGTTGTTAGCCGCCCTGAGTCCTTCGGGAGATAGGGCGGCATATAAGTCCCAAAAATAAATAAAAAATAAATAAATAAAAAAACAAACCACTTCTGAACCTGCAGCAGATGCTTCCAACTATAGGCACAGGGACCGTATGTCCTTTATTATTAGCTCTCCTTTAGATTTACTTAAGGCCTGGAGGAACATTGTCCATAGGGTCGCGATGGGTCGGACATGACTTCGCAACTAACAACAACAAGATTTACTTAATTTAATTATTTACTTATTTTGGTTTTGCTCTTGAATTTTCCTTTATAAAGCAAAGTTATATAAACATACATGGCTAATCTTTTTAATCCTCACGAACCTCTTTCATATGTGCCCCCCCTTTTTCAGGTTTGTCTTCCATTTTTCCCCCAAGAAAATACGGTCACTGTAACTATAGGGCATTGTCTATTATTCCAATAGGAAATATTGGTGGCCTTCCAGAAACGTGAACAAAAGGAGAGAGCTGTCTTAATCTTTTGGGATGAGCTCCAGAGGGAGGAAACTGTAACCCAAATTTGCCTCTCCGTTGGTGTTCCAGAGGGTAATCCTTAATATGTTCTACAGGCCTACACATAATAGCTGGGCAAATTTTCCTTAGAGCAGACATGTCAAACACAAGGCCCAGGGCCCGGATCCGGCCCGTGAAGTGGTTTCATGTGGCCCATGAAGCCATCCTGGAAACAGTGAGGGAACGGCCCCCACTGCCTTGGCCCTGGCTTAGAGACCCTCCTTCTGGCAGAGACCCTCGGATCTGTCCCACTCCTGCCCAGGCCCCCATAGGCACCCTTGATGCAAACGATGTAGAGCTGGCCACGCCCACCCAGTAGGCCATACGCACTCTAGCCACGCCCACCCAATAGGCCACCCCTACCCTGGCCACACCCACCCAGCCGCCTGAGGGCAACCACAATGCTGATGCAGCCCTCAATGAAATTGAGTTTGACACCCCTGCCTTAGAGTATATAGTCTTGCAGATAATGAGGACCTCAGCCATAAAGCTTCCCTTTATAAATTCTGCAGGCAATTCCTTAAAAAAAACTTGTTACGTTCTTAAATTTGAAAGAGTTACAGATTTTCACTAGTTCTCTACAAAAAATAATAAGAACCATAAATGCTTGAAGATTGTGCCAATATATTTATATGCTGCCAACTATGTACACGACTCTATACAGAGTTCAAAAAGTCAGTGCTGCAAGGTCTTGCTGCATAGAAACTAATTCAAGGAAATAACAGAGGGAGAGAGGCAGGAGTGTTTGCAGCAAAGAAAGCATGCTTTATCCCTAATGGTGTCACTGTGCAGTCCTCCTTTATAAGCCTCCACCCAGAGGGTGGACCCTCTGTACTGTCATCGCTGCACATGCTCAGTTGCCATGAAAGACATCTTGTTCCTTGCTTACCTGAAAAAAAAACAGGCCAGCTTACTTAGCTGGCTTGTTTTCTGCTGGTAATTGCCAACGCTGGTAGTTGATCTAACGCAGATTAGCTCTGATTTTTCTGGAAATCAAATTATGTCAACTAATACTACTAGTGAGGATGCCCTTGGGCTAAAGTTGTTTGGGTTCCTGTTGACTTTATGTCATGGAGTTTTCTTGACAACAGTATTGAAATGGTTACTTCTGGAATGTTATTTTATTTTCCCCAATCCAGCCCTCTCTGGCTGTTTCGATATTAGTCTCCCACCCAAGTACTAAATTTGGTGCAACCCTACTTAGCTTTTTGAGATTAGCCAAGGTTGGCAAGATGCTGCCATCTAGCTGGGACAAATAGAAGATGGCGGTCCAAATAATTTTTGCTACACAGTCTCACACTTTTATCCCACATTCAGGTGTAATATTCTGTTGGATATTATATATATATATATATATATATATATATATATATATATATATATATATATATATATATATATATATATATATATATACACACACACACACATACATATATACATACATACATATATATATATATATATATATATATATATATACATACACACACACATACATATATACATACATATATATATATATACACACACACACACACACACACACATACATATATACATACATATATATATATATATAAAATAGAATTGTTGGAGTAGCGAGTAAGCAAGGGAAGGCTGTATTATTCCATCAGGAGCTCAAACCGTAGTCCGTTTCTCCAGCTTTCGATTCAGTGCATGGTTGCTGGCTGACTCTCTTCCTCTCCAGCTCACTAGAAATGAATATTCATAAAGATTGTCATCTACAATAGAGGGACTGGGGTGTATACACTAAAGGAGGCACTCTCCTAAGCACACAAAACCTGATTTATTTAGCGAAAGCAGCCTGAAGCCTCGCTTGACTGATTTCCAGCTTTCTTTTATCCAAAAGAGACAGTGACGGTGATGTGGTCTTTGTTGCTAAAATAAAATCCCCAGGCAAAAGCTCGGGAACAGCCAGCGAGGTACTCCCCCAGTGCCAGATCTAAGGCACTGGTGGATAATGCTGTATGCACAGTCTAGCTTGCTGCCTGACCATCATAACATTTGAGGGATGTGCCAGAACAACTTGCTTAAATATTAGCATAGCAATATCAGTTATCAGAGGTGAGACAGGCCCAGGCAAAAAGAAACCAAAAAAAAAAATGCTCATTTTCCTTTGGGAATGAACTTTATTTGGAATGTCATAAAGCCTTGGTAAGATACAAGGCGATTGTAAAAAAATGCTTTCTATCAGGGAAGCACTTTTCTTCTGCAAATGTAACGCAAGTGATTTTTTTTTAAAAAATTAACATTTTAATGACCTCAGAAAACAGTCCCTCAAGATGCAAAACAACGGCAGGTCATCATGTTGTCAAGGCATTCACACACCGAAAGATACTACTGGTGAGCTTCATTTAGACAAAATGCCAAAGATCTCGCTTCATTCTGATAGAAAGAATGACATTTTTAATCCTTCCCCCCCCTCCCCCTGAGCTGAAACAACTGAACAATCTGCCTTATATAGCCTGATGCAATTCAATCAGCCAAAGGAGAATGTGGAATCTAAATCGATTCATCCAAAGGGGCTGAGTTTTATTTTCATTTTTTTAAAAGGAAAATAATGATAAGCAGGAACACACTGTTTATTTGAATGTGTTGAAATGGTGCACGGAACGTAGGAAATAAACATTTTCAAAATGCCTGAACCACACATACGTGGAATAGATTAAGCTGTGAATTTTGAAAACATGTGCTTCCAGGCATAAGATGCTGGATGGGGAACATCTGTGATTTTAGCTATTTGTCTGAAGTACTCCTTTGCCGGAGAACAAGGTTCAGTGTTGCCTATTCAGTTCCGGGCCTCTAAAGGTCTATTGCCTCAGGTGCAGCAGAACACACAGTCGGGTTATTTCTTGTTGGAGCCAGTTGAGCTTTGAACTTTGGATGGAAAATGGGCACCGTTCGGTCTTCACCAGGGGTAACCAAGATATCTTGTCCTTATTCTACTGTATTCTACCTTAATCCTTGGTGGAGCAGTGGGCTAATGCCCTCCTTAAGTAACACCAGCTGCCTGCAATTAGTGCAGGTTCGCATCCCACCAGGCTGAAGGTTGACTCAGCCTTCCATCCTTCCGAGGTAGGTAAAATGAGGACCTAGATTGTTGGGGGCAATTAAGCTGACTTTGTAATAATGCCGCTTGGGGGGGTGTGTGAAAGCCCTAATATGCAGGCATATACATAGAATGAAGGCTACTGCTAAGCTTGTAAGCCGCCCTGAGTCTTCGGAGAAGGGCGGGATATAAATGGAATTAAAAAAAAATCCCAAATAGAAAGACCAGTAACAGTTGCCAGGGATTAAAGAAACAGGAGTGCCATAAACTTAGCTTATCACCACAAACCATGGTGACACAGTGGTTGGAATGTAATATTGCAGGCTAACTCTGCCCCATTGCCAGGAATTCGATCCTGACTGGCTCAAGGTTGACTCAGCCTTCCATCCTTCCGAGGTGGGTAAAATGAGGACACAGATTGTTGGGGGCAATTAAGCTGACTCTCTAAACTGCTTAGAGAGGGCTGCAAAGTACTATGGACCGGTATATAAGTCGTAAGTGCTATTGCTATTGTCTTTTACTGAATCTGACTATCAGCTTGAATTTTGTTTATTAGCGATAGATAGCAGTTCTAGGGACTCAGATACAAGTCGTAAACCATTTACTCAGCAATGCAGTGAAAATCTGGTTCTCTGCTATGGGTTATTTTCCACTAGGATTTTGTAGACACAGATGAAGGTGCTCTCCTTTTCCTACCTGGAAGCCAAAGTTCCCCTAATATTCCCTTAATCATATAAAATAAAAATAACGAATACAGAAGTGCTAAAGAGTAAAATGGAAACACCTTCCAAGAATAATAATTATTCTTTTGGAAAGTTCTCAGCTCTTTAGTTAATGGAGAACCTACCACCTAGTGCACAGGTCCGCAACCCGCAGCTCCGGAGCCGCATGCGGCTCTTTCAGCCATCTCCTGCGGCTCCCAGTCCTCTGCCATGTGCAGTCCAAAAAAAAAAAAAAAAAGTGGGACTAAAAAAGTTCAACCAATCAATTCAGATATGCAGGGTAGGTGCATATCTCGCCTTGGCTCCACTCTTCAGTCAAACCCTGTTCTGTGCATGCGCGCATGTACGCGCATGCACACACATGTTTTGCGGCTCCCAGTTTTTCCTTTTGTGAGGGAACCGGTTCCGAGTGGCTCTTTCACTGTTTCAGGTTGCTGACCCCTGACCTAGTGGAATTGAATCCACTGTTACTAAAAAGCCCAAATGCACCAATTAGAGACCGACACATGAAGCATAGACTTTATTTAAGTTGATTACTTAACCAATTTTTATACCGATCACAAATTACGTTTTTTTAAAAAAAACCAAGATAAAAGGGCTTTTTTTCTCATAGAACGCCCAGAACGGAGTTCCGGCACCTTTTTTGGATGGAACCTTGTAGGGTAGGCAAGGTGGGTTGTATGACATGTGTGAGTTCGGGCACCTTTTTCTTTTACAAAAAAAGCACTGAAAAAAGTTAAGTCTTAAAAATGAACAGAATGCTCAAGGCTTCCACCCCCACCATCTCCTCCCCCCCCCCAAAAAAACAATCCCTATTTCAAGTCACCTTAAGTTTCTTTTGTTTTAGGAATGTAATTTCAGGCAAGGGGAGAGAAAGATTTTGTTGCAGCTCTTGTTAAACAACTAGTCACGATTTGGAAGTCCGCACAGAAAACTCTTCATAGATTTCAATCTGCCTTCTGCCCACTTCTCTTCTAGGCAATGAGAACAGGGAAGAATTGTTTGCACGTTGGAATGTGTCCATAGAGTCCGCAGTATTATACAGAGGCTCCAGAGGGAAAGTTAAACAGTTTGAAAGCAAGCAGACTTCACATTTAGGGAAAGTGTAAGTGTGTTGCAGTTACTAGTCAGCTGTTTTTGTAACTAGACCAGTTGTTTATACATAATTCAGATAGGAGGAAGGGAGTATGTGCATAGCTCATGATGTGTGCCTTACTGCAACTTTTCTGTTTTGTGGGTTAGAGAGAGGTTTCCGAATGATGGATTTTACTGGTACTCTGTTTAGTGTTAAGCTGCTCATAGACACAAAATGTCAAGGCCTCTCATTTCGTTCAGAGGCTAATGGAGAAAATAGAAATAAAAATAATGTTTGAATCTGAAATGTAAGCATATATATATGTGTGTGTGTGTGTTAGGGACAGACTTTTTTTTATTAGACAATATGATGAATGCGTCCTATAAATTATTAAACTACATTTAGGTGAAGTTTAACTTCATTAAAGTTTTAACTTCATTAAAATAATCAGTCTGTTGCCTTTCTAGAACATGTAGCTGCCTGATCTCAGATGAGCAGCAATGCTTGATAGAAAAGGATGGATTCCATGTTAAAAAAACATAATATGACATATGTTTAACCCAAAGATGACAGGCAGAATAGGAGCCCTTAAAATATTTTTATGTCTTGTTGGTTTAGTCAGCAGGAGGTTGGAAAATGTTCAGCATTAAAAGACTGCAGTTGTCTTATATCACACCCAGGCAGAAGCTATAGAACTAGACAGATTTGTTTAACAATTTAGATTTAATCCAAAATAGATGCTGAATTTTCAATAATGTCAGTAACGTAGGTAACTGGTTTCTGAAGCAGTGCCTGATAAATATATTCCTAGGCAGACAAAATTGTAGACAACTGCAACTGTGGGGAGAAGGAGAAGGCAGGAAGTCCTCATTTACCAGCTACAATGGAGAGCAGCGATTCTGTCACTAAGTGGCACAGTTGTAAAGTGAAATGTCTCGTGACCATGACTGCTTCCAAGATCAGTTCTTGCTGTGGTCCAGAACCGCTCTCAATTTCACAGTCATTAAGCGCAGTGTCATGTGGCGGCAACTTGTGACTTCCTGCCAACTTCTCCATTTATTTTGCTTGCTGGAAGCCGCAGTGAAGGTTGCCAATTATGATCGTGTGACCACAGCGACGTTGCAACAGCTGCAGTTTCGAGGACCTCTTTGTGAACATCCTTTTTTTTTTGTAACTGTACTGCACCCTCGTAACTCCTTTGTAATCCCAAAGGTAGTCCTTGACTAATGACCACAGCTGGGACCATGATTGCTGTCATTAGTGTAGCCATAAAGCGGATGTCATGTTGTCATGTGACTACATGGATTTACCAGCACTGCCTGCATTCATTAGTGAAAAAATGTGGCTCTTTAAGCGAGCACCCACCCTAACCCAAGACGTTCCAGGTTTGATCCCTCCCAGCTGAGCCACAGTAAGGTAAAGGAGTGCCTCCAACTCCCCACTCCTACCTGTCTCCCCTCTTTGTCTTTTGACTGCCCTGTACTCTGCACCAATTCTGGTAAGCCTCAGCTGCCGTAGCAAGCACCAGCAAGCATTCGTTCACACAACTGCCTTCTCTCCCATTTTCCAACACCGACCTTTCACCTTTTGTGCCTGACTACTGCAGCTGAAGCAGTGGCTGCCTTGGCTGTCTCCTTTTCGGACCCACAACTGCCAGGTTAATAACCCAGATACGCCAGCTTCTCTGGCTTCCTACACATGGCTTCCCAACCTACTCCAGTGGCAAGCTGCAGCACCCATGAAGCTCCAGTAAGCACCAGCAAACATTCAGTGCCCCAGCTGCTTTCTCTTGCCGTGCTCAAAGCAGAAAACGCCTCATTACCTTTGCTGTCTCCTTTTTTTTTGGACCCAGCTTCTCCAGTGAGCATTTCAGAATGCGGCTGTCAAGCACAGGAAATCAGGAGTCCAGGCAGTTCGAATGAGTATATAGGTTTACTGCGTGCTAAAGCTCTCTAGAACCGACATGTCAAACTCACGATGTCACGTGACGTTGCGCAACGTATCGGGACGGTTTTGCCATTGCTGGCAGTGGGGTGGGCGCAGCTTCTGGATGACGCGTCCGGCCCACGGCCCGGCAGTTTGACACCCCTGCTCTAGAAGAATCTGGACTTAGATCTGTTGTGGGCATGAGGGGACTCGAGACTGATGACACTTTTGATCCCTCCCTCAGGCTCAGCTTGGTCATCTCCTACTGCTGTGCTGTATTTGTAAAACTGCACTGCCTTCAGAAAGCCAACACACCAAGCGCCTGAATTTTGATTGCATAAATGTGAGGGTGCTGCAACAGCCATTACTTTGGGCACAGGTTATAAATCAAGTTGCTGAATTAATGGTCCTAAGTCAAGGACTGTCTGTCTGTCTGTATATATATATATGTGTGTGTGCGTTTGTGTGTTTCTATGATTTCTGTAAGTATTATAGTCAGAATGAGAATACAGCTGTTCTCCCCCCCCCATCTTTGTAAACTACAACTGCCAGTATCCCTCATTCTTGGCTCCACTGGATGGGTCTGCTGGTGATTATAATTCAGCAATAACATGAGAAGCCAAGTTTCTTCTCCCTTGATTTATGTAGTCCTTGCAGGGCAGACAAATTTTGTTTCTTGCACTATAAATGTAGAAGTAGAGATAGAGTGGTTGCGGGAATAATTAAGGTATTGCATGACCAATAATGGGGGGGGAAAGGATAATATGATACATGTTTGTAAAAAAAATCTGTGAGTTAATATGGATGGACTTGACATTTGCAAATAATAACTGTATTTATATATGTAGGAAAGGAGGAGAAAACGGAGCTAGTGATCTGTGTGCCTGCATAGTGTGTTGCTTCAAAGCCTTTGCTCCCTTTTCTTACAGTTGTTTATCAAACTAGAATGAAACATTTGAATAATTTTATATTGGTTCCTTTCTCCCTTTTTTCCTCTCATCATTATTTTAATAATATGTTAAAGAACACTAGGTATGACTGTTAATGAGAAGTCACTCTATGAGGGAGATGGGCAATTTCCAAATGTGATAAATAAAAACAATAATTCACACACACACACACACACACACACACACACACACACACACCTGTCCTTAAAAGAAAAGATGCCTGAAGTAAAAGTTGCTTCTGAATAAACATCCATTCTCTGTGTGGTAACATGCATGGCCAGCCAACCTGCCAGGAGTAACTGAATCAGCAAATGTTAAGTAATGAGTTTCGATAGATAGATGTTTTATTATGGTCATAGACCAGCTATAAAAAGAAAACTCATGCTTACAATGTGTCACTTACATAAAATATAAAACAGAGTTCCAAAATGACATCAATAAAACTTGAGAATAGGCCTTTTATTGCTCTACCTGAGAGTCAGAATGCACGCTTAGGAATTCCCCGAAGTTGGATACACTGGCAGGGCCTGCTCATCTCCAAACCTCAGTCCTTGCCATGTCCATAACAAGGGCTAATACGGTCCAGAATGCCTTCTAAATGTTTAATTCCTTAATCTGCTGTACTAGGCAAGAGTGCTGTGTTGTATACTACTGCCTCTCCTCATGACAACTGATGAAATACAGACCATGCCAACATACCTTTGGCAACGTGAGTGAGCTAATACATTTGGCTACGTGGGACTTACCCCTATTTGATACATTTAATTGTCTCTGTAGACATTAAGTATATTAATTTACACTGGAAGTTAAAAAAAAATAAGGTAAAATTGAAATCCGCAACCACTGAATTCTTTGTCTAGAAAGCTGGTCTTTTTGTGAGCTTTCTGTACTGGTATGACATGTCTGTATTTATTCCAAGATTCCTCTCTTACGACTTCTGGACTGCCTGTTTTGCCTAGAGATCCTCATTTACTTTTAGTTGCCCCTTACATTCTGATTTTTATTATTTTTCCGATAAATGAAACACTGCTTAATATTTTTGTTTACTTAAAAATAACAGTGAAATTGATTAGAGCCGTGGTGGCGGAGTGGTTAGAACGCCAGTACGGCAGGCTAATTCTGCTGACTGCCAGCTGCCAGCAGTTCGGCAGTTTGATCCTGACTCACTCAAGGTTGACTCAGCCTTCCATCCTTCCGAGGTCGGTAAAATGGGGGCCCAGATTGTTGGGGGCAATATGCTGACTCTGTTAAACAGCTTAGAGAGGGCTGTAAAGCACTGTGAAGTGGTATATAAGTCTACGTACTATTGATATTGCTACGCGCCATAAAGTTGATGACATACGTAGATTTTCTCCATGATGACCTGTCCCTAATCTAAGTTTTCTGGTCTTCCAATGGTGCTCTCATCACCACTTTACTTGAGTCCATCTAACTTGCTGCAGGTCATATTGTTCTTCTCTTTCCTTCCATCTTTCCCAGCCTTTTCCAGATAGCTGGGTTTTTGCATAATGTGTTTGAAATACAATAAGTTAGTCTGCTCATTTGCACTTCTAAATGAAGACTCTGGGTTGATTTATTTGATGATCCATTGGTTTGTTTTCTTGGCTGCCCATGACATTTACAGGAGTTTTGCAACGCAAGAGTTCAAAAGTAGCAATGCTCTTATCCTGCCTTTCAAAAACTACCTTTTGCTTCCCAAGAGTGTCACAGGGATTACCATGGGTATGTTTAGAGGTGATGTACATGACATCTGAATCCTGTAATTCTATAATTTTATTTTGGTTTTGCCATTATCAGAGGTATGAGATAGGTAGGCTTTTGTTTTTAATTGTAAATAAAATTGATTCAGTGAATGCAAACTTGGAAAACTGGAAAATAATATTCCACCGATGTTGTAAAAGAAATAGCTTTCTTGCTAATATTTACTGCAGATCACAGCAAAAAGATATAAAGAAAATAATTAAAATAGCTATCTAATTAATACAGGCATGAGTGGAAACGTGCAGTCAGAAAATTTGGTTTCCATAATTTAAAACAAAACATTTTCAGGGCTTAAAATGCAAACTATTGAAATCTGGAGAGAATACAAATTACTTAACCTGCTATCAACAGACTATATAGGGCAAATCAGGTCAGGCTTCTAAGAAAGTAATTGCCAAGGAAGTTTTAAATACAAATTTAAGGACTTAAAATATTTTTTGAAGTAAGAAGAGAAAGGGTGATTAAACTTTGAGTTTAGAAAGTTACAAATGGACTAAGGGTCCTTAGTTACAAAGGCTCCTTCCTATGAAAAAAATATGCTTTTGTTTTAAATTCTTTTAAAAAAATAAGACTTAAAAAATTGAACACTGGATGTAACTAAAAGGAACTAAAGATAGCAGTTAATGGGGAAAAACACTGAAGCTTGACTTACAAATACAGAACGAAGCAATGTATTTTAACATTGGATATAGTGAAGGATTTTTTGAACAGTGGACCCAGAAATTAATTTTAAGAACCTTTTCTCTGTGGCTAGACTATGTTTAAAAGATGCTCTGGAAGAGAAACAAGTTTTACCTGACAAGATTGAGACTGATTTAAAATGGATTTAAAAATTACCAGCTACAAGAAAGACATGGTAAAAGAAATTATGCTGGACATACGAAGGAAATTGCCTGATGTCTTGGCAATTAAAAGGATATACAAATAACAAACCAAGAGAATGACATGAATAACTTTCCCTACGCTGGATTTATAAAAGAGGCTTGTTAAAGCTTTGAAGAATTTTGTGAGAAAGAACAAAGAAAAAAAAATGTGAAAAAAAATCAAGTTCCAAGACATCATTCAAAGGAACTAAAGATCAAGATTGCGAGAAGTAAAAGGAAGGAGTGTAAGGTTGGTTTATTTCATCAGTGTTAAAATAGATTTGTTGCTGTCTTTAACCTTTAATGGTCTTTTGCTGATATGGATTGAAATGATGAGGCTTTAAGGATTTGGTTATATTAAGTGATGATAGGTAAGAGACAAGAAATGGGAACAAGAGATCATTTGTTATATTTTAAGAGAGAATGATAAGTAATCAGAATTGCTAATACTAGTTGTAAAGACGTTTCTTTGTATATTTCTTTTACTATTTTCTTTTGTGCATTCTATTTTTTTCTTTTTATATTTTCAGTTTGTATAATTTTTTATTGTTGCAGTTGTTTTTAATAAAACGACTATAAAAACAATAGGAGAGAATCAATTTGTGGTGGCATACAAAAGAAGAAATAGAAACTCTCTTTTCTTACTACTCAGTTCTTATGGAAATGAAGCATATGAGAAACAATTTGAGTGTGTTTGGTATAATAGGGAGCAGAAAGAAAAAACTCTGGCAGGCTTTTAAGTTTCTGTTATTACATCTTACAAAAAGAAAATAGGATTTCCATAATCCATGTAGTGCTTGTTTCGTGACCTGGCCTACCTCAAAGGGCTGACACAGGCAGATATTACAAATTATGCCTACTTCCATTTCTGTGAGGATTTCTTAATAGTTTAACTTTAAAAAGGTAATCCCCATGACCAATTTCTGTAAGCCCAGATACCGACTTAGAATGTGCATGCATTTTTTTCCTTTTTCTAGTCTACTAGCCAGCTTACACCCAGCAAAATCAGTTGAGTGCTTTTTGCAGAAAAGCAGAAGTTTGCACATGTTTTTCCTTGCACGTAGGAGTGGCTGTTGGCCAAAAAAAAGGTTGCTGCTACTTCTTAACTACATGAGTAATTTTAACATTACAACAAGATTCAAGAATGTGTATAAAATATATAACACATGAGGAAGGTCAATAAAGCAATCTGAATTAATATAGAATATTTTGATTTTTAAATGAATCTTAAAGATCAACACAAGTAGGCCTCAAGAACTTGCTGAATGTAAGCTTTATTGTTGGCTGACAAACTGTACTCAACCAGTAGTCCTTAATGGTACTAGGTCTACGTGGAGGGAAGTAAACAGTGGGGTACCACAAGGTTCCATCTTAGGCCCAATATTCTTCAATATCTTTATAAATGACTTAGATGAGCAAATACAAGGGGAACCTATCAAATTTGCAGATGATACTAAGCTGGCAGGAATAGCCAACACCCTAAATGATAGGCTCAAGATCCAGATGGATCGTGACAGGCTTGAACGCTGGGCCCTATCTAACAAAATGAAATTCAATGTAGAGAAAAGTAAAGTCTTACACTTAGGCAAGAAAAACTAAAAGTACGCATATAGATTGAGTGAAACTAGGCTTAATAGCAGTAACTGTGAGAGGTATCTTGGAGTCTTATGGACAATCGATTAAATATGAGCCAATAGTGTGTGGCGGCAGCCAAACAAGCCAATGCCAATCCTAAATTGCATTAACTGATTCAAGCAAGATCATGTGAGATACTAATACCACTCTATAAAGCCTTAGTAAGACCACACCTAGAATACTGCAACCAGTTTTGGACTCTGCACTATAAAAAAGATGTTGAGAGTCTAGAAAAAGTGCAGAGAAGAGCAACAAAGATGATTAGGGGACTGGGGGCTAAAACATATGAAGAATGGTTACAGGACCTGGGCATGGCTAGTCTAGTGAAGAGAAGGACCAAGGGAGACATGATAGCAGTGTTCCAATATTTGAGGGGCTGTCACAGAAAGGAGGGGATCAATTTATTTTCCAAAGCATCTGAAGCCCAGACAAGGAATAACGGATGGAAACTGTTTAAGGAGAGATTCAACCTAGAAATAAGGAGAAATTTTCTGACAGAACCATCAACCAATGGAACAGTTTGCCTTCAGATGTTGTGGGAGCTTCATCACTGGAAGCTTTCAAGAAGTGATTGGACTGCCATCTGTCAGAAATGGTGTAAGGTCTCCTGTTTGGGCGGGGGGATTGGACTAGTTGACCTACAAGGTAACTTCTATTTCTATTTCTATTCCTATTCTATTCTATTCTATTCTATTCTATTCTGTTCTGTTCTGTTCTATTCTATTCTATTCTATTCTATTCTATTCTATTCTATTCTATTCTATTCTATTCTATTCTATTCTATTCTATTCTATTCTATTCTATTCCATTCCATTCCATTCCATTCCATTCCATTCCATTCCATTCCATTCCATTCCATTCTTACCAAACCAACACTGTTATTGCGTGAGCTGCATTGGCTACCGGTTGTCCTCCGGGTGAGATTTAAGGTGCTGGTATTTACCTTTAAAGCCCTACATGGCTTAGGCCCGGGATACTTACAGGACCATCTGCTGCCGGGAACGAATTCCCATCGCCCAGTACGCTCACACAGAGAAGGCCTCCTCAGGGTACCGTCGGCTAGACAATGTCGGCTTGCGACCCCCAGGGGAAGAGCCTTCTCTGTGGGAGCGCCAGCCCTGTGGAACCAACTCCCCCTTGAGCTCCGGACGGCCCCAGATCTCCGATCCTTTCGCCGCGGCCTCAAAACACTCCTTTTCCACCTGGCTGACCTGGACTGACAAGGGATTTTAATTAGGTTTGCAATTTTTAACTCTAATCTTTAATTTATTTCCATTTTTAATTTACTGTACAGAGACCTTTAATTTGTGTTGTTGTTAGCCGCCCTGAGTCCTTCGGGAGATAGGGCAGGATATGTCCAATAAATAAATAAATAAGTAAGTAAGTAAGTAAGTAAGTAAGTAAGTAAATAAATAAATAAATAAATAGTCTTTAACTTCACTCACCCCATCAATCAATCAATCAATCAATCAATCAATCAATAAATAAATAAATAAATAGATAGATAGATAGATAGTCTTTAACTTCACTTACCCTGAATAGCAGATTTTCACACTAGTATGGAAGCAAAATAGTACCTGTGCATCTTTGCATTGCTTGCCAAAAAAAGAAAGTAGAGTAGACTCAACAAACCAACCCACTCACATGAACTGTGTTCCCATAACAATTTTAAAAAAAACCCAGTAACCTATCAGGTAGGTGTACAGTGGCAGCCAGTTTTCTTTTTCTGTCTGGTCAGATGTTTAACTGCTTCATTCCTCCTCGTCTCCCACTCCCCCCCCCATTGTGCCATGCATGCTAAAGTGATAGCTGCAGAAATAGGGATTGGTCCTTGTTACTGTACTAGCTAGGCTGGGAGAGGTTTTTTATTTTATTTTATTTTATTTTTTATTTTAATTCCATTTATATCCCGCCCTTCTCCGAAGACTCAGGGTGGCTTACAAGCTTAGCAATAGCCTTCATTCTATGTATATGCCTGCTTATTAGGGCTTTCACACACACACACAAACGGCATTATTACAAAGTCATCTTATTGCCCCCAACAATCTGGGTCCTCATTTTACCTACCTCGGAAGGATGGAAGGCTGAGTCAACCTTGAGCCTGGTGGGACTCGAACCTGCACTAATTGCAGGCAGCTGGTGTTACTTAAGGAGGCATTAGCCCACTGCTCCACCAAGGCTCTTTTGTTTTGTTTTGGTTTTTTTTTTTTAAAAAAAAGCTCAATTATAAACCACAAAACAACAGCCCAGTTTCAGAACACCCAAAAGACTCAAAACCAGCCGAGTATTATTTCATGCTTAAACAACAACAATAAAAAAATGTTTTGTTCTGGTTTTGAAACTTAACTTTCAAAGGAGAGATGTTGGGTTTCCCATTACTTGGAAGGTTTTAAGAGCGGCCGTGTTGAGGTCAGAAATTTTTGCACATTTGTAAATTGCCTTCTGTGAAGTTTTCAGAGGTCGCTGGATTTGTAACAAGTTGCGATAGCCCAAACAGGATGTTATGAGAACATGTGGATCCCTATTTTCAGAGCATCTCTTACTCAGTGGAGATGACTGTTGGCCCACTATAGGATGCTCTATCCGTAAGTGGACATAAATCCTACATTCCTCTGGGGGGAAAAAAAAACGCTCACAAAATGGTTCAGCGATTTCTACCCAAGCTGTAAGGCCATTGTGTGGGTAGAGGATCCAGGAGCTATCTCTGTGCTGTAACCAATATAGTTGTTAACTGTTAGAGCTTGCAGAGCTTTGGAAAAGAAGGGAAAATCCAGTTCAGAATGTGGGTGAACGTACGTGTAACAGCTGTTGGCAACACCTTAAACCAAATGTGTATTTTCTTGTGATCATACATCAGCTGTGAAGACACAGCTGTTTTAATGAATGGGTTGCCAGCAAGTATTACATATCTGCTCCCACGCCCCATAAGTCATATTTTCTTTTTTAAATCCAAAGAGCTGCATAGCCTTAACTTTTTTCATCATGGTCAGGTACTGCATCGTGCCTGTTGTGTGCTTAAGGGCCCTCCCCCTTTTCTCAGGACTTGATGTTCCAGCTCAGACATCGGAGAGAAAGTGTTTGTACACTGCCTTGAATTCCTGGAGGAAAGGTGGGATATAAATGTAACACGTCATAAAAATAAAGTAACAGCCAGCACGGTTGACAGTCATTCTCAGTTTTCCATTATGCACTTTCCACCTTTATATGGCTCTTTACAGCATGCTTTTATTTATAGTTCTATGTGAAAATGTATTTCCCACTGTGCTTTTCCTGAACATTTCTTAACGGCAGAAATGAATCTGTGCTCCACTGTGAATATATCCTTCACAGCTAGATTCTGTGGGAAGAATTTAAAATATTGTCCTTTTTGAGCTGCAAATCTTATGTCTGGTTCTTATTAAGGCCTTTGTTTTCATTTTCACAGATCCCTAATAACACTTGGCTCTTTCCCATTAACTATGTAGACTCTGGCCACTGTTCCTTCATTTTCCACATGCAGATTTGAAGGCCTCCCAGCTGTTATTTAAATTCCAGCAGTTCATTTCCGGGGGGGGGGGGATGGAGCTAAAGACTAATACCAAAAATATTTTAATCTGATGATGTGTTTAGATTCAGCTGTTTTGTCCTTCGTTGACAGAGGCAGATATTTCTTTGTGTATCAGTGAGTTTAACAGCCTCATGTGGACGTGGAGTAAATAGCGTTACCATGGTTTTTGTTTGCCTCTGTCCTGGGTTTTTGATGGAAACTGTTTGAACTTGGTGAACCAACTGTCACATTCATCTTAAGTAACATCAGAAACATCTGTTTCCCTGGGTTGCTGTCCGTCTTTATTTTTTAAGAAGCATTTTAGAAGATGATCTTAGTAAATAATTGTACGGTAGTCTTTGTTTTAAAAGCTACAGCCTAAATTTAGCTGCTTTAAATCATGGCTTTGAAATCTTAAAAGGTTTCGAAGCAGCAGGAGTGTGTTTCCCTGAGAAGGAGGGACTTGAAACGGGGACCCCTGGTTGTAGACCAGCACTTCAACTGCTACACAACATTGGATCTCAAGATCGAACTTTGACCCAGGATTGGTAAGGAGCTGCAATAATGGCGACATTTTGATTCAGCTTCCGATTGCAGATGTCTTGGTTGCCTTGGGCATTCGTGGGAAGACCAAAGAGAAGCAAGTGGTATCGTAAATAACTTGGCATCATGCAAAATTACATGAATAATCCCAGTATAAACTAGTACAAACTGCATGGTGCAACAGACAAATTATTTACTTCACATCATTTGGACAATGGCGGCATAACATGTAGGACCTCATGGTGACTTCTACTGGATAGTTGTGTTTGTCTAAGCAATTGCATTTAACTATGATCGCTGTTGTCAGGAAGGATGGCCAATATCTCTGGCAGAAATTGCTTTGTATAATCTTATTGCTATAAAATATTTCTACAGATTGCAGAATTGGCCTCTTGAAAAATGACATCTTTCAGTTTTACAGTGTCTAACATAGGAGAGATTTATTTACCAATTCCCCTCTGTTTCATTTTAAAAAAGAGAGTTTGTGCACAATTTAGCTGAAGCGCATACTATTTATTACAACATAGTACAGGGGGCAGCAAAACAAAATCTAAAAAGGACACAACCTTTCTGATAGTGTTATGGAACTTAGAATATACATATGATTCGCCAATAAGATTAGGCCAAACATAGGTCAGTGGATGCAATAGTGAGGTCAGATATGAAGTGAAATCTGAAGCAGTGAGGTGGAACTACAAAAACAACAGGGGATTGATAGAATAAATACTATTCTCATGAACATGATTTTTTTTTGGGGGGGGGGGAGTTATTTTTATAGATTTCTCCTATGTTTACCTGGCTTGCCAGAGCCTATGCTCTCTTCCTAGTACACAGCTTTATTGACAATCCTTGGCCTTCTGACATGGTTTTACAGGTTCTTGGGAAGATGACATAGAAAGAATATTTTGCTTATCTTAACCAATGTCATATTTTTCTCCTGCACTTAGTTTTGGTACTCTGATAAAAAAAATGGCATAATTTATGGGCCATAAATTATTTGGAGAAAGAGTCCAGTGTGTGTCTTTGCGTATGTATTATGCGAAAAGATTTTTATTTGAAACCTTGAAACCTAAAGCCTGAGGCAATGCACATTTTGATTTTGCACATTGTGCTAAACATAAATGTAGACTGCTTTTGGCATAGTGTTTTAGATGAATCCAATGTTTGTAAAGCACGTTTATCGCTAAGCAGGCACTATGTAGCTTGTTCAGAAGACTGTTCTGAAAACAAACCATGATTTAATTTGTTCTGTAAACCTACTTGATGCCTGAAATCAGATAAAGTTTTGTTCTGGATTTCTTTTTGTTGTTTTGGTTTGGTGTCTCTCCCCCCCCCCCAATGAATGGTCTGTAAGTAGAAGATGCTATGACTAGAAAGATATAACTAACCTCTAATATTGTTACCGTAGTATTTTGAGTTTCTGATATTTCAAAGATGTAGTTTGCATCTTTTCCAGAAAAGAGTGAGCAACATAGGAATCTTAGGATCTTAGTTCATGACACGTTAGAGCTCCAGAATGCCAGCCACACTGTCTTATGTCATGGTAGCTTCACTTCATCAAGCACAATTTCAGATAGTGGCTTTGAAACGTGCCTACAGTGGTCAGAACCCAGTGTACATATACCTTTTTTTTTTTACTTCTCCTTGCATTGCTGCTTTATAACTACCACACCATAGAGATAGTGCTCAACTTACGACCACAGTTGAGCCAAAAATTCCCATTGCTAAGCAAGACAGTTGTTAAATGAGTTTTACTCCATTTTACGACTTTTCTTGTCACAACTGTTAAGTGAATCACTGCAGTTGTTTAATTAGTGACACTGTTGTTAAGTGAATCTGGCTTCCCTAATGACCTTGCTGGTCAGAAGGTACCAAAAGGTGATCCCATGACATGCAACTAGCATGTATTTATGACGGGACACTGCAACCGTCATAAATACATGCCAGTTGCCAAGCGTCCAAATTTTGATCACTTGTCCATGAGAATACTGCAACATAAGTATCGATATTCCGATACGGACTTACTCGCCCTCAGGGGTGCCCCCCTCTCCTGGGTGCGTCCCGCCTTCTTTTCTTTCCCTAGTCTCGATGAGGGGCCCAATTGTTGGGACCCTGAGAGATGGCCGGGAAAGGCCAGGGGCTCTCGATATAAACCTAATAAGAGGCCCCTGGTTAATTTTTTAGCCAAATTTTTTAGGGGGTTGGGGAGGGGGGTGGGGGGTAGTGGTTGTCTGGCGGTGGGGGGTAGCCAAACAACTTTGTTGCAGGCCAGGCCTGGGTCTGACGGCGTTCGGGGGGAGCGGGTTGTGGTTACATCTGGGGCTCTTGAGCGGGTCGTGGGACTACCAATTCCCACGACGGGGAAAGGCAGCAGGCGGAGAGACAGGGGGCCATATCGTTACCGGGAGGGCCGTCTCCGCTGTTTACAAGCGGTGAGGCGCTCCGACCCTCTGGTTCTTCCCCGAGGTCCCGGGAGCGGGGATGTGCAGCCTCCTGAGCTCCGGCTGGTGTACCTGAATGCCAGGTCCGTGGTTAATAAAGCTCCCCTCGTTAGGGATTTAGTTGAGGGTGAGCATGCGGACCTGGCTTGCATCACGGAGACTTGGTTGGGCCTAGAGGGTGGGGTCCCTCTGGTTGACCTCTGCCCACCAGGTTTCCGGGTGCTACACCGGCCACGAGCTCAAGGTAGGGGTGGGGGAGTGGCGGTTACCATTAGGGAGACCTTATGTCCGCGGGAGACCACCGTTCCTCAGATAGTCGGGTGTGAGTCTCTCTTCATGAGATTTGGTCCTGGGGCGCAGTTGGGCTTGCTGCTGGTGTACATTTCGCCTAGTCGCACAGCGGCAGCCCTGCCCGAGCTGCTCGATATCCTCTCAGGTTTGGTGGTTGAGTTTCCCAAACTTATAGTTTTGGGAGACTTCAATCTACCATCCCTGGGAGGTTCATCTGAGCTAGCTCGGGAGTTCATGGCTTCCATGGCGGCCATGGACCTGACGCAAGTAATTTCAGAGCCAACTCATGAGGGAGGCCACACCCTTGACCTGATTTTTTTATCTAGACGGTGGTTGGATGATCTAGGTGGGGGCTCTCCATTTATTATGCCCCTGTCATGGACCGATCATCATCTCCTGCGGCTGGTCTTCCGCTTTGCCACCCCCCGCCGTGGGGGTACGGAGCCAATTAGATGGTACCGCCCCAGACGCTTAATGGATCCTGATAGATTCCAAGCGGCGCTGGGGTCCCCACCTGCCTCCACTGCTCACAGCTCGGCTGATGCCTTAGTGGAAGCCTGGGAAAGGGCAGCCACTGAGGCACTTGACCGGGTTGTACCCTTGCGGCCCCTGACCCGGCGCAGATCCCAGCGAGCTCCATGGTTTTCCGCGGAGCTCCGGGAGATGAAGCGCCGGAAACGGGGCCTAGAGAGCTGCTGGAGGTCTAGCCGATCCGAACCCGACCGGTTGCGGTTAAGAACCTATATTAGGTCTTATCTCGCTGCGATGAGGGTGGCGAGGTGTAATTACTTCTCCACCCTCATCGCGTCCGCAGATAATCGCCCGGCCGCCTTGTTTAGGGTGACTCGCTCACTTCTTAATCAGGAGGTGAGGGAGGATCCCTTGCAAGGTCGTGCCGAGGAATTTAGCCATCATCTGTCGGATAAAATCGCTCGGATTCGGACCGGTTTGGACTCCAGCTGGGCAGAGTCGGGCGATCAGGACACGGGCGGTCTTGTCAATGTTATCTGGGAAGAGTTTGATTCTGTGACCCCTGATGAAGTGGACAGGATTATGAGGAGGCTGAGCTCCTCCACATGTTTGTTGGACCCGTGCCCTTCCTGGCTGGTTTATGCAGCTAGGGAGAGGACACGAGGCTGGCTCCAGGCGGTTATATCTGCTTCTCTGAGTGAGGGTTATTTCCCCACCGTCTTGAAGGAGGCGGTGGTGAGACCTCTCCTCAAGAAGCCTGCCCTGGACCCAGCCGTTTTGAACAACTTTCGTCCAGTCTCCAACCTTCGCTTTCTTGCGAAGGTTGTTGAGAGTGTGGTGGCGCATCAGCTCCCTCTGGTCCTGGATGAAGCGGATTATCTGGACCCCTACCAATCGGGTTTCAGTCCCGGGTACAGCACGGAGACGGCATTGGTCGCTCTGGTGAATGATCTCTGGAGGGCGCGGGATAGGGGACATTCCTCTGTCCTAGTCCTATTAGACCTCTCAGCGGCTTTCGATACCATCGACCATGGTATCTTGCTGCGGCGTCTCAGGGGACTGGGAGTGGGAGGCACAGTTCTTCAGTGGTTCTCCTCCTATCTCCTGGGACGCTCGGAGTCGGTGTTGGCAGGGGGGCAGAGATCGGCCCCTAGGTCTCTCGTTTGTGGAGTTCCTCAGGGGTCGGTTCTCTCGCCTCTCCTGTTCAACATCTATATGAAACCGCTGGGTGAGATCATTCGTGGTTTTGGAGTTGGGTATCATCAGTATGCCGATGATACCCAACTTTTCTTTTCGACCCCAAACCACCCCAGTGATGCCCTCGCTGTGATGTCCCGTTGCCTGGAGGCGGTTCGGGTCTGGATGGGGAGGAACAGACTTCAACTCAACCCTGACAAGACTGAGTGGCTGTGCATTCCGGCATCCCGGGACATTCCAAATGTTCCACCTCTTTCTATGGGGGGTGAGCTCTTACCCCCCGTGGATAGGGCTCGCAACTTGGGAGTCCTCCTAGATTCACGGCTTACTTTGGAAGAGCATATAGTGGCCGTGACTAGGGGGGCTTTCGCCCAGGTTCGCCTGGTGCGCCAGTTGCGGCCCTATCTGAACCGGGATGCCCTGTGTACGGTCACTCATGTGCTCGTGACCTCTCGCCTTGACTACTGTAATGCTCTCTACATGGGGCTTCCCTTGAAGACCACTCGGAGGCTCCAACTGGTACAGAATGCGGCCGCGAGAGTTGTCTTGGGAGTTTCCCGGTACTCCCATGTTACACCTTTGCTCCGCGAGCTGCATTGGTTACCAGTTGTCTTTCGGGTGAGGTTCAAGGTGTTGGTTACGACCTTTAAGGCCCTACATGGCATGGGTCCGGGATACCTCGGGGACCACCTGCTGCCGGCATCGACTCCCCTCCGCCCTGTGCGTTCCCACAGAGAGGGCCTCCTCAGGGTGCCGCCAGTCAGGGAATGTCGACTGGTGGCCCCCAGGGGGAGGGCCTTCTCTGTGGGGGCTCCGGCATTATGGAATCAACTGCCGGTGGAGCTCCGGATGGCACCAGACCTCCGAACTTTCCGTCGGGGCCTGAAGACCCACCTGTTCGAATTAGCTGGTCTGGCCTGATGGGGGATTATGGGTTTTTAATTGTTTTTAATTTGTACCACTGTTTTATTGGGCATGGGTTTAATTCCTTTTTTAATTTTTGTATTCTCTTTTTGATATATGCCCTGTGAACCGCCCTGAGTCCCTACCAAGGAGAAGGGCGGTATATAAATCAAATAAACTATAACTATAACTATAACTATAAGTGTACAAAATGGTCATAAATCACTTTTTTCAGTGCCATTGTAATTTCAGTCACTAAAGGAAAGTAACTTGAGGATTACCTGTATTCTGTAGTCTATTTTTCATTAAATTAGAATTGTGAGCAAAAGCTTCTTATGTGTTTTTTTTTCTAGACGGAAACATATCTATCTAACTCAACAACCAGATTTGACTCAATCCTAATCACAGGGAGTCTTTACAAAACTATCTGGCCTTAACTTAAAACCTTGTGTTGTTTTTTTCTACCACGTTGGTTCACGACTGTATCCTTGGAAGTATCCGATAAAATTTTGCAGGAAGAGACTGTGCTCTCCGATCTCACAGCGTACAAAGCAAAAGCTGAAGGATGTTTTTGCAGCTGTTTTTCTTAGTTCTGATTTAAGTGATGTATTCTCTTTCTGCAAGCAAATTGGGGTGGTATTTGAAGGCTGACACTCCAAAAAATAAATACAGTAGACGTGCGTAGATGGCATACTCTCATCATTACCTAAGCCCGTTGTGAAAATAGCTAAGCACTTTATTTTGTGGAGATTTTGCAACAAATTATACGCATATCATGAGATTACAATGATTGTTCCCTAGATGGAAAGTAGCTTTGAGAGGCTGAATGGAGATTGTGCTCTGCTGCCTGGCTGTCAACTCAGAATTAACTCCCCCCCCCTCTCCCTTTGCTTTTTCCTCTTTGTGACCTTGTATGGGATTTCAAGTGTGTGACATTAGTAGCTAGGGAGGGTTTAAATCTAGAGGAGACAAGCTAAGAGAACCAGGCACAGTATGGTTTCTGGAATTCTTTCCAATCCTTTAATAATAATAATAATAATAGCCTCTCTCTGGGTCATGTGACTGAAAGGGAGGAGGGAGGGGAGACTTAGAATAATGGATTCAGAAACACTCTGCACAGGTAAGGATATGGATGCATTGAAGGGATATTTTTTTTTCCTGGATTTTTTTCTTCTTCTTCTTTGCAACCCCTGGCTAGTTCTGGCCTATTATCTCCTCTCCCCAAGCCAAAGGGAGAGAAGTTCCAATGCTGTTCCATTTTCAGACAGTTACCATGCTAAGAGACAAAAGGCCTGAGTCTCCTTGCCTACTTTCTTTTCAACATTGGACTGGAAAGAATAAAAAGGAGTTGGCCACGTTCCTCATTCATAATTTTTTTTTCCTGCAAGAAAGTTGAAAAAAAATAATAATCCAGGAAGTGCTCTTTTTTTCTGTTTTGGGGGTAGAAGTTACAATTCAGCCTAATGGGAAAATGCAAACAATTAAAGAAGTGTCCTGTCTCCAAAAATCATGAAATAATTTTCGTGCTGTACTTGCAGAGGGAATGAGCTTAGGTGTTTAATCAGAACCCATTCTTGCACTGAAAGAAAAGGGGGGGGGAATCTAATCTGGAGTGCCCGATCTAACTCATGTATTTCTGCCATTTTTAGCTTGGAAGCTGCAACACAGGCATTCAGAGTCAAAGCACAACATTTTAATGCCTGAATTTTAAGAGTATTTATTCTCCTGCCCCTGAAAAAAAATGATAATGTCAAAGTCCAGGACATGAAACATGGGAGACCTATATGGGTTGATCCAATCCTGCACTTAAGTCTCACTTTCAGTGGGACAAATCTAATTAAGCCCTGACTAAGCTTTTGCATTAGTTTCAAATCTCTGTAGGTTCATGCAGCTAATTTAATGTGGATCCAACCAATCCTGCATGGTTTTTTTATTTTATTTCATTTCTCAACGTATGTTGCTGCATCTGTGTTTACCGTCACAATTACAGGAGCTAGAGAAGTTGTTGTTGTTGTTGTTGTTGATGATGTTGTTATTATAAAAAAAAATCAAGAGATGATCCCTGTGCAGCTTTTCAACTGTACCTTATACCATGCCAGGGTTTGGGGGCTTGGGTTTTTGTGTGTGTGTGTGTGTTTGTTTCTTTGTTTTTGTAGGGGTGAATTATAGCCAACAGTATTGCACCATTATCTTAGCATCTTTGTTCCGTCCTGCGGTGCCTTAGTTAAAAGTGCCATCCAGTTTGTGAACTCCAGAATGCTTTGCCTCAGAAAGCATGTGTCTTTTTAATATGTCCTGGCTCAATTATCACATTCAAATTTGCCTGCCAAAATAGCCATATATATTATCTAGCGAGTGACAGGCTGGGCCTTTATCTGTGCTTGGCTGCTTGCCAATTGCTTAATTGAAGCTCTTGTGTTTGTGATGTGTCAAATCTTACAGAGGTCTATTACACCCAGCTAAAACAATATTTTGAAAATATTTGAAATGAAATCCAAGCCCAGTCTCTGAGTATTTATGCTTCTTTCTTGGATAATGGCTTAGTCTTCTTTGAGCGCTTGGGTCATTTTAAGGTACAGTACTATTATTACTGTTATTACCTGTGAGGATGGACAGATTTGGGGCCTTTTATGTTCATTAATGTCAACGCTAAGCAGTGTCTTTGACACCTCTCTGCGTTTCCCCCAGGCTGAGCTATCTGGTGTCATGCACTCTGCCTGTAATTTCCCTTTTGAAGAATGCTTTTGGCACTTATGAGTCTGCGTTTGCTTTGCTTTGTGAGACGCTGAAGTTATTTCTGCTTTCTTGTACAATCCAACTTCAACGAGGCCCTCAGGTAAACCGGTGTTACGCTACATTTACTGTAGTTCTCCTGGGTTGAACACAAACTTTGGGGAAATGTTTCCACTGCATTCAATCCACTGCAATCTGGGCAGTTTAAATACATACAGTGGTGTATAGGTAGTCCTTGACTTAACAACCACAATTGGGAAAACCGGAATTTGCATTGCTAAGCAAGGCGGTCGTTAAGTGAGCCATGCTCAGTTTTACAATCTTTTTGGCGCGATTGTAAAGCAAATCGCTGCAGTTATTAAGTGAATCGTACCGTCCTTAAGCAAATTCAGCTTGCCCCGTTGTCTTCGCTTGTTGGAAGCCGGTTGGGAAGGTCACCAATGGGGATTGTGAGATCCCAGGATGCTGCAACCCTCGTAAATACATGCTGGCTGCCAAGGACCTGAATTTGGACCACATGACCGTGGGGATGCTGCAACGGTCATAAATGCAAGAACGAGTCGTAAGTCACGTTTTTTCAGCACCATTGTATCTTTGAACAGTTATTAAACGAATGGTTGTAAGTCAAGCACTACCTGTGTTTGGTGCAACGCCAGTGATCATAAGCTACCCATAGGCAACGCAGCAAAAGGTTTTGTATGAGCCCTGAGGTTTTTTTAAAAAATGGGACAGCAATTTGCTATCCTGGGGCACCTACATTTTGTACTGCAGTATCCCTGTCACTGATGCAAATAAGTAACTTACAGGGTGAATATCAAGATAATTAAAGGATAAAGTATACTAATGTGCTTATATATATATATAAGTAAACTGTTGTCTTTTATTCAGGGGTAGCCTTTCAATCAACCAGGTCCCAGGAAGGAACAGACTATGTTGCTGGGCATCCCACAGCAATTTATAGGATATCCTTTGGAATGGCTTTAAAAATGCACACCAGTGGAAGCTTAGACCCTGTACAGCTATAGATGATAGGCTCACCATATGGTGGAGGCCGACTAATGTCTCAGAAAAGGTGGAAACCTATGTAGTCCTTGACTTATGACCACAAAATTGAGGCCAACATTTCCATTGCTAAGCGAGACATTTGTGAAGTGAATTGCGTCCCGTGTTGCCGCCTTCCTTGCTACACTTGTTGAATCACTGCAGTTGTTAAGTTAGTAACACAGTTGTTGAGTAAATTTGGGTTCCCCGTTGACGTTGCTTGTCGGAAGGTTGGAAAAAAGGGAATCACGTGACTCTGGGGCCCCTTAACCATCATAAAGCTGCCCTTCAGATGCCAAGCATCTGAATTTTGATCACACGACCATGGGGATGATGCAACAGTCTTAGTTAAGTGTTAAAAACAGTCATATGTCACTTTTTTCCAGTGCCATTGTAACTTTGAACGGTCACTAAACCAACTGTTGTAAGTCAAGGGCTACCTGTAGTTCTTTACAGATGCTACAACTTCTCATTCCTCTGCATCGGCTCCAATCTCTTACTTGCTTTTAAAGCAGACATGTCAAACACAAGGCCCGGGGGCCAGATCCGGCCCGCAAAGTGGTTTCATGCGGCCCGCGAAGCCATCCTGGAAACAGTGAGGGAACGGCCCCCACTGCCTTGGCCCTGGCCCAGAGACCCTCAGATCTGTCCCACTCCTGCCCAGGCCCCCGTAGGCACCCTTGATGCAAATGATGTAGAGCTGGCCACGCCCACCCAGTAGGCCATATGCACTCTAGCCACGCCCACCCAGTAGGCCACGCCCACCCTGCCATACCCACCCGGCCCCCCTGAGGGCAACCACAATGCTGATGTGGCCCTCAATGAAATTGAGTTTGACACCCTTGTTTTAAAGTATCTGTTTTTCTTCTAGTAAAGTGGCAGGCGGATCCTTTTTACTTTTACTCTTATTATCAAAACATCCCAACGATCCCTGTTAGATCGCAACATGATGTTTGCATTTGGCACGATTAAATCTCTAGTAGCCTACTTCAATGCTCTGTAGTCTACTGTCCTCCTAGTGGGTGGTACTACATCGCCCACGTTGGAGAATGCTGGACTAGCCCTGGAAGAGATGGTAGAGGCATAAGCAAATGAGAGGACATAGAACAGGTAGATGGATTGCGCCCACGTGTGATTTGAGGAGGAGAAAAAAAAGCAAACGAAGAATTAAAGAAAGTGAACATCTTTAAGCTGAGGAAAAGCCAGTCCTCACAATTCGTGGGAGCCACGAGATGCTGTAGACGACACTGAGTTTGGTGGATTAGTGGCCTGACAGCCAAGATTACGATTTTTAGGTTCTGAAGAGAGATGTTACAAACAGGCGACATTCGTATACCTCTAATAGCTTCTGTTTGTTTGTAAAGCACCTTGCTCAGTTTCAGAAATGAATCCTGAGTTTCCAGAAAGATCCACAGTAGTGCATTTGTTCTGTTCTTTAAGTACTTTTAAATTGATACCATTAGTCTCATGAGGTTAGGGATTTTTTATCTGTATCAAGTAAATGTTCTCAGCTCTTTTGTCACTTTCAGCCAGGAAAGAGTGGAAGTTTGGAGGCCACGTTCTTTTGCCTGTTCATGTCATATTGCACCAAACAGCTACTTTTGGAGGATTGGGGTCTCATGACTGATGTTAATTTTACAATTTCCTCTCTGCTTCTGTTAAGATATCAATGTGCAGTCTTCACACCAAGATGTACCGTGAGCTCTTGCCTCCATTTAAAAGGTTGCAGATTAGGGAAGGACAATTAAAATACCGTCTGCACAAATGAAGCCAGCTGGGTCAAAGATTTGGGAAAAGGTGATTTAGAAAAAAAATTGAGAGTGAAGGTGATGGGAAATTAACACCCAAAGCTTCACACACATTTGCAGTTCATTCAGAAGCAGTCAGATTTAGCTGAGCAGAAACATAGGCGTGAGAAAGCTAGCTGAGTCAAAAATAGTCATAACATTTAACAATTGCATAGAACTTTCCACAAGTTGCTTATTTCCCTGCAGTGTTTTATAAATAACAATCTAACTGTAGCTGGCCTTGTAGAGCTGCATGTGATATTCTTCAAAGGTTGGAAATATCCTGTGTCTAAAAGTGTGTATCACACATTATTTTTTCCCCTCACATCTTTATCCTTAATGAGATAGGCACACAAGCTTAAAACAAAACAGAGTGTTCTCTTTTTCCAAGCGTTTGTTTCCATTATATCTTGATGCTATGTTACATAGGGAGATGTTTAATATCTATAAAATTATAAAAAGTAGTGTCTATGGAGATTCTCAGTCATCTAGGTCATGGTTGTCCCAAAGATGTTTTTTGAAGAGGCAACTGGACTTCCTTGTTATTCTTTGAAGACATTTCGCTTCTCATCCAAGAAGCTTCTTGAATGAGAAGTAAAATTTAGTGTGGGGATAGGTAAATTCTTGATGGCCAAAAGATATTATTTAACATTTTTGTGAGGTCAGAAAATGGGGGCACATCCCACATTAGGATAGATCTCTCTCTCTCTCTCTCTCTCTCTCTCTCTCTCTCTCTCTCTCTCTCTCTCTCTCTCTCTCTCTCTCTCTCTCTGTGTGTTTGTGTGTGTGTAGATGTATGGATGTGTTTGAAGTGAAAATAATACAGGAAGCTATAGCATTTTGCTGCTATTTAATGAGCTAGATTTTTGCAGATCTAGCAGCCCTATATTTTAGCTTTTTTAAAATAAAATTTTGATTGCTTTTAAATTGGTAACAGAAAAGGAAAAGGAACAAAACACAAGAATACATACATTATAAAAACAATATAAGTGCTTCAAAGTGGGAAAGTGCTTAAGTGCTTAAAAAAGTAGGAAAATACAACAGGAAAAAAAATAGTGTGCTATTGGAACAATAAACAGTTACAGTTGTATATCTAATCATCTCACACAAACATTCAAATACGTTGGTGTGTGTCTGTGTCTGTGAGTATACACACATTATACAGTTATATGACTATCGTACTTTTTTAACCTGTTGTACTTTGTATAAATGAGTCCCATATTTCCTTATATTTATCTATACAAAGTCTACATCTGTAAGTGATCTGTTCATAGGTAACGAGTATAACCAGGTCTTCATTCCTTTGAGGAAATGGAGCCATAATTTATTTTTCCACTTTGCAGTTTTTTAGAAGGGCACGAAGAATCCATTCGTGTTGTCAGTTGTCGAATTTCATGTAATTCAAGAGAAAATTATTCTCTGAAAATTCTAGGTTCAGTTACACAGTCACATTTATAAGTCCACTACCACACTCTCCCAAAGCTTCATAAGTATAGGGCATTGTAAAAATGTGTTTTAAAGAAAGATTGCCTTTATTATAACTCTCAACAAAATGCTGTCCTAGGCAATCCTTTTCTGTACAAACATGATGGAGTCCAATAAATTGTAAATATTATTTTTTGTTTTAGTCATAAAGGTCCAATGACATTCTAGGTATAGAAGTTAAAAGACTTCTCATTGTCTAGGCAGTATGACAACCTCTTAATTCTTTATTAGACTTCTATTTTATTAGAGGCTTCAAAGTAGGCAGGTTTATTGCAGTAAGCAAGTGGTGAAATTAATAGAACTTTGGAAATAAGCTAATTTGGCTCCCATTTATCCTTGAATATGTTATTTTTGATCTTCTATCAGAGTTTTGGTTAATAGGGAGGATGCTAATCACTTATTCTTTATCACAAAAATGTCCATTTGTTTTTCTTTAGTATTTTGGAAACTATGCATTCCCAAAGTTAGAGAATTCCATCACATCATAGTTTTTGGCAATCAAGGTCAGAGAGTGTTCCCAAGGACTTTTGTCCATCCCCGTCTTTTCAACTTAGTGGCTTCCTACCACAGGCTGAATAGCTAGAACAAATTCTAAAATACACCATTGTGGGTCAGATAATATATGCTTAGATAATCCATAGTGTATCAGGGAAAGATAGATGTGAGCTCTATCAAAGTCACTTGATTCTTATGTTTGAAGTAAAATAGGAAAATATGTCAAAAGATCTAAATTATGACGTTTATACAATGGGACAAAAAAGTATTTAGTCAGCCACCAATTGTGCAAGTTCTCCCACTTAAAAAGATGAGAGAGGCCTGCAATTTTCATCATAGGTATACCTCAACTATGAGAGACAAAATGGGGGGAAAGAATCCAGGAAGTCACATTGTAGGATTTCTAATGAATTAATTCGTACATTCCTCGGTAAAATAAGTATTTGGTCACCTACAAACAAGCAAGATTTCTGGCTCTCACAGACCTGTAACTTCTTCTTTAAGAGGCTCCTCTGTCCTCCACTCGTTACCTGTATGAATGGCACCTGGTTGAACTTGTTATCAGTATAAAAGATACCAGTCCACAACCTCAAACAGTCACACTCCAAACTCCACTATGGCCAAGACCAAAGAGCTGTCGAAGGACACCAGAAACAAAATTGTAGACCTGCACCATGCTGGGAAGACTGAATTTGCAATAGGCAAGCAGCTTGGTGTGAAGAAATCAACTGTGGGAGCAATTATTAGAAAATGGAAGACATACAAGACCACTGATAATCTCCCTCGTTCTGGGGCTCCACGCAAGATCTCACCCCATGGGGTCAAAATGATCACAAGAACGGTGAGCAAAAATCCCAGAACCACACGGGGGGACCTAGTGAATGACCTGCAGAGAGCTGGGACCAAAGTAACAAAGGCTACCATCAGTAACACACTACGCCGCCAGGGGCTCAAATCCTGCAGTGCCGGACGTGTCCCCCTGCTTAAGCCAGTACATGTCCAGGCCCGTCTGAAGTTTTCTAGAGAGCATTTGAATGATCCAGAACAGGATTGGGAGAATGTCATATGGTCAGATGAAACCAAAGTAGAACTTTTTGGTAAAAACTCAACTTGTCGTGTTTGGAGGAGAAAGAATGCTGAGTTGCATCCAAAGAACACCATACCTACTGTGAAGCATGGGGGTGGAAACATCATGCTTTGGGGCTGTTTTTCTGCAAAGGGACCAGGACGACTGATCCGTGTAAAGGAAAGAGTGAATGGGGCCATGTATCGTGAGATTTTGAGTGAAAACCTCCTTCCATCAGCAAGGGCATTGAAGATGAAACGTGGCTGGGTCTTTCAGCATGACAATGATCCCAAACACACCGCCCGGGCAACGAAGGAGTGGTTTCGTAAGAAGCATTTCAAGGTCCTGGAGTGGCCTAGCCAGTCTCCAGATCTCAACCCCATAGAAAACCTTTGGAGGGAGTTGAAAGTCCGTGTTGCCCAGCGACAGCCCCAAAACATCACTGCTCTAGAGGAGATCTGCATGGAGGAATGGGCCAAAATACCAGCAACAGTGTGTGCAAACCTTGTGAAGACTTACAGAAAACATTTGACCTCTGTCATTGCCAACAAAGGGTATATAACAAAGTATTGAGATGAACTTTTGTTATTGACCAAATATTTATTTTCCACCATAATTTGCAAATAAATTCGTTAGAAATCCTACAATGTGATTTCCTGGATTCTTCCCCCCCCCCATTTTGTCTCTCATAGTTGAGGTATACCTATGATGAAAATTACAGGCCTCTCTCATCTTTTTAAGTGGGAGAACTTGCACAATTGGTGGCTGACTAAATACTTTTTTGTCCCACTGTATGCGGGAAGTATCTAGTTTTCTATGATGTCCTTTTGGCTGCTATTCAGCAGGCTGCTAGATTTGCAACACCACAAACCTAAATTAAATTTCTGTCACAAGTGATATATGCCTAGTGTATTTCCAAAAGATAGATGATGAGCTAGTTAAAGCAGCTTTTTGGGAAAAAAAATAAAACATGCACACATCCACAAACATACACATATAACATGTTTCAGTTCTGTTTTAGGTAAAAGTCAAGATGAGTTGTGCTGCATAATGTACATTATGTAATATAAAACAGATAAATGCATTTAAATTGCCCCATGCTGCAAGTGAATTCAGGAGTCTACATATAATATCCATTGCGGCATTTCAAACCTACAGTTTAAATGGATTTATTCTGTGGTGAGCAATTTTCTGATCAGATTGTAGGTCAGTAGTTTTCTTTATATTTTAATTTACTTTTTTAAAAAAAAGATAATTCTGTATTTTTAAATTTTTCTTGGTTTACAATCAGACAATATAGGATTGCCTTCTATTATAGCTGGTAGAATTACAGTAGGCTCTTCTATGCCCTTAGACTATCAGCAGGGCATATGAGGTAGGACCTGTTGCAGATGCCTTCCCATTATTGCTGAATTCCCTTTTCTATCTACTATGGTCAATTTGCATTGTGCAACAAATATCATTGGAGGGGAATCAACCCCCCCCATTATACCTTAGGACAGTAATGGCGAAACTTTTAGAGACCGAGTGCCCAAAACACCACCCTGCCCTACCTGCAGGGCCACCCATCGCCTCCACGGCCCACCACAGCAAATCGCCCAGATGGCCCAGCAGCGCTGTGGCCATGCCCTCCACCCACGCCCCGCAGCATCATCTGCGCATGATGGGGCACGAGGGTGGAGTCTTGTCCCTGCTGCCCAGCTGCTATGTCCTTGGCTGCGCTGCTCTGTGTGGGCTGCGCCTGGGGGTGACTCTTCTCCGGGGGGGCTGCTGGTGAGGGGAAGGCAGGGCTGGGGCGATGGTGCGCACGTGCCCACAGAGAGGGCTCTTGAGTGCTGCCTCTGGCACGCGTGTGCCATAGGTTCACCACCACTGCCTTAGGAGACATCTTTATTCAGGCCCTTTAGTGATTTAATGTTAAAAGGTTATAATTGTAACTGTTCTTGTTTTATTTTTCTAGATTTTAGTGAGTTGGGTTATTCAGTTAACTAGAATTGACTATATACATGTAGCCCCTCAACTTACAGCTATTCATTTAGCGACTGTTCAAAGTTACAGCGGCCCTGAAAAAAGACGGCCTTTATTATCTCACTTTTCAAAATTTCCCAAGCTTCTTGAGTTGTTTTCCCCTTGAGGATTCTCATCCATGGAATTCTTCCCAAGGTCTCTCTAACTTTATTGAAATTAGCTCTTTTAAAGTCCAAGATTCTAGTTTGGCTGTGTTCTATTGCTTGTACTTCCAGAATGTTGAATTCCAATATTGCATGATCACTTCCCCCCAAAGGTTCTTGTGGCTTCGACACCTTCTATCGTTTCATCTCTGTTTGTGAGAATTAAATCCAATATGGCTAATCCCCTAGTTCCCTTCTCTACTTTTTGGGAGAGAAAGCTGTCTGCTAGGTTTATCAGGAATCTGTTTGATCTTCCACTTGGTGCAGAGTTTGTCTCCCAGTTGATATCAGGGTAATTAAAGTCCCCCATTACTATTGTGGTGTGCTTCCTACATACCTTAGTTAGCTGACTAGCAAAAAGTTCATCTATTTCCTCTGCTTGGTTGGGCGGCCTGTAGTATACACCTATGGCAATGAAATTTTTCCCCCTTTTATATTGACCCAAATGCATTCAACTTTACAGTTTTCATCATTGTTGTGCTCTATTTCTGTAGAGATAAAGTTATTTCTTATATAGAGAGCAACTCTACCTCCTCTTTTGTTTAGTCTGTTTCTTTTAAATAATTTAAATCCCTCTAGCTGTGTGTTCCATTTGTGGGTTTCGTCCCACCATGTTTCCGTAATGGCAACAATATCATATCCGCCCTCATTTATCTGAATTTCTAGTTCACCCTGCTTACTGTTCATACTCTGCGCATTGGTGTATAGACATTTGAGTCCTTTATGACTGACCCTGTGTTTACTTGCTACATAACTTGTGTGGTGCCTGAATTCCCCTATTTTCTTAGATTGCCGGGGACAGTGATGTTCTGTATCAATTAACTCACTGTCCCCGTTGTTTAGTTTAAATATTCCTCCAGAAAAGCTGTGAATTTATTGCCAAGTAACTCAGTCCCTTTCTTGGATGGATGCAGACCATCTCTTTTGTACATTTTTTCATTGGGCCAGCTACAGACATCGTGACTAATATAACCAAAGCCTTCTCCTTTACACCACTCCTTTAGCCACATATTAAATTGTGCTATACGCTGGCCTTTTCCATTTTGCTCCTTATACACTGGTAAAACCTCTGAAAAAGTGAGCCTGCAGCCTATTCTGCTGAATTCCTGCCCCAAGCTCTGGAAATCATTCTGCACACAGAGTACATCCTTTTGGGACAGATCGTTAGTGCCAAGATGTACAGTAGCATCCACATCACAGTCATTGCTGGCATTGTTGACTATTTTGAAAATACGCTTCTTATCCCTACTGGCAGTAGCACCTGGAAGACACCTGACCTCTTTTGAAACCTCTGTATCCTTTCCTAAATTTACATCCCTTATAATTGAATCACCAACCAGAAGGTGGCTTCTCTTTTTGGGTGCCTTTCTTTTCTTGCATGACTGATGTGTAATACCTGATTCGCACTTCTCCCTGTCAAAAACAAGTTTGTCTCGGACCACGGTCCTCTGCTTATTTGAGTTATCATCACAACTACCTTGACCTGTTTCCTTAATGTCCCTATTAAGGTCAGCAAGTGCACTGTATCTGTTATGCAGGGACACAGCAAAAGCTTTGGGTTTATGGTTCACAGCTCTCACCCTGCCAGATCCCACGGTTGTCCACACTACCCTTCTCCTGCAGGATCTTTGCGGTAGAGGGGGCTGATAGCGCGGAGGTTCAGTAGAGTAGGAGGGCTGAACTGGACACCTAATTTCTGCCTGAAGAGCACAGATTACAGACCCTAGATAAATAATCTGTCCTTGTAGACTAGTGATTTGTGTACAGATAGGACGGTTTCCCAGTTTGAAAACAGTGCTGCGAAAGACAGCTGCAAAACAAGAGTTGCACTGAACTAAGCCAGACATGCTGAGATGAAAGGAATCTCAGATGCACTTGCCCTGAATGTACCACCACTATTTTTGATTTTTAGTTATATGATTCGCGTGCCTAACAGCACGTGGGCTGCTACTTTGCTCCTCCACCCACCTTCTTAACTCACAGTATTGAGTATTGTAGCTTTTCCCAGCAGCCTCTGGCAGTTTAAAAGCAAAGAGGGTCCAATCAGCAGCAAAGAGGCTCCAATCAAATGTGATCAAAATGTAGACACTTGGCAATTGGCATGTATTTAAGACACTTGCAGTGTCCCAGGGTCCTGTGATCCCCTTTTGCAACCTGACAATGGGGGGAAACCAGATTCACTTAACAACCGTGTTACTAAGTTAACAACTGCAATGATTCACTTAACAGCTATGGCAGGAAAGTTCATAAAATTCAAAATAAAGTTCATAAAAGGGGCAAAATTCACTTAACAACTGTCTTGCTGAGCAACACAAATGTTGGGCTCAATTGTGGTCATAAGTCAAGGACCATCTGTATCATCTCTCTCTTTCAAAACTCTAGGCACCCTACAAATGCTTTTTCACGAGGCAACTGGACTTTCTTGTTTTTCTTTGAAGACGTTTCGCTTCTCACCAAAGAAGCTTCTTGCATGAGAAGGGAAAGGTCTTCAAAGAAAAACAAGAAAGTCCAGTTGTGGACCGTGGAGAAGGATTGCCTTACGGTTCACCTTCACCTCACAGTATGCAAGGGACTCTTAAGCAGCACCTTCTTGATGATCACACAGGATGAGAAAAATTATTTTGAAAGAGATGGCTTTGTTCCTAATGATGTTTTTAGAAAGCCAAGCTTGATTTCTGTTAAGGATTTTGTTGTGCAGAGGTCTCCTTGTGCTACCAAAGAGTTGCACAGACAAGAAAGGGTACTGAGAGCAGCAAGAGTCACACAAGAATACACTGAGTTGTTGAAGCAAAAAGTAGTTTACTTGAAGGTGGTGTAAGAACAAAAATGCACAGTCAAAAATAAACAGTCCAGGTCATAAACAATAGCAACAGTCCAAGGAGTAATTCAAACTACAAAGTCTTCTTACCAGTCCAGAGGTCAATACACAGTTCAGGTTTACAACAGTAGTAAACCAACAGCAGAGCAAAAACAGTAACAGTAGAAAGCAGTGAATTCAGAGAGAGAGAGAAGCTACGTTCCTAGCTTCCTCTTATGGCCATGAGAACACTTACACACCCATTGGCCAATTAACATCTTAAAGACATAGCATTATGGTTAATATATTTTCAACCCAACATTGTAGGCTAACACCATATGCCTAACAATTTCTTATATAGTACAGTGACATCGTCCCATTAATTCTATGATCTCTAATTCATTGAGATCAGCATATGTTGAAAAAGCTCTTAGAATTGTGACTGAAACTATGCAGAAAAAATAATCAACACCAAAAAGTTCACTGAAGTTGTAGATATTTGTCTCCTAAAAATGCTTCCCCCCCTTTTTGCTAAAAAGATCAACATGGGTGTACATTTCAGTATGGCTCTAATTAAAACATTAACCCATCTGCCTTGCTTGCTTTAAGAACGCCTTTCTTTTAATTCTGTCTGCATAGCAAATCTATATTCCATGATGGTACTGAAGTGTTGTACTGTTCCAACACATACAAATCAGGGCTAGTGCATTTGTATAAAAGTTCTTTGCCTCTCCACAATAATTAATAGAAGCAGAACTATTTGCAAAGATTTTTGTTTTGGCAAAATCAAATCTCCCATTAGCTGCCACTTTGGGCACCATGCAGTGTTGCACAAGCTGACTTGTGTTGAGGGAATCCCGCATTTTCTCTTGCAGTCCCAAACCGACCCCAAAAGACCCTTCTGACTTACGCCGTATTTCCTGGAGGGATATTATGCAAATGCAAAATGCCATGTTGGATCTTTGCTCTGCATTGCCTGGATAAGATACCGAGGTACCCTCCCTATAGAACATCACCCACCTCCAAAGTCAGGCTGGCCCCACCCTTGGTGATCTTCTGGAAGAGCCCGTAGACCTGGCTTTGCCATCTGGCTTGGGGATCAGAGAATGGTGTGGAGCCCATAAAATGGCTGCACAGTTCTTGAATGACTGTGGTCCCTCGTGGAATTGCATTCTAAGCTTTTAATTGTTTTTTAACGTTTGCATTGTTTATGTGGCTGGTTTTATTTTTGGATTTGCTGGTCATGTTTTATGTTTTAATTGTATGTAATCCACCTGGAGGCACACACGTGAGATGGGCAGCTACATAACATTGAATAAATAAAGTAAATCAAATAAATCTGGGAGTGAAAGGATCCTGTATCGGGTTTTCCAGCAAGGTTAGGAAGTACCTTAATAGCTTGGGAAAAAAGCAAGTCAAGTCAAATAAATGTTTCTGCTCCCAGAGATTTCGTGAGAGCAGAGGTAAGTAAGAAAGAAAATGTGTACTTGCTGAGGACTGATGAGCAGAGACTGGAAATTTTCAAGTGATGGATAAATTCACTTGGAAGGAAGACAAGGAGATGCCTGTGTAGGGATTCTGGGCACTGAAAAACCTGCTTAGCTCAAGTCCCTTGAGCTTTTACTGGAAGAAAAAAAAAGATAGTTCTCCAGATTCTTCTTGGCATGTGTTGAGAGAGATAGAAGGATTTATATATGTTTATTTGTTTTTGCTCAGCGAAATAAAGCTCTCGTGTTCTAGGTTCCAAATTCTATGACATACATTTGTTATTATATCAGGGCAATTTATCTATTGATAACATTATAAGGTGGTTTGAACTTATGAGTTATTCTGTTAATTCTTTTATTTTGATCTCGTATCCTACATGCCCTGTGGTGTGGCCGGAACAATCTTGAACTGAACACACTCGAAACTGTAGAGTTGATAGTAGATTTTAGGAGAAGCCCTCCCATTCTACCGCCTCTTCCAGTACTAGACAACACAGCATCAGCAGTAGAGTTACTTGGCTCTATAAGATCTCAGGACTTAAAATGGACACCTAACATCAAAAAGTCATTAAAAAAGCATAACAAAGAATGTTCTTCCTGGGCCAACTCAGAAAGCTCAGACTGGCCAAGGAGCTGCTGATATAGTTCTACAAAGCAATTGTTGAGTCTCTCATTTGCACCTCCATAACTGTCTGGTTTGGCACAGCAACCAAACAAGACAGACACAGATTTCAGTGGATAGTTAGGACTGCAGAAAAAATAATTGCAACCAGGCTGCCTTCCATTGAGGACCTGTATACTGCATGAGCCAGAAAGTGGGCTGTGAAAATATCTACAGACCCCTCACATTCTACACTGTTTCAACTTCTTCCCTCAAGATGACGCTATAGGGCATTGCAAGCCAAAACAACTAGTCACAAGGACAGTTTCCCGCCCCCCCCCCCATGCCATCACTCTGCTACCTAAACAACTAATTCCCACAACACTGTCTTATGCCCTGGGATGTCAAACTACCTAGTAGGGCTGTATTACTATTATCCTTCTCATCTTTCCTATTACCCATTTCCTTAGCTTCTTATGACTATAACTTTGTTGTTTGTATCTTATGATTTATGTCGATTGCTTTTATTAGTATCCTATTATGATTTATGTTGATTGCTTATTTAGTATCTTATGACTACCACTGTGTGTTATGTCTTTTGATTTATGATGATTGTATTTTACAATTATGATCATGATTTATCACTTGTTGCTTGTATGTACACACTGAGAGCTTATGTCTCGGAGACAAATTCCTTGTGTCTCCAATTGCACTTGGGCCATAAAGAATTCTATATTCTCTCTATATATAGGAAGCATTTTTACCCTTTGTGGGGAACTGGATCTGGGCAGAAATTCAAGCTGCTCCCCAGTCTGTCTCTGACAACAAACCGGTCAGAGATGCAGCCAATTCTATCTATATTTGCCCAGGTAGTAAAACCCACAGGTTGTGTACCTTGTTTACTGGAGAGCTCCATGTTTAAAACCTCAGTTGAGCATTCAAGTTGGTTATTTTGAACACGTACATGTATGTCTACCCGGCAGGATTCTTGATGCAAAGATTAAATAATTTCTGTAATTTCTTTAAATTAATTCACTACATTGCTATCAAAAGTTTTATACATGATCATCTTAGGATTTCGACGGGCTAAGTGCTGAATTTGCAGTGCTTAGATTCACACTACTGGTATACTAAATACCCCTATGTAAATTCAGAGCATCTTACGGATTCCTTTATAAGAATTTTTGTGAGCAAATTACATTATGAACCATAATATAATACTGAATGTGACAGTTAAATAAACACACAGGAGTGTAATTATTATAATGTCTCCCCGTATCAGGCTAAAGTTTTGGAACTAGCTGAAGTAAGGAAAATGCGTTTAAATACTTAGAAGAAAAACGCAGGTTGATGGGATGGAAAGAGAGTGTCACAGAATCGGAGAGGTTGTCTTCTGGAGTATTGCCCTTCCTTACCATGTCCTTGGTTTTCTTGCTACGTACTAAAAGCTTTGGCAAATCTGACTAAAGAAATGATTTGATGAATGTCTCAAAATAGCCATTGCACAACTAGCAGATTTCAGGAGCAATTTCTGCCAAGCATTTCCCAAGTGCTATTTCGGGAAACCAGGGGAATCTGTATTCTGCTACCTAATGCTGTGACTCTGTCATTGCTCAACATTTGGGGGGGGGTGGTTTGCGTGTACTTTCCTTTTTTAAAAAAAAATAGCAAGGAACCGTTAACACCACTTTTTAAAAGCATGTATTTATACACAAATCCGTGTTGTGATTTTTAAAAATCCACACTGATAGAGGAACCGAATGCATCCCAAATGATTTGTAGGGCTCCTTTGCTGTAGATTGCAAAGGAGCCAGATCTTCCAGCCAAGTCTTCCATGCCTGGAAGAAAGAGAGGGCAGAAGGTTTGCTTATTTATTTTGTTGGTTTGCCCTATTTTCAGTGATTTGCTCTTTCTGTGACCAGCCAATTTTCTGCAGAGCTAGAATGGCGGGGGCAGGGGGGGGGAAAGTTACCCAAAGGACATGTGAAATGATGTATCTCATTTTGTGAGAGAACCTCCTTGTGCTATCAGAAGCTCCTATACAAAAGGAACAGTGTAGGAGGTGTACGGATGCTGAGCCTGTCGATCAGAAGGTCGGCAGTTTGGCGGGTCGAATCCCGAGTGCCGCGTAGCAGAGTGAGTGCCTGTTACTCGTCCCAGCTTCTGCCAACCTAGCAGTTCGAAAGCACATAAAAATGCAAGTAGAAAAATAGGGACCACTACGGTGGGAAGGTAACAGCGTTCCGTGCGCCTTTGGCATCTAGTCATGCTGGCCACGTGACCACGGAGACGTCCTCGAACAAACGCTGGCTCTTCGGCTTTGAAACGGAGATGAGCACCGTTCCCTAGAGTCGGAAACGACTAGCACACATGTGCGGGGGAACCTTTACCTTTTACCTAAGCTATCAACCTGTCAGGATGTCCTACATATTAAAAAGAAGAACACTCAGAAAGAAGGCAGTTGAACTGGAAGGAGAACTTTACACCTGAATTGTAAAAAATGGATTGTTGATATGTGCTCTTTATGAACATTTGAATTAATAAGTCTTTCTTCCTTCACAAAGTGGCAAGGAAGAAGGCTTTCAATCAATAGATTCAATATTATTGAAATTGTTTGGTTTACCAAACAATTTGTAGATTTTTTTAAAAAATGGCTATGCAACTATTTTTGAGATTGTGTTGATTTGTTTTTAATGCTTTTGCGTGTATTTGAGCTGGGGGCGCGGAACTATTCATTTAGCATAACGCAATACATTAGTGAGAAATAACAGATAACATCCAGCCTAGAGAATGGGATGGTGACAAAGAACCCCATAAGATAACATAACTGGGATGAAAATCAGAGATAGCACAAGAAGTTTTTCCTTTGTGAGGCCACAATGGCCTGCCTGTCCTCTTGCCCAAGATCTTCAAATGTGGGCAAATGCTATTCTTTTTCTTGCAGAAATAGACTGATACAAGTTGAGGTGTGAATGAACGACATGGAAGGTTCCCTTTTTACAAACTCATGTCAAACAGATGGAATGAAAGCCAAAAGAACTGATACGGCCTTATTTCTTCTTTGATTTCCAAAGTATTATATATATTCTGTCCTGAATATCTACTCTAGATCTGCCCTACTCAAGCTCCGAACTGCTGTTGCCCCCTCCAATCTCTTTCCTTACTACGGTATTGTCCTGAGCAGAAGTTAAATTTCTTTCTTGTAAAATAGTTGGGATCCAGGGGTCTAGATTTGCTCTAGCAATCCTTTCCAAGGTTTCCTTTCCTTTCTTTCTTTCTTTCTTTTTTTTTTTTGGTACAGATTTATGCGGTCCCTCCAGTAACAACAGCCACAAAAATGAAATTTAGGCCGAGGGGGGCAAAATGACTTTAATGTTCACTCTCTCCCATGCTGTGCAGGCTCATTTGACCCCGAGGGCATTCAGGGTTTGAAATTAGAGTGCCTTGGATTTTTTCCCCCTCTTTGGTTTGCAGGTCACCTTTTAATGGAACTGTAAAAGCTAAAATATAGACAGTAATCCTCCTGTTTGTCATCCTCACTGCTGAAGGGCTTAAAAGTTCAGAAGGGTAGTAACTCAGATGTCAAAAGCTGAGGAAGCAAGAGAGGCAATACATTCGGTTTGCTTACTTCTATAAGTGAAGGAGTCTTTAGCCAGGAAGGAAGCTGGACATTTTAGAATGGGGTGCTTTTCACCCCATAAACGGTGCTTCCTACAGCATATGCCAGCGATGGCGAACCTTTTAGAGACTGAGTGCCCAAACCGCAACCCAAAACCCACTTATTTATCGCTAAGTGCCAGGGTTGCATCAGCATTGTGGTGCCCTCGGGCGGGGGGGGCAGGGAGGTGCCTCTGAGTGCCGCCTCTGGCACACAAAACCCGGGGGCGCGAAAACGGCTGCCGCGGCGCTGCAACGTACAGATACACTGCGCAACAACCAGGCAGGGCTAGTGAGTATCATGTAGGCACTAGCCCCGCCCCATTTGCAGCGCATATGTGCTCGTGGCCCTGTGCGCATCTGCACACATGTAAAATGCTTCCCCCTCCCTTTTCTTCCAGTCCACCAATCGACAGTGGTTGGTGACCTTTGCTGTACCACCTCTACTTGAGCTTGCTAGTTGGCCGCTTCGCCTCCTTTGTGCTGGGCGGGGCTCCTACTCCGGGCGGCGGTGGCCTGATGGACCTGCTGCTGGCGGCGGCGGCACGCGTGCCAACGGAGAGGGCTCTGAGTGCCGCCTCTGGCACGCGTGCCATAGGTTCGCCACCACTGGTATATGCCATATGTGAGGGTAACATGAGTTGGCTCCTCATCTGCAAATCACGATTAACTGATGAACATCGCACAGAGAATGGTGGTTACTTTTTATTATTACTACTAGCTGCCTTGAATGGCTAAAATGGCGAAAAATTAATAAAAGGGCTTTATTGGTGGGTTGTATTTCCACGTATGTCAAATTTTTAAATGATGGTTTTCCAGATTGTAGATTGGGACCCAGAAAAACATATATGACTAAAAATACGGGACAGTAACGACCTTTACTTTTCTTTCCTCTGTAAGCAGACTAACATATCCCTTTTGAGATCAATTTCTATAAGAACGTTGAAATCTCTTAAATTCTTACGTTCTGTTAAATCTATTTGCCACACCCAATATGATTTAAGCAGGGCTGATCAAGTTTTCTCTTCTCTCTAACTTAACGTTTAGTTTGAGTTTGATCTTTCAAAAAAAAAAAGAATTTAATTATGCATGCTACGTTTATCTTAAACTGATCCTTTAATGGCCAGTTATGGATAGAGCTGGCACTTTTTCTTTCTTTCTTTCTTTCTTTCTTTCTTTCTTTCTTTCTTTCTTTCTTTCTTTCTTTCTTTCTTTCTTTTTAACATTGGAATGTCACACTAGCTTTCTTAACAGTTAATCCTAAGCATCCTTGTCAGGTTTGTACCATGCTTTGGATTTGAGAGGAAAAGCTGCTTCAATACGTACATGTAACACTTGTCTGCAATTTTTAGAGCAACTGCATCTTTTCCCAAAATCAGGTGGCTTCTAGCTGCAGCTACAGCCCTGTCTCTGGAAATGACATGAATGATTTAGTTATAGCCAGCAGCTCTGGGCCGGAGAAAAACCCAGTCCACCCTAGAAAGCAGCGCAAATATACGGTAGAAAACGAATGCTTTGCCATCTACCGGTTATCTGGAATTTTACAGCCCAGATTTGGTAACCTTAGTTTAAGAACTTGCAATAGAGGTTGTTTCACACACACGCCCATGAATTCTTCTTGCTATAGGGCTGCTGCACAACTCTGAAATATATTTCTAAAACTGAGAGTTATACTTAAATGTATCCTTGTGGCATCAGACCAAAAGTGTCAATTGAAAGGAGAGAGAGAGAGAGAGAGAGAGAGAGAGGCATGGTATTTGTAATTTCAAAAAGGAGAATTGGTTGCTTCCTTAAATTAAAGGTAAAGGTAAAGGTAAAGGTTCCCCCGCACATGCGTGCTAGTCGTTTCCGACTCTAGGGGCCGGTGCTCATCTCCGTTTCAAAGCCGAAGAGCCAGCGCTTGTCCGAGGACGTCTCCGTGGTCATGTGGCCAGCATGACTAGACGCCAAAGGCGCACGGAACGCTGTTACCTTCCCACCGTAGTGGTCCCTATTTTTCTACTTGCATTTTTACGTGCTTTCGAACTGCTAGGTTGGCAGAAGTAATTAAGTAATTAAGTAATTCCTTAAGGAATTAAGGAATTTAATTCCTTAAATTACGGTAGTTTAAATCAGAAATGCATTTTTCCTGTACTGATTTTTCTTTTTCTTCTTATATCTTTTGACTCTGAAGAATCTGATAATCTAGTAATTTTATCTCCATTTTATCTCATAGCAGTTTAAGAATCAAGCAAGGCAGGCTGTCTGATGAATTGTTTGGTCTTACTTGCCAGTCTGTTTGCATATATAAATTAGCTTTTGTGCACAGTTGAAAAGAGAAATGTGACATGTACAGGTGTGATATAATAAAACTTTTAGGCAGTAACCTTATAAATTTAATTGTTGAGACTAAGCCCAGTGAACTCAGTGATATAGTTGTGTGAGTGGGTGGGTAGATGTGTGCAAATAAATAAGTATAAAGAGTCTACAACTGTGTTTGATCGCAGTTGTTCCTAACATGTATAGTTTATGTACACTAATTCCCTTAATATGCATAGTTGCTATTATGTACTATATATTGAGAACTCTGTGTAATTTCCCACTGTTTCTTTTTCTAATGTAAATACCTTTGTTTCAGAATTTTTCTTTAAAATATTCACAAATTTCCAACAATCACCAGAATTATATGAAAGAATGCGATTTAAAATCAGTTCACCATCCCTTTGCTTATTGAAATCATTTTTACTTTATTTTATTATTGAATTTCTATGCTGCCCATCCCACTGGTAGAGCAGCTCCTCATAACAACAATGGGTTAGCCTTGCGTGACTGCTTTGTGGCTGTGCATAGTTGACCACCTGAGTGGCTCTATACCAGACATGTCAAACACAAGGCCCGGGGGCCGGATCCAGCCCGTGAAGTGGTTTCATGCGGCCCGCGAAGCCATCCTGGAAACAGTGAGGGAACGGCCCCCGCTGCCTTGGTCCCGGCCCAGAGACCCTCCTTCTGCCAGAGACCCTCAGATCTGTCCCACTCCTGCCCAGGCCCCCATAGGCACCCTTGATGCGAACGATGTAGAGCTGGCCACGCCCACCCAGTAGGCCATACGGACTTTAGCCACGCCCACCCAGTAGGCCATGCCCACCCAGGCCACACCCACCTGCCCTCCTGAGGGCAACCGCAATGCTGATGCGGCCCTCAATGAAATTGAGTTTGACACCCCTGCTCTATACTACCGTTGCTCACATTCACACATTTGGAAAACCAGTATTATAAGTGCTCCTCCTGTATTGGCTGGTCAGATAGAACAAATTCGTTGGTACATAGAGTTAAATAAACAACTAGTCTTTTTTTTTTTAATCTTCTCAGCCTGACATCTCACTTAACCCCATGGATGAATTTTACTTCTTGTTTTTTTAAAAAATACAAAGTAACATTTTCTAACATAGGAAAGAAAAGCTGGCTAAGAGGGAAAGAATTAAAGGTAATATCTTTATCATTGTCACCATGAAGAAGTGGCTCTACTTTCAGATGAAAGGGCGGCTGCTACCCCCCCCCCCCACCCTTTCTCTCTCAGCCATTATTAGGCAAGTTCTGAAGAAGGAAGACAGCTGGTATTTCGACCAGCCCATCTTAGATTACAAGCAGCATGAACCTGTACAGCTCCATCCTTTTTCTTCTTTTCTCCTACTGCCTCAACGGTGAATTTTAAAAGAGGAGAGAGCTCTTAACATTCCCCAAATTGTACTGGGAAAGTAAAGTAATTGATAGATGAAAAAGGAAGAGTTTCAAGCGAGAGAGAGAAGCGTTTATCTCCTCCAACATAATTTCAAAAAAAAAAAAAACCTCATTGGTCTGTAATAGCTGTATACAAATTGGGGAATGCCAGGTGTGTAATTTTTTTAAAAAGAAGGGTGGGTTGAATGCATTTAGTTACGATGATAACTTCTTGCTTTGTCTGCTTTCCAGTTTGGGTTCTACCATTGCAACCTTCCTCTGTTATCTTGGCCATCAGCAGACAGACTGTTAATAGATTTTTGTATATGACATGAGATTTGGAATTCTTGTAGGCAGGATTCTTTGCAGTGGTCCATGAGGTCATTGATTTAAGGCACCCAATGCTGTGAAACCATATTGGTTATTTACGTTGTGTTGATACACAGTTCAAAACCGTGGCAGCTAGCCTCCATTTTAGGAGCAGGATCCTCTCTTTCTCCCTGTTTTACAACTCTGTCTTGTATCTGCAGGCACAGGAAATTGATTTCTTCTATCATTGTGTCTATTGATTCCTTTGGTGCAGCTTTTTTCCCCCCAGTGCACATATGGAAGAAAATTACAGGATAGGATAAGAAGGCCCACAAAGTCAATACAGGTAGTCCTCGACTTATGGCCACAATTGGAACCAAAATCTCTGTTACCATGCCTGGTATAAGCAAATCATGTGGTCTTTAAGCAGATCTGATTTCTCCAATTGATTTTCCTAGTCAGAAGCCCCCTCGGAATGTCGTAAATGGCAATCACGTGACCCTGAGACGCTGCAACCGTCATAAAATACAGTTGCCAAGTGTCTGAATTTTGATCACGTGACTTCAGGGACACCGCAGTGATTGTAGATGCGAGAACTGGCCATAAGTCACTATTTTCGGTGCCATTGTAACTTCAGGAGGTTGTTAAACGAATGGCTGTAAGTCAAGGACTGCCTGTGTATCCTTAGGTTAAACAGTCAAGGGGCAACACAGATTTGAGCTTTCTAATAAAAGCAGGAATAAAACACCAACAGTAAAGTTAGTTCAGCATTTGTAATTCTCATTTCCAAATAGCATAGATAATTTTTGTCCTGGGAAATATTGTTTCACAAAGAAATTATCAGTCCGAACTTACTGAAAGTTCAAGTCACTTAAGGTCATAGAGTAATCCAGAATCTAAACATTAAGCAGGTTTAACCCTATTAATTTCATGGGGCTGAGCCATACTTTGTTTGATGCTTGATTGCAGTCCCTCTTAGACGGCCAAAGAGCATTGGACCCCGTCCCAATTTTTGAGATCTCTAACCATAAGAATTTTAATAAAATCATAACATATTAAAATAAAATGCCAAGTAATTGTAGTTTTCTAAGGACAGAAAATAGCAAATGCTGAAATTTGAGCCCTCCCTTTTGAATTTGAAGTCCAGGCCAAATAATTCTGATTGATTCTGTTTGATTATAATTTTCCATTTAAGTGGGTTTTTCTTCTTCTAAGGAAATTGGTATTCCATAAGTAGAGAGCATTTGTGGGTCTCCATATGATCCTTACGTAGAAACCCAAGGCAACAAAATGATAAAAGGATACTGGAAGTTATAGTTCGATATCATCTGGAATTCACTAAGGTGATCCCTGTTCTTAAGTAAACAAACATTTCTCCCAGAAATTCTTCCGGAGTATTTTCAGTACCCAAAATAACTTTGTAATTTAAAGGTAGATATTTACATAATGTTTGGATTTTAACATCAATATCTAGTTTTCAGAATGATAAAATATATTCTCTTGAAGCCAATAAAATGAACTGCTGAAAACTCCAACCTAATTCTGTAGGCTTATAAATTCCGTTTATTCACAGCATGTTTTATTTTTCTGTATTTTTCCCTCTACTTTTTTTTGTCTTTTCTTTTTCTTTGTTCAAAATGCACAATCCATTTTGTTGAGAGATTTATTTAACTGGTATTGAAAAGAGGGTGAGATTATTGCTTAGGATCAGATAATGTTCCAGGTGTTGTGAGCCATACAATTGTAATTTAGTAGTGGCATCTGTAGTTGCATAATCTGTTTACTGGAAATCCAAACAATCAAAGGCTTTTTTTTTCTTTTTTGGCTTGAAAGAAAAGTAAATTAACCTGATGCTATTTTCATCTCCATGCCATGTGGGATACTTTAATCCACACTGAGCTTTAAACCCTCATCTGTTTTAAGCTAAATCTAAACTCACATCATCACGCTTAACTAACCTTGCAATTCTCTCTCTTTTTTTTCCAATCTGAAATGAATCCCATAGATTAAGAGGAAACTTTCCAAGTAGTCTTATCACCTTGGTGGCCATCCAAGTTTACTTTTGCAGTCACTGTGTCCTATCACCCAAGAAGAAGCTGAAACTGAGACTTAGCTTAACAAGGAACGAGGTGATCTCTAGCCACTCTTTTTTGCAGCCAAGAGGAATCTGAATTCATGGTGGTCGATTGTGTCAATTTCAGACACGATTGAAGGGTGTGCAAGGTTAAGTGCAACTTCAGACTGAGTTCTTGCCTTTCTTCTGTGATTTTGAAGGCAGCCTGACATCAAACAAACACCCGCTTCTCTAGACATAAAATAAAGCAAAGGCTTGTGTTTATCATGGACTGAGTGGGGCAACAGAATGACCTCATTTGAAATGATTTTTTTCAAACAAATCAATCAGAATAGAGTTGGAGGGGACCTTGGAGGTCTTCTAGTCCAGGGTTTTTCAACCTTTTCACCCACTGTACCACTTTTAGGATATGGCAACATCCGAGTACCACCAGTCACCTAGCAAGGTGTCAAAAACATGATGACCAAAAAAAAAAAGCCACGAAAAAAGTGATGAAGTACAGGTAGTCCTCGACTTACAGCAGTTCGCTTAGTGACTGTTCGAAGTTACACTGGCACTGAAAAAAGTGCCCCCCAAGCCACAGCCGAGCAAGACACCTGCCTGCCCGCCCGGCGGCGCACTTCCTCCTGTCCGAGGTTTTCATTGTTGTGAGCATTTCTGCTAAGGATTGGCAGCGGGGGTGGGATGGGGGGGTGTTTGGTTTTTATTCCCCCCACCCCCATCTGCTGGGTGGTTGCAGCAGGTTTTGGTGACTTCACATGATCCTGGGACACTGTGACTGTCATAAATATGAATCAGTTGCCAAGCATCTGAATGTAAATCACAAGACCCTGGAGATCCTGCAACAATCAGCTGATCGGCACTACTTCTGGGCTCAGCAGAAGCACCAGGATCAGCGCCGAGCTCCATCTGGAGCCTGGCACTGATGCTGGCGCTTCCGCTGAGCCCTGACAGCCCTGAAGCTCCAGCCATCTCTCGCTCAGGCTTGTGCGGTGCTGCCACTAGCTCATTCCCCTCCCCAGCTATCACTTTTCTAGGATAGTCGCGTACCACCTGCCAGGTGCCAATGTACCAGAGGTGGTACCCGTACCACTGGTTGAAAAGCCCTGTTCTAGTCCAACCCCCTATTAACATTTCGGTCTTTACTTATTTACCTCCAGCAATGGGGCACTCACCACTTCTGAAGGCAACCTGTCCCAATGGTTAATTGTCCTCAGTGTTAGTTTTTCCTTAATTCCAGGTTGCTTCTCTCCTTGATTAGTTTCCATCCATTGTTTCTTCTTTGAATGTATGAATCCTTCAATGATTTTATTTTGTACCACTTCTATGTTTGAAGTGGGTGATGTCTGGGTTTTTTTTTGTTTTTTGGTGTTTTTTTTTGTGCTAAAAACCATGGAAATAGAAATCTTGGAAACAGTAGCAGTTGGCTGCAGGTTGAAATATTTAGAAAGGAATGGGCTCGCAGTGATGGCTGTGGAATCTGCCTGCTTTCACTTGTGCAAAGATTTCAGACATGATATGAAGCAAGTAAGAGATGCAGCCAAGTTCTCATGCTTTGCAGACGGCAGAAGAACACAGCCTGTCTTTCAGGGTCAAAGCTGCAGTCATCACCACAATAAGGACCTGGTTTATAGGCTAAATAGTTTGCATCCCTAATCATTTCTTACCTTCCTTCCTTATTTCAGTTTCTTTTTAAAATTTTCAGAATTGAGATGTGTTTTTTTTTAAAAAAAATAAACAGGAGTATATCTGGCCACTTATAATAATTAAAAATCACCAGCAGATGACCAGAGAAGGAGAAAGTCTTTGAGACGGGAAGAAAGGATGGTTGTTTCTTAACTATTGCAAACATCGCTGCTGTACAAACACGCTGCTCGTTAAAGCTGGGTCCCTGGGCATTTTCACAATTTGTTGCTCATCTGGCTTGACTTCAGTTGAAAAGTTGAGGGAATTTTCCCTGAATTGATTTCTTCCATGCATCAGGGTTGTAACAACAGAAAAAAAAGGAAAAAGAAAATGGTGCTTAATGAGACTTTTAGTTACTCCAGTTAAGAGAGAATTGCTAAATAGTTTATTCCCTAGCATGCTGCTTTAACCCCTACATTTTATGGCACTGCTGAGCAGGACAAAAAGGGATCTGTAGGAAGGAAATAAGCACAGCATAATTCATCTTTCATTTTTTTTATTGCCCAGCAATGTAAATTATTTGGCATACCTCTTCATAATGAAATTATTACTGTTAATGTGTGGTGTTGATTATTTCATTTCTGTGCCTTCAGCAGGGCTATCGGCAATAATACACTAGTCTTAAAATTCTGACTGGGCAATTTGTAGAAGCTAAACTGTCTTATAAACAACAAAGGGATGAGTTGTGGTCCACATCCCTACAAAACCACATTAAGCTATGCCCTCTTTTTTTTGGTTCCCAGGTATTTTAACACCAACTGGATGATGTGGAGTAAATCCCTGATCCTATGTTGCTCTCCTCTCTTGATTCTGACACAATCAAGATCATTTTCATTAGCACTGGAAGAGCAGCTGTCTTGGCTTGAGGTTTAGGCTGGAGAAGGAGGCTTTATCCTCTCCTACCTGCTCCCAACTCTGGCTGCTAATTATGTAGTTCCTAAAAAGAGGGGCATTTATTTGATCTTTTTTTAATCCCATTTATATCCCGCCCTTCTCCGAAGACTCAGGGCGGCTTACAATCTAAAGCACAAATCAATGTGCTTAGCAATAGCCTTCATTCTATGTATATGCCTGCTTATTAGGGCTTTCGGGGAACCCCCAAGCGGCAGTTTTTACAAAGTCAGCTTAATTGCCCCCAACAATCTGGGTCCTCATTTTACCTACCTCGGAAGGATGGAAGGCTGAATCAACCTTGAGCCTGGTGGGATGCGAACCTGCACTAATTGCAGGCAGCTGGTGTTACTTAAGGAGGCATTAGCCCACTGCTCCAGCAAGGCTCTGTACCTTGGGGAAGATTCATCACAAAACAGCAGAAGAAAAGGTGCTCACTTGCTCCAAGCTGGAGGCATCCTGGAAGGCCAGCTTCATCTCCTTCATTCACATTTGCCTTCCCGCCATTTTCCTTTTGCGCAGTACACCTTACAGAGTGTACCGCAGTCTGGATTGTATTGGTTGCACGTAAGCTACTCTGGCAGCCCTTTTGACTGAAGAGTAGGATAACAGTGCTCTCAAGATGAAGGAGCTTTGCTGGATCAGGCCTGGTCCCATCTAATCTCAGGTGGTCTTTTTGGTAGTGGTCAGTGCTTTCAAGTAGCAGGAGAATAAGGCAGTATTTTCTTCTTCAGCCTTTCCCATCATCTAGGACAGGGGTAGGCAACCTCGGCTCTTTTATGACTCATGGTCTTCAACTCCCAGAATTCCTGAGTCAGCAGAGCTGACTCAGGAATTCTGGGAGTTGAAGTCCATGAGTCATAAAAGAGCTGAGGTTGCCTACCCCTGATCTAGGAGTTTATGGCCTCTGAATTTAGAGATTTTTGCTTAGCTCAGTTGACTTAATTCTGATCCCCAGTTTCTGCCATCTTTTCAGGAAGCTAACTTTCACACTGTGAAAGATCTCATCCAGGAGGTTTTATCTTCACTCTGGACTAGTGGTTAAGGTGGGAGTTCTAGTCCTGCCTTAGGCATGAAAGCCAGCTGGGTGACTTTGGGCCAGTCCCTCACTCTCAGTCCAACTCGCAGAGTTGTTGTTTTGTGAGGCATATGGGAAGATGAGTAACACCAGCTGCCTGCAATTAGTGCAGGTTCGCATCCCACCAGGCTCAAGGTTGACTCAGCCTTCCATCCTTCCGAGGTAGGTAAAATGAGGACCCAGATTGTTGGGGGCAATAAGCTGACTTTGTAATAATGCCGCTTGGGGGGGGGGCGCGAAAGCCCTAATAAGCAGGCATATACATAGAATGAAGGCTATTGCTAAGCACATTGATTTGTGCTTCTTAGATTGTAAGCCGCCCTGAGTCTTCGGAGAAGGGCGGGATATAAATGGGATTTTTTAAAAAAAAAGATGAAGGAGAATTGGGTATGTTTGTCACCTTGAGTTATAATCTCCTGCCTTTATTATTTTTATAAATATCATAGATACACACACATATACATACATACATACATACATACATAAGCATGTGTGCACCCGTATGATATAGATGCAAATAGGTGTGTGTTTGCCTTGGATGTCAATGCATGGATAAAAGATAACATTCTTTTTATTTGTGTTAGGTGGCCTGCATTGGTCAAGATGGTAATTCCAGGCCAGTTTGTTCTCCATTGTTTATTTGTGAACCAATTGTTATCTTGGCAGTAACAAGCCCTTCAAACTATTTGGCTCCAGTCAGCTTTTATTGCATGGGAACAGATGTTTCCTGGTACAACTGGAATTCTTTCACAACTGATTGAATGGGTTTTAGTGATCCTTACTCCACACAAATGAATATATGACATCACATTGACATGAAGTATTGGATTTTTAAAGGATGTTTTCTCTATAAACAGTATATTCTCCCAGGGTGGTTGTGCTGTTTGTTTGTTTTTTAAGGCAAATGTGCTCTCCTACTAACGCAGATCCGTAAGACTTTCAAAATTTAGTACTCTTCTTGATTTTCCGCAATATTGATATGCCATTTTTGGAGAAACAGATGTAAAACATTTTTCTTTGTTATGTTTTTTTCTCTGCTTCAAAGACTATTTCTACACTGGCTTTAATTATATGTGATATGAATAAATAACTCCTAGGGGTTAAAACCACAAACTTCTGTTTGTTTTGCTCAAGTACTCTGTAATAAAAAACGTAGACCCAAAAATAAATTGTCCCTGCAGTTATTAACTTGCATGGTTCAGTTGTTTGCTTTAGATTAGTTGTTCGTGTTTATATATGATACTTTCCTGAATGTTACATTTTCCAGAACGTGTCCATACAGATTAATCACACTTGTAAATTACCATTAGCCATTGGCACCATTATCTAAAGATAATGGCTCTACCTGTAATATAATACTTATCTTTGTGATTGAGAGAAATTCAGACAGAAACTTGAATTGGGGGCTAGATGCAGGCTCACGTTCTCTTTGGTTATTTACTTAGTACACACTGCATCCTGCTTTCCCCCCAACCCCCCAAAATGCCTGATAAGATTTATCATTTAAAAATGACATCACAGAGATAAGATACCAAAAAAAAAAGGGAGCGAGGAAGGAAGAGGAAAATGAACACATTTCAGGTGATCTACAGTGGCAATCATGTTATTTGTAAAAAGTTAACTCATAGGAGTGAAACTCAGTTTGGAGTGGTGAGAAAGGTCCCATGGGGTGCTCATTTTGAAACGTCCTAATATGGGGTGTGTGACAAACGGCGGGAGGAGGAGGCAAAGCATCTCCCATTGTTTATAACCAAAAAGTTATTACAAAATACAGACTTTAACCCACACCTGAGGGTACATCCCAGTTTGTTCTTTCGGCAGTTTTCCTGCGCTTTGAAGTTTTTAACCTGCAACTAGACTATTCTAGTCTAATAAAGGAGAATATTTGTAGCTCAGGGTTGAAATGAGAGGGTCCTTGGTGCTCTCTGAGCTCGTTTTCTTGCAGACATTTCATTACCCAAATTAGGTAACATCATCAGTGCTAGTAAGGAGTGCAGTTATATTTGGGGGTGGCTTGCCCTCTCATTGTTGGTGGAGGTGGTTTTAGAGATCCTTTGGCAGCTTCTTGATTGGGGTACTGTTTACTTGAGTATTGGTCTGACGTTACTCTATGCCAGACATGTCAAACACAAGGCCCGGGGGCCGGATCTGGCCCGCGAAGTGGTTTCATGTGGCCCACGAAGCCATCCTGGAAACAGTGAGGGAATGGCCCCCACTGCCTTGGCCCTGGCCCAGAGACCCTCCTTCTGCCAGAGACCCTCAGATCTGTCCCACTCCTGCCTAGGCCCCCATAGGCACCTTTGATGCAAACGATGTAGAGCTGGCCACGCCCACCCAGTAGGCCATACGCACTCTAGCCACGCCCACCCAGGCCACACCCACCCGGCCCCTTGAGGGCAACCGCAATGCTGATGCGGCCCTCAATGAAATTGAGTTTGACACCCCTGCTCTATGCTGATCTGGGTGCCGATTGCTGGTGGAGAGGTGCTTGGGTCTTTCTGTTCTTTTTTTGGGCTGGCTGTTTGTCTCTTTTTGCATAGTCTAGCAATGTTGTTAATTGTGTCTATTGATGGTTGATATGTCAAAGTGCCAGGTTTCTAGAAATTCTCTGCCATTTTTGGACTTGGCTTGTTTTAGGATTGTCACATTTTCCCAATTGAAACTGTGGTTAAATCTGTCTACATTGTCAAGCCCCTGTGAGCTTGCCAGTAACGGGAGGGGGGAGGAGGGGACAAGACCATCCCACGGAGGCATCAGAAGGCATCAGATGGGACCAGCAGCGATAGCTCTTTCCCCGCCCCCGGTACCTGTCTACTGGAAGGGGGACCCTGAGGAGCACGGCTACGAGGCGCGGCGTGAAGAAGCGGCGGGGAGCTGAACGCTGAAAGCCTGCCTTGCTGCCCTACTGGTGCGCACGCCGGATGCTGGCTGGGGGGGTGCTATTTAGAGCGCTGGGAGTTGGTTGCTCCCAGCGCTGACTTTGAACCCCACATGGCAGAGCGTTCCGGAAATAAACCAGCCACCTGTGAACTCAGCGGCTTGTGTCTTGTTGGAGCCAGGGGTGTGGCATATATGTTGTGAAATTAAAAAAACAACAACCATGTCTTCTGACTGCTAGTTGATGTTCACGGGTGATGCTTAGTTTGGGTAATGAAACATCTGCAAGAAAATGAGCCTTGGTGGAGCAGTGGGCTAATGCCTCCTTAAGTAACACCAGCTGCCTGCAATTAATGCAGGTTCGCATCCCACCAGGCTCAAGGTTGACTCAGCCTTCCATCCTTCCGAGGTAGGTAAAATGAGGACCCAGATTGTTGGGGGCAATAAGCTGACTTTGTAATAATGCCGCTTGGGGGTGTGTGTGAAAGCCCTAACAAGCAGGCATATACATAGAATGAAGGCTACTGCTAAGCTTGTAAGCCGCCCTGAGTCTTCGGAGAAGGGCGGGATATAAATGGAATAAAAAATAAAATAAATAAAATAAACAAGCTCAGAGAGCACCAAAGACTCCTTAGGATTTTATTCCTGTACTTTGTCCGTATGTGCATGCCTTCAAGTCACTGTTGACTCCTAGGAAGTCTGGGTGTCTCAACTTGGAATAGGAAGTGGGGCAAAAGGACTTTTGGCTGATCAACGGAGTAGTTTTCATGTACGTAAAACCTTTGGGGAAACTGTTCTATGGGGGCCTGCAGATACAGGGTTGTGCTAAGTTACAGTGTGGTTCTCTTTGATACTTGCTTTAATGTGATCACTCAGCACCTGTGATTTGTAAAGATACTATAGTCCAGTGGTTCTCAACCTTTTCTTCACCACGGACCCCCTTTAAATACCTTTAGTGGCCATGGACCATGGCCACGGACCCCCAGGACTTAACTCAAGACATAAATCATAACATTTCTTCAAGCCTTTGCGGACCCCCTGAGATAACAGCACAGGTTGAGAAGCACTGCTGTAATCAGTGGTTTGTGAATTCAGCCAATTGAAGCTTCTTCTATACATGTGTTTTAAAAATTGTGGGATAAGGTATTGTTACAAGCCCAGCCACGAAGCTTCAGTTAATAAAGCTAATAGTTCAGGTAGGTCTTGAAAATCATGTCCAAGGAAAAGCTGCAAGTCTCTCAAGCTGATTAGTGAAACAAACAGAACTTTACTTGGATCAAATAGTGTAAGAATTTGGATGTGGTTTTTTTTTCCCTATTCTGACCTCCTTTTGCCCTTTGACAGGGGTCTTCAAACTTGGCCCTTTTGTGACTTGTGGACTTCAACTCCCAGAATTCCTCAGCCAGCATGCCTGGCTGAGGAATTCTGGGAGTTGAAGTCCACAAGTCACAAAAGGGCCAAGTTTGAAGACCCCTGGCCTACGAGAACCTTAAAGACGACATCCGGGTGAGACACACATACTAGTGAGATATATTCCCAATCTCCATCCATTTATCCTGTAGCCACAGTTGATGTGGCTGGTGCACATAGAAATTGAAGTGATGCATATTTGCAAGGAGATTTTCCGGAATGCCAAATTATTACATTTCTCCCCATAAGCTACGGTTTTTGTTTTATTTGTGAGTAAATTGGTGAGATTTATTTGTTGGTATGCATGCAGAGGATTCACTTGTGTTTCTAGGGCCTTGTTTTGATTTATTTATTTCTGCATTTATTCTTTTTTTGTTATAAATAACTCAAGGCAGCAAATACACACAATACTTCCTCCTCCTCCAATTTTCCCCACAACAATAACCTGTGAGGTAGGTGGGCTGAGAGAGAATGACTGACCCAAAGTGATCCAGCCACCTTTGATGCCTACAGCAGGACTAGAACTCACAGCCTCCTAGCCTGGTGTCTTAACCACTAGACTAAACTGGGCCTTAATAATCTTTTGGTTGTGCTGTGCTTATAGAGCTAATTTGAGCATTTTTACTTCTCAGTGCTGTACCCTATAGGTTCCATTTAAAGCCAGTGTGGCATTATCACTTATTTACCACCCTGTTGAACAACTCCTGGACATAACAACTTTTCATGTACCCCACAGGGGCCATTCGTGCACATGTGTACTGTATGTCCCCTAGTTCAGGGCTTTTCAACCAGTGGTACAGGTACCACCTGTGGTACATTGGCACCTGGCAGGTGGTATGCGACCATCCTAGAAAAGTGGTAGCAGGGGAGGGGAATGAGCTGAACCAGTGGCAGTACCGCACAAGCCTGAGTGAGAGATGGCTGGAGCTGCAGGGCTGTCAGGGCTCAGCGGAAGTGCCAGGATCAGCACCAGACTCCAGCTGAAGCTCGGCGCTGATCCTGGCGCTTCTGCTGAGCCCAGAAGAAGCACCAATCAGCTGGAATGTTGCAGCATCTCCAGGGTCTTGTGATTTACATTCAGATACTTGGCAACCGATTCATATTTATGACAGTCACAGTATCCCAGGGTCATGTGTAGTGACCAAAACCTGCTGCAACCACCCAGCAGACGGGGGGAGGGGAATAAAAACCAAACACCCCCTCACCCCACCCCCGCTGCCAATCCTCAACAGAAATGTTCACAACAATGAAAACCTCGGACAGGAGGAAGAGCGCCGCCGGGCGGGCAGGCAGGTGTCTTGCTCGGCTGTGGCTTGGGGGGCACTTTTTTCAGTTCCAGTGTAACTTCAAATAGTCACTAAGCGAACTGTTGTAAGTCGAGGACTACCTTTCCTTTTTTTTTTTTGGTCATTAAGTTTTTGACACCTTGCTAGGCGACTGGTGGTACTCGGATGTTGCCATGTCCTAAAAGTGGTATAATGGGTGAAAAGGTTGAAAAGCCCTGCCCTAGTTCAGCGTTTATTCTCAACGGTTTCTATTTGAAAGCAGCCTCAGAAAAGAACATAATACTGTAGCCCCACAAGAAGCATGAATACGACAAATGATGTCACTAAGAGGTCACCGGCTGATTTTAGTTTGGCCCTGACAAGGAACGCAATAAGTGTCAACTCAGTCTCCTTATCCCTATTCGAACACTGACAATTGTCTGTACAAAAAAGCAGGGGCGCCATTTCCCAGTGTGAATATAGATTGGAATTATTTACCCAGCTTGTGTCTTTTCCTTGTAACATAGAGGCTTAACAAGGCCGAGTTTCAAGATTGCCCAAGATTACCTATTTGCATATAAGACAAGCCAGGTGGCTGGAGCGTTGTTTCCCCCTAGCTCAGGGGTAGGCAACCTCGGCTCTTTTATGACTCATGGACTTCAAGTCCCAGAATTCCTGAGCCAGCTTGGCTGGCTCAGGAATTCTGGGAGTTGAAGTCCATGAGTCATAAAAGAGCCGAGGTTGCCTACCCCTGCCCTAGCTTCTCTGGAGACAACGGTACTTTTTAGCCTTAAGGGATAAGCCATTGAAAAGTTGTGTTAAATCTCTTCCACCAAGATGGTTTGGTTTGTGGTTTACTGTCCAAGAGCATTCCACTAGAATGAGTGTGCAGTGTTAGGCAGCTTACTCAGAGCATCCTGAAGGCTGGACGCCATATTTCAAAGCTGTAACAGTTTACAGAAGATTGTTAGTGGGTGGACTTTGCCTGATTTGAGACCGCATATAGGGGCAAACCCTGGTCATTTTCAGCAGAATGGAAAGGATGAGATGTTAAGTGTACAGATCATGAAACCGAGGCATGGCCTTTTTTTTTTTTTTTTTTTTTTTTGATACCGTCACTTGCTGCCACCCGATGCTGACATGAATTTTGCAGTGAGAACATCGTCTGTTTCTGAAGCGGATGAGATCTAAAATGCATAGATATTGCAAGTGCACATAACACTGGTGAACATGCTGCCATGGACATTTCTGTAAAAAAAAAAAGTGAAGTCAGTGCACGTAATAAGCAAAGTCGTTAAGAATAAGCTCTATCCCACTTTCTGATGTGTTATTTACTGCTTGCGGAGGGTATCTTTGGGTTGGTTGGTTTACAAGAGAAAATATTTTTGTAATCCAATAGTAACATATTTCAAACAGTTTTTTCAGTCTCAACTTCCACCGCCTTTGGTCTAATGTTCGATAGAATGAATTAAAGAGTGTTAGTATTTCGCAGGGCTGTTAATTTGACTTACTGAATCTTGCGCCCCTTAGACACAGAAGCCGGTTGGGTGGGCTGGCCATTCTTTATCAATCCAACAACCTATCTTGCAGGATTGTTGTCATGGGAACAAAATAGATCTTCAACCATACTTAGATATAAGCCAAAGCAAGTAAAGAAATTGCGCTAAATAGCAATAGTGCAATTTAAATAAATTTGTTGCAAAAGATTTTCCAGGGAAGAGATGACCAGTCCTCTCAAAAAAGCCTTATGCAGATACATTCAACAGAGGTTATTTAGCGTTTGTGTGTGTGTGTGTGTCTGTGTCTGTGTGTTTTATGTTAGACAGTTGAAATGATTTAAAAGCACTGTTGGCATTTCTTCCTTTAGTTCAATTCTTATTTGTTATTTTAGGCAAAACCCACAGAGTACATTAAAGGATTAATAAATTTATATATAAATCTAGATTTGCCAAGAACTTTTACTCCAAATGAAAGCTAAATTTGCTCTGTATTCACCGGCTCTTTTTAGTCTAATTCTAAAGAAAAGCTATGTTGGCTTCTATTGCAAATGTAACATCTGGAGTTTTATTCTTTCCAGCTCTGTTTTTTCCCCCTTTTTTTTAAGTAAGACTTTTCTTTAATCTCTCTCTCTCTCTCTCTCTCTCTCTCTCTCTCTCTCTCTCTCTCTCTGTGTGTGTGTGTGTGTGTGTGTGTGTGTGTGTCTGTGTACACATGCTCCATATTCTAAAATGGGTTGGGATTTAAATCATGTTAAGTTTCCAAATGACATAAAAACTAGATTAACAGCTCAGTCTTAATGATATTCATTCTAGAAATAACTCCCATTAATTGCCAGAGAGGCTTTTTGAAAAAGCAGACTTACGTTTGTGTCTATTTTAGGTTGAATTGGAGAAGTTGATGTTTTATCTGGTAATTTATTTGACAGATCCTAGACAGCTTTACTGCATTGTGAAATTACCTTCTCCCATCAACTTTAAGACAACAATGCTGGTCTTTCCTTCCTGGTCCCCAAATTGGCATTCCAGATATTGCAATCCTACATGCCTAAGTCTAGATGCATTGCAACTGTGAGTTTAGTTCTAGTTTATGTAGGACCAGAGGTTGTTTCGGCTTAATGGGAAGTGTGGTTTCTGTTACTTTATGGGCTGGGGTGTTTGGAAGAAAATTATTTGAAATATGCACCTCAAATGCTTTTATATTTATTATTAGCGATGGTGTTTATTCATTTTACTTATTTATGTAAAACTTCTAATTAACTTGAAATTTAATCACAAAACTGGTAACTTCTGGGGACTATTAATATTTTTTCTAAATATAGCCTATTGTTCAGTTCTTGATTATTGCTGATATTATAAATACTTTCACAATACTACTTTTTAATTCATAAAAGATTTCCCCATAAGCAATTTCAAGCTCTGATTAATGGGAATGAATTACAAAACTCAAATTCCCAAGCAATTTTGGCATGATGATCACAATTCTGGGACCTAACCTGAATTTGGCCTTCTGCATACATAGTGTGCCATGTTGCATTACATCTGTGATATTTGCTTGAACTAATCTTTTATTTATTTATGTGTACTTCTAAAAAGGTGTTTTATGCTTCAGAAAACAAAAGTAAAAAAAGAGAAAATAATGTTTGCATAGGGCACCCATCCTTTTTTTATATCTTAGGTTAAGAACCTGCATATTGAAAAGGTAGATAAGATAAGTAAAGTTAGCTAGTAATTTCCACACCTGGATAGTCTCATCAGCTTACAAACATTCATATAGTGATCATTCAGAGTTACAACAGCACTGGGGGGAAAAAGTAAGTTACAACTGGTACTTGCACTTATGACCATCACGACATCTCAAAGGGTCACATGATCAAAATTTGAGCCCTTGGCAACTGGCATGTATTTACAACAGTTGCAAGGGTCCCAGTATCCTGTGGTCGCCATTTGCAACCCTCCCAATCAAGTTTCCAACAAGAAATGTCAATGGAGGAAGCTAGATTCGCTTAACAACAGTGTGATTCACTTAACAACTACAGTGATTTAACTTCACCATAGCCAGAAAAGGTCGTAAAATCAGGCATGGCTCATGTAATAACCGCCTTGCTTGGCAGGTGGAGTTTTTGGTCTCAGTAATGGTTGCATTTCAAGAATCAAGAGTAATCATCAGGAGTCAAATTTAATTCAAGGGAGATGCGTAACTGTTCCCCTACAACAGACATGTCAAACACAAGGCCCAGGGGCCGGATCCGGCCCGCGAAGTGATTTCATGTGGCCCGCGAAGCCATCCTGGAAAAAGTGAGGGAACGGCCCCTACTGCCTTGGCCCTGGCCCAGAGACCCTCCTTCTGCCAGAGACCCTCAGATCTGTCCCACTCCTGCCCAGGCACCCATAGGCACCCTTGATGCAAATGATGTAGAGCTGGCCATGCCCACCCAGTAGGCCATACGCACTCTAGCCACGCCCACCCAGTAGGCCACGCCCACCCTGGCCATACCCACCCGGCCCCGAGGGCAACCGCAGTGCTGATGCGGCCCTCAATGAAATTGAGTTTGACACCCCTGCCCTACAACAAAGCAACCAACTGGGTCCCGTCCTAAAATGCTACCTTTCCAAACATTGTACAGTACTTTCTACAAACTGGTAGGTAGGAATAGCAGAATAATTTGTCATTTTTCCATTGTACATTCCCCACCAGCCTCCACATCATTCGTAGCAAACTTCTCCATAGTTGAAATTATTACTGGTCAAACCAAGAAACTGGACACAGCTAGTCCTCAACTTACAACTACTCATGTCGTGACCATTTGAAGTTGCAACAGGACTGAAAAGAGTGGACTTACGATGGGTGTTCACCAATTTTACGGCTGTTGTAGCCTCCCCATAGTCACGTGATCAGAATTCAGAGGCTTGACAACTGGCTCATACTTATGACCGTTGCAGAGTCCCGGGATCACGTGATCACTTTTTTGCGACCTTCCAACAAGCAAAATCAATGAGGAAGCCAGATTCCCTTGGCAACTGTGTTACTGACGACTTAACAATGGCAGTGATTCACTTAACAACTGTGGCAAGAAAGGGCGTAAAATGGGCCCTCCCTTCACTTAACTGTCTCGCTTAGCAACAGAAACTTTGGGCTCAGTTGTGGTCATACATTGAGGACTACCTGTAATTTGTTCGCACTAAGCTCTGTTTAGGAACAGGTTCCAGTCTTTCTAGAAGATAGGAAATGCATTGTCTTTTCAGCAGGCTTTCCAGGTGACCCTGTGCGGGTAATTCTGTTGTTGTTATTATTATTATTTTTTCCTGACCTTTGACGGATTTGTCCAAGGAATTTCAAAAAGATTGCATCTCGTATTTCTGAATTCTTTTTAATTCGCACTGTACGATGTCTCTTAGTGTGTTAGCGATATACGTCAAATGTCAACAGCCAGCAGTGGAGAATTGGAACAAACGTGACCCTTTCTAACAAATGTAAACAAAATAAATCGCGCATTATAAGCAATCAATATGCAAATATGCTTAATTTGCATGTACTCTGTAAGTTGTAGCATGAGATATTTCTTTGTGCAGAATTCTGACTAGATTATGCCAAATGCATCCTCTTCTCATGCTAGCTCTGGTTTTACTCTCAGCAGATCTGAGTCTTGCATCTGCAGGGTACGTGACAACCTTAAAGTAAAATGGTTGTAAACTGTAAACTGGAAGGTTAAGAGTAATCCAAAGAAGTTTGAGAGGGCAAGGTGAGGAACGCTTTGCCAGTTCATATGAGTCAGATAATGCCTGCAAGTAGGTCTGTCTTTCTTTCTTTCTTTCTTTCTTTCTTTCTTTCTTTCTTTCTTTCTTTCTTTCTTTCTTTCTTTCTTTCTCTTTCTTTCTTTCTTTCTTTCTTTCTTTCTTTCTTTCTTTCTTTCTTTCTTTCTTTCTTTCTTTCTTTCTTTCTTTCTTTCTTTCTTTCTTTCTTTCTTTCTTTCTTTCTTTCTTTCTTTCTTTCTTTCCCGTCTTTGCTTTCCCTCCAAGCAATGACTAATATTTAGAGGTATTCTGAAAATGGGCTAAAATAGCTAAGATTCTGAAGCGCCTCAGTATCTCCATCAGTTCTCCACTTCCAGCGTGGAAGCGAAAGCCATAGAAAGATCAGCCACTATCCAAAGACGGTTTTCAAAGCAGGTCTCCTTAGTTGCACCTGAACAGGTGGCCTGCCCTGTTCAGGATATACCACGACAGGTGTAGCAATAATAGTGGTTACTGTTTGGACTGTGTGTGTGTGTGTGTGTGTGTGTGTGTGTGTGTGTGTGTGTGTGTGTGTATGTGTGTGTTCAGAGCACTTGATGTGAATTTTCTTGTTGGAATTCTTACCTTGGATCCCTTCGGAAGGTATGTTACTGTTTTTATTTTTGTTTTGACATTGGTTACCCTGAAATTTCACCTGCCAAATGGGCTGGTTGATTGTTTCTGAAGTCTGTGCATGCCTTAGAGTATTTTTCTTTCTTTCTGGGCATATGTTAGTGGGCCTACTCTCCTAACTCACTCTTCAGGTAGGGAGAGAAAGAGAGAAAGCTCTGCACCACAGCCCACCTTCTTTGAATGCAGAAGAGAGGCCAAAGTACCTCTTTTCCTTGATGAATAGGCATTGACTGCCTCCTCCACTCCACTTTCCATAGGTGACTTCTGATTTCTTCTCAGCTGCCCCCAGGACCTTCAGCCATGGCTCACTACTGCTCCTCTCCCACTGACTTTTCTGTCCCTTGTCCCATCTGCAGCATCCCATTTTTTTTATGGTGCAGGTGATTTGTGTGTCCCCGGCGCATGCACAGATAAACTTTTCTTTCTGTCTTTTTGGCTTTCCTCATGAAAGAAGTAAATCCCTCCACCCTGTTATATTGTTATCCACCTTTGGATTTAACAGATATTTGAGCTACCCCTTCCCTCCAAATGGCCTATTAAATTGAGGTTTCACGGCATTTAGCTATTCATTGCAGGTGGCAATGGCATAGATAGAGAGAGATATAGTCTTCCACGTATGATAATGATTGAAGGGCAGTAATATATTGTAAAGGGATGCGGTGGCTCAGTGGGTTAGGACGCTGAGCTTGTCGATCAGAAGGTCATCAGTTTGGCGGGTCAAATCCCGAGTGCCGCGTAACAGAGTGAGCGCCTGTTACTCGTCCCAGCTTCTGCCAACCTAGCAGTTCGAAAGCATGTAAAAATGCAAGTAGAAAAATAGGGACCACTCCGGTGGGAAGGTAACAGCGTTCCATGCGCCTTTGGCGTCTAGTCATGCCGGCCACATGACCACGGAGACGTCCTCGGACAAGCGCTGGCTCTTCGGCTATGAAACGGAGATGAGCACCGGCCCCTAGAGTTGGAAACGACTAGCACGCATGTGCAGGGGAACCTTTACCTTTTTAATATATTGTAAAAATGTTACTTCATGAATCAAAAATGCAACACATTTAAGAATAGCATTAAATTTAAAATTGTTTATCATGGCTGATCAGAGTAGCTGCTTTTCCCGATCGTTTCATCGTGTTCAGCAGCAAAAGTTTTAAATTAACCCAGCTTGCAACTAGTAACATTTCCCTGTTCTTATAATTCAGTTCAATTCAATTCAATTTTATTACAGCCCTAAGGCCAGAAACAAACAATATATTGAGTGAAAGAAATATTATATATATATATATATATATATATATATATATATATATATATATATATATATATATATATATATATATATATATATATATATATATATATATATATATATACATATATATATATATATCTTTCTGTTTGTGTGGGTATACATGTATGAGAGAATAACTAAGTATAATGGAGTCTAAAACAATTAAGGATATTGTTACTGAAATAAATCCAAATAAAATTCCTGTCCTTAAAGAAATGGTGCAGAAATCCTTCCTGCTTTCTGTTCAGTCCCTACTATATTTCTTTTTTTGAATGTAAGAGTTTAGCCTCATAATCTAGAGGTGAGAAAAAAGGGAATCCAGTGTCAGATTTCTACTTCCAAGGTTAAAGTCAACTTTTGAATCTTGGAAGGGGAAGTGCAGTAAGACTAGCGGAATATATAGCACTGGGAATGTGGTCCTTGTGGAACTGGAACCACACAGCACTTTATTGCTAAGATGTTTTTTTTATTTTTCCATATCAGGTTTTAATTTCTTTTAATTTATTTTTTATTTATTTTTTATTTTTATTACATTTATATCCCGCCCTTCTCCGAAGACTCAGGGCGGCTTACAAGCTTAGCAGTAGCCTTCATTCTCTGTATATGCCTGCTTGTTAGCGCTTTCACACACACCCCAAGCGGCATTATTACAAAGTCAGCTTATTGCCCCCAACAATCTGGGTCCTCCTTTTACCTACCTCGGAAGGATGGAAGGCTGAGTCAACCTTGAGCCTGGTGGGATGCGAACCTGCACTAATTGCAGGCAGCTGGTGTTACTTAAGGAGGCATTAGCCCACTGCTCCACCAAGGCTCTTTTATATCAAGATATTTTTTTCTAGCTATCAGTACAAAATTAGACATGTATTTTATATATAGTGACTGGAATTTTGATATAATTGGGTGTTTAGTAGTCTGTTTACGTCAAGCTTCAGAATTACTTTCCCGTGTGAGATTGAGTTTTTTGTTATGCCATCTCAATAGTACTATTATTGTCAACTTCGACATTATTAAAGGTATGCCTTTGATACCCACCGTTTCCCTTCTAACTTTCTGTTCACCCTCCCTTTCATATCCCACTGAGGTTGTACAGGTAGACCTTGACTTACAACCGCTTGTTCAGCAACCATTCGAAAAGATGATGACACTGAACTAAGGGACTTAGAACAGGTGCTCAAAGTGATTGGCCATTGCAGCACTTCCAGAGTCAACATGTTGGAGATTAGGATTAGGATTTATTAAATTTATTTGCCACCCTTCTCCCTAAGGACTCAGGGCGGCTCACAACAATAAAAATTAAGAGACATAAAATACAAAAATTAAAAAAGAATTAAACAATGAATATAAGAAATACGGGACAATTTAACACAATAAAAACCAAATTAAAAACCATGGTCAGTCCAGGCCCGCTTGTTGGAACAACCATGTCTTCGGGTCACGGCGGAAGGATCGAAGGTCAGGGGCCGTCCGCAGCTCCGGAGGCAGTTCATTTGGGTTGCCGGGGCCTTTGCAGTCATGCGATCGCTATTTGCAATCCACCCTGCCAGCTTCCTTCGAAAGTTGAATCAACAGGCAAGCCAGCAGGAAAGGTGGCAAACCCCTTCCCGTCTCCAGGACTGGCTCTCCTTCCCTCCATGGGCTAGAAAGGTTTATAAGAGCCATGGTGACGCAGCGGTTAGAATACAGTATAATTGCTGGCTAATTCTGCCATCTGCCAGCAGTTCGATCCTGACTGGCTCAAGGTTCACTCAACCTTTCATCCTTCCAAGGTCAGTAAAAACAAGGACCCAGATTGTTGGGGGGGAGGGGCAATAGGCTGCCTCTGTAAATTGGTTAGAGAGGGCTGTAAAGCACTGTGAAGCAGTAAATAAGAATATAAGTGCTATTGCTAAGTGCTATAATTTTTTTAGTGCAAGTTGGGGAAGGGGGAAGCCATCTGTGCTGGAGAAATAAATGTCTCCGAACTTCCTTTCTCTGGTACAGCACAGTGATCTTACTGGGCTAGAAAGTTAGAAAGACCTTTTAGCCCAAAGGGAAGAGAAGAGATGGTTTCCCTCTTCCTCTCCCGCCCCTCTCCCCAAGTTTGCTTCCCCCCCCCACCTTCTTTCTCTGGCTCAGCATGGCAGTTCTACCCATGGAGAGGACTTCCTGCCCTCTTTTGGCAAGCAGCTCTTTCACACCATTCTTTTAAACAACCGGTGTGGTTGCTTAGTTACCGCACCTGGAAGTGTAGTGGTTGCAGAGCAAGGTGGTCCCCTGGGCACCTCACTTAACAGTCGCAATGACTTAAAGACTGTAATGGGCAGGCTCCTTTAAGTCAAGGATTACCTGCACTCTTTCTTACTGAGAATTTGGTTGGCTCAGGTAAAAAGATCAGCTGATGTTTCAGTTTCAGGTTTTTTTTAAGATACACACAGAGAGACTTGGTTGGCCTGATGTACTGTAGTTCTCATCATGAAAATGCTTACAGTGCAAATCTCAACTCTAGCCACTGAAAAAGGCAGGATGGTGGTGATGAAGAGCCTTGGTGGAGCAGTGGGCTAATGCCTCTTTAAGTAACACCAGCTGCCTGCAATTAGTGCAGGTTCGCATCCCACCAGGCTCAAGGTTGACTCAGCCTTCCATCCTTCCGAGGTAGGTAAAATGAGGACCCAGATTGTTGGGGGCAATAAGCTGACTTTGTAATAATGCCGCTTGGGTTGTGTGTGAAAGCCCTAACAAGCAGGCATATACATAGAATGAAGGCTACTGCTAAGCTTGTAAGCCGCCCTGAGTCTTCGGAGAAGGGCGGGATATAAATGTAATAAAAATAAAAATAAATAAAAATAAATAAATGAAATGTCTGCAGTCGAGTAACAGAATATACACTCTATACACTTTGGAAAGCTCAAGTTGAACAATGGTTATCCAGTTGCAGACTTGGGCAAGGTTCCCAACTGAAATCTGTGAAAGCTCCAAGTAAATAGTACAGACGACTGGCAGCGTTGGTATCAAATGATTTCTGTATACACCCCTCTCCACAGAAATGGAAGACATGCAAAGTCCAGGGGCAATAATAGTAAAATCTAGTCATCTTTTTTTTCTCTCTCTCTCCTCTCTTCTTCCATTTTCTTTTGAGTTTCCTCAGAGCTTATATGCAGATGAGATTTCTCAGTGCAAAACTAAACACCAAAGGAATGGCTAATGGAACACTTTATTAGCCAGAAATAATCAAGGTTCCATTTTTAACGTAAAGCTATATTTAAAATGACTAATGGGGCAACTCACAGCACACACACACACATACACACACACACACACACACACACACCCGCAGCCCCTTTATAGTGGCTCTAGAGGCCACTATAGTAATAGTAATAGTTTTTACTATTACTAAAAACTGGTGGTGAGGTTTCCATTCATTTTGAACTGGGAAATATATAAATACCAGGCTGGCAGCCCTAATACGTGCTTGAGATCTTTTGAAAAGTAAATTTGCTCTTAAATACGTCTTCCCCCCTAAAATTCAGAAGAAAAAACACAGAAACTTTCGAGCATACCTACAGTTTTGCCCATTTTGTACAATGTCCTTTGATCTCCTCCTCTTGCTCAAATGTTCAGCATGGCCCTGACTTCCAAAACGTCGTCTGCCCATTTTAAACGATGACTGAATATAGCTAAGAAATAGTCACTAAGAAGTGACGGTACGTATTACAAACGGGTGGGATGCTCGTGCTACAAATAAAAATTTCAAAGTGACTCAATATATAGCTTGGTTAAAATATTAAGTGCAGTTTGTACTTGAAAATTTAATGTTATTTATGTATTTAAAATTATTATACCTGTGTTATAATAATTTTTACAAATTATTTACATAATTTGCAATTGACATAATTTACAAAAGTCGCTCATGTACTAAGGCTGAAAAGGTTGAGCGGATGCTTGTATCCCAGTATTTCTTTTTTAAAATCAATGTTGACATAGTACTAGGAAATATTTAGAAGTTTCCAACATTGGGAATGGGTTAACACCTGGCTCAATTAGGTTTTTTTTTACTCTCCCCCCCCTCCTTTTATTAAAGATGAAGTTAAACAGCCAGATCTCTTCCTACATAGAATGGGAAGAACTTGAGATTTTAATTTTAACTGTTCTTAAAATAGAAGATTTTTTATTTTATTTTTTGCCTTTCCAGGTGGGAGACTAAAGTGTACTGAGGGCTGCTAATGATTCTGTATTATGGTACCAGCTTCCTCCTTATTTGCTGACTGGCTCCTAATCTTTAATCACTATTATATAAGGAAGACAACATAGGTAGTTATCCTGCCCTATCACATAAGCACAACGTAGCCTTCCCAGCTACTCTATGCTGGCACTAGCTTTCTGTAGATGCATGTTTCATTCAGCTCATTGTTGAGAAGAACTTATTAATAGCAAAAAAAAAGTTTGTATTTAAAAGAGTGCAGGACAAATTTTTTCAAAAAGCAGTTTGTTCATCCCAGATCTTTTCACTCAGTTGAAGACATAAGCAAGCAGGCCATGGAGAAACACAACATTTTGCTCCCTGGGAACTGTTTGGGAACTGTTCGATCTTTGGGAGTTCCCTCGTGTGGTGAACTATTAAATTGCAACTAGCCATTTTCTCAATCTTCACTTTTAAATTGTGGGTTGATTGTGATCAAGCTAGCCATTGGGTCTACCGGTACCTGATTAGAAAGGAATGTGCTTAGGATAATTTTTAAAGTTTGATCTATCTTTCTTTCTTTCTTTCTTTCTTTCTTTCTTTCTTTCTTTCTTTCTTTCATTCTTTCATTCTTTCATTCCATTTATATAGATATATTTCCGGACCTTGATGAATCGCCAGTAAATGTTCTGTTTTGGTTTATCTTTCAGTCCTGAGTGGCCATACAATTGTTGGTTTCAAATGTCCAACCTTTATGTGATCATTGCTTTGGTTTCTGCCAAGTCAAAAAACCGCAATCAGGCTGGAGGCACTCAACCGTGGATCTCACTCTCTTTCATGTTTGCTGGGCATTGTTTCTGATCGCAAAAAGGGCTTACATCTTGCAAAACAATGCAGTCAACTCCATTCACCTGGTTATTGCAAGAATCCAAACTAAAGAATCTCTGAGAAAGGTTTCTATAGCTTTTCTTTGTCCACAACATCAAAGCAGAGCTAGTTACCAGCATGTATTAAGAGAGCAGATCTAATTGTAAACTTCCTTTGGCATAAAAATTACAATTCTTTTTTCTTTAATCTAGACCTATGGGACACCCAGTTCCTTAAAATACAGTTTATTAAGTAGTTCATTTCTTCATTTGCAAGGAAATGATTTTAAAAAAGCATAAGCCTTGGCATAGGGAGATGAATTGTGCTATGAGGGAACATGGTTTGTTAAGTACATTCAGAAGCATTTCTATCCCTGAAGTCAGTTCAACAAGCAGGGTTAGCTTAATAACATGAATCCTTTCCTCTGATTGCCCAGTCTTCTTCTCATGAGGCTCTGAAGTTCACTCTCACACCTGCACAAGGATTTCTTGAGAGGATGTCTTATTTATGGGAGGTGAAGGAACTGGACATTTGGGAGTGAGCACTGGCCACATTGCTGCCTATGTCACAAAAAATGCTGCTGCCCTTTCTCTTCATTTCACTGTTTGACCAATTTTAGAGGGATGTTTCAGGGTGAACCATGAGGGAGAAGGAGGTTTGCTCAAAGCCCTTTGTACCAGTAGAAATAGTAGGAGAAACTCCTCTTCATATTGTGTTCTGATCATGGATGCCTCATTGTTTCAAGGCCATTGAGCCAGCGCTATTGGAAGAGATTTCTATGGTCATGTGGCCAGCATGACATCATGGAGCGCTGTTACCTTCCCACCGAAGTGGTACCTATTTATTTATTCACATTTGCATGCTTTCGAACTGCTAGGTTGGCAGGTGCTGAGGCAAGGATGGGAGCTCACCCCTTCACGTGGCACTCAGATCTCGAACCTGCTAGCTAGGTACATGTTTCCAGCTTTCCAACGTCTTACACACTATTAAACAATCTGGATAGTCATCTCTCAGGGTGATATAATAATGGACTTCTCCGCTGGGCAAGGAGTAGGAGTAGATAATCTCCAAGGTTTCTTCTGTGATTCAGTCATTTGAGAAGTATTTGGGAGGAGGGAGATCTAAAAAGGTCAACAGAATGTTGCTTCCTTAACTTAAAATTCCAAGCTATGAATTTAAGGAGGGCTGGAATTAAAGAGTCCCACAGGATTTTTCTTATTTTTCTTTACTTGAACATTCTTCAGGGGCAGTTTGTGTAATCAGCAGTCAAAATGTGGTGAAAATTAACTTGTTTTAAAAGTTCCGACTTTCTGGTTGGCTGGTGTCCCAGACAAACCTTTATTGTAAGTTTGCAGTAGCAGGAGTTAATCTGTATTGGCTTTAGGAGACTGTTGACACATTGGGCAAAGTGTGTGCCTTTTTTCCATGGCTGAAATAGTTTTTCCTTGCCTATAGCAACAATTTCTGCTTTTTAATATCTCTTTACTTCTAAGCTTCAAGGAATGTATCCAGTACAATTATTTCCTGTCTGTGTCCTCCACATATGCCTAAGTTTTGAACAGTACCAAGCGTATATATAAAGATAGATATTACTTTATTCTGTTTTATTTTAAATTCTATCTCAGATTTTTAGCCTTATGCTTCAGTTTTAGGCAAATAATATTTTGTTGTGATTTTTTTGACGGGTGTTTTTGTTTTTTTGCTCTAGAGCCGTGGTTTACAGTGGCAGTAGTGACAATAATGTTGTTTATTCTTCTTGTGTGTCTTCTGTGTTTTATGTTTGTCCTCTTTTACTTTTAAATAGTTTGTTGTTTCATTCTATACTGGTCTTTGACCAAAATAAAGTTTGACCGACTACGTCCTCCATTTTTATTTTCTATCTTTATTTTATTTATGTATTTTAATCCCATTTATATCCCTCCCTTCTCCGAAGACTCAGGATGGCTACAATTTAAGCACAAACCAATGTGCTTAGCAATCTTATTCATGCTAGACCTTTAACATGGAGATGATCTGAAGTTAACGGCAGGATCTATTAAGACAGCTCTTGAAAGAATATATAAGATTGAGTTACATTACGCTGACATGAGTTTCCCGTTTTATTATGGCAGGAGAAAGACATTTTGATATCTAGCATGCTGTCTGCCTGCTATTGTATGGAAAATTGCAGAATCTGGCCTTTTAGCAAAGGCATCTAGGTCTCTGACAGTGCTGGATATGTCAATCTGAATTTAATTAATTTGATTTTTTAATAAAAAAAATTAAGCCACACGCTTTTAGCATTTGTGGCTATAGAAAACATTATAAGTGCTTCAGCAGTCTCCCCAAAATGAGAGGAATTTGGTGCAGGCTGTGGCTGCGAACCTGAGGAAGCTTCTTCATGCTGGCAGGAATTTTCCCTGAATGGAAATCTATTTATGGTTGCTCTGTTCCCATTAACAGGAGGAAGGCAACTTTTACTAATTTCCCTTGGATCCTCCTTTTGCCCCTGAAAATCTGGCTAAAAAGTTGAGGAATTTTGGAACAAGGGAGAAGGGGAGGAAGAGAGGGAACTGTGCAGAAGGGGATTCTGGGACCACAGCAGAACCACGTATACTGTGTTCCCTGAAAATAAGCCCTAGTTTTGGGGTAAAGTGCACACCTAAAATCACACGGGGTAAGGGTGGGGTGAAGCTGCCCCCCACACACTATATCTGCTTACAGTTGCAGCCAGGCCTACCATGCCCCAACACCCTGTCTCACCTTGCCGGTCCTCTTCTTCGGCTGCTCGCGCGCGTCACCCTCAGCCTCCATTTTTCCATCAGAGGCCTTCAGGAAATGCCTCTGCAGCCGAGAACAGAGCTCCAGATTGATGTGCGTGGCACCCTGTTTCCTGCCCAGCTCCTCCCTCTTCCCAAAAACAAAAAATTCAACACTAACCTGCTTTCCAGCTCCGGCATGTTTCTCTCCTGCTCCAGGGAAACGGATTTCATGGGACTAAAAAGAGTTCAGTCAGACCTTCCAACTTTGCGAAGAAAGCCCCTCCAGTGGCGCACGGCACCAGCAGAGCCTGGTCACTCCCGCCTGGCTCCAGAAGTTGACCAGGCCTACCCTGCCTATCCTCCGTACGGTAGCATGGCTGTCCGTCTCAGGAGGGGAGTGAAGGGGAGCAAGGAATGGCCTGGCTGGGAGGGGGGCTGAAGGAAGTGGGTGTGGGGCACGTGGGGCAGTTCTACCCCTCCCCCACTTGCTTCACCTCGTTGTGGCAACAGCGGCACGATGTGCCACGCGGCCTGCCCCATTGCAGCAGCCTGGTGGGTGGGGTCCTAATTAGGGCTTATTTTTGGAGTAGGGCTTATATTAGGCCCACCCCCACAAATCAGGGCAGGGATTTTGGGGGGGTGGAGTTTATTTTCGGGGAAACACGGTACTAGTTTCTTAGTGACTATACAAAGTTATGACAGACATCCCCAGGGCTACTTACAATCTGGATTGAAAATTCTAATGGTCATCGCCTCCTAGTTGTATGATTGATTTGGGATGTTTGGCAACTGGCCCACATACAGGCCATTTGCAGCATTCCACAGTCATGTGACCACAATTTATGATGGCTTTTTGTTGGAAAACGGCATTCACTTCCAGTTTCCACATCTACTTCTGACAAAAAAATATCCACTGCAGATAATGGTGCAGATAAGGGATTTGCTTAACAACCTTGGCATTTGCTTAACAAACACTGCAAAACAAAAAAAAGTAAATTCAGACATGATCATGTGGTCACCTGCTTAACGATCAGCAGGCTTACAGTGTAATTCTGGGCTCAATCACGGTCATAAGGACTACCAATACTGTTTTCCTGTGCCCTGCAGAGGAAATTTAAAACTGCAGCAGTGTCAGGACTTTGCTATGACAACTTAATTAACAATAAGGATTCCGTTGAGTGGAATGGCTTTTAAGTACCTTGGTATTTAAATTGAGTATTTTGTGTGGAATCTGGAATCCTGATGGTTGTAACAGCCAGAGCTGCTTTATCCTCCTTCGATTATATTTATTTTGGAAGAGTTCCACAGTAATAAATAAGTTTATTGCGGCAGTTTTATTTTAAGATTGTACCTTCAGTTTGGGGATTTCACTTGTTAACAATAGGTTATTGTGACCATTCAATATGGTATACAGTATTGCTGGTGCTCTGTTGTGTAAACTGTACCCAGGGTTTTCAGGTGTTCATTTAATAACCAGGTATGAGTCATGCTTATAAATACCACAATTCTGATGGTCTGTAATCCACAATCCAGGAATGCTGAATCAAACAAACAAAGCTAAGCCTGCACCCATTGCCATCTCCCCATACAGAGAAGGCGATGCTGAGCTTGTTCTTCCCATCTGCTCCACCTGAGAATGCTGCTCCTTTGTTCACTCTTGTAAGAGCATAGGAAGCTTCCTGATAACTATTTAGGCTGCTGATCTACATAATTAGTGCCTGCTTTGCCAAGGAATGGCAAACACATGATAAAGAACTTTTGCATCACCAGCTACCTGATCCTTTTATCTGGTAATACCAGGAACTGGTATCTTGGTCAAATACTGCTCTGCCAGTGTAGTATGTGAATTGAAGCAGAGTGCAGACCATCTCATCTCCAAAGTTGTAAGGGAGGGGTTCAGGTTGAATATTAACTTTCCACAACCTTGATGCCTGCCAGATGGCTTGGACTGACAGTTGTCATAATAATCAGCACAGCAGCCATCCTGGCTGGGAATCCTTGGAGTTCTAAGCCAGCACAATGCCAGGCTGAAGACAGCTATTGTGAGACATCACTTGCTCTGATCAAAGGAAAGAAGAACAATAGAGATCAGCTGTAGAAGAAAATTATGACAATCCTCTAAAATTGTCAATACTCTGGGTCAGATTTTCTCCTAAGAAAAATATACTGGTTTTGGTTTCCCTTGTTCCCATGCTTATGCCTTGATATTCCCCACTGCACACCACTGTTAACTTGGCAAATCCCCATATAAAGAATTTGCATGCATATGGAGACCCAAAAGCTGGAAGCTGTGCATTTTTCATGAAAAGCTGCCCATAGCACCCTCCTATTACGTGCCCCTAGAATACATGGGTGCCACGGGTTGACTTCGCCTCAAGCCTTACTTTCCATCACAGATTGGTATGTCAACAGGCCACCTATTTTATATTGTGCCTCTGCAGAGAGGACCATCTACGACACGGTCTGGTACAGATAGGACTGAACAATAATCAGGAGAAATAGTTGTGTGAGGGGGGAAAAAAAATCTCATCCATTCCATTGATATCTCTTTATTTGTCAGGAAGTTGCACTTGAAACCAGATGTCCCATTATTATTCACAACGTTTAGATGTGTGCTCTTCAATTCCCACAATTCCCCAGCCAGCATGGAAATTCTGAGTATTTAAATCCACATATCTTAACATTGCTGAGATTGAGAAACACTGTATTAAAAACTGGGAGACAAAAGAGAAAGAGAAGAGATACGGAAGTGGAGATAAAGAAGAGACAATTTTTTTTGCGTTTGAGACGGAAGGTGATTCTACAAAGTGGCCCTTATATTTTTTATTAAGGTTGATTTGATTTCATTACCAGGTAAGCTGCCTTGAAGGCAGTGCAGTATAGTAAACATATAAACGAAGGATTGTTTCATTTCTATGTATTTGGGGCCTCATTACTTGGACATAAATCACTTGCTATTTTGTGGATCCCCAAATTATTGCCATTCTGTGGCTTTGGGCGGGGGTTTTTCATAACAATTTCTGTGCAAGCCTTTAACTTTATATAAGATCACAAGCTAAATTATGCATTTTCAGCATGTTTCGTCCAGGGGAAAAAAAAGCTAGGGGGCAAATCTTGGTTAAGTTTGCATGATCTTTAGTCATAGAAGAAAATGTTCTTGTTTTGCGTAAACAGATGGCAAGCCAGGCCCTGCCGTCAAGTTCACATTGCTGCCCTGATCAAAATACTAGAAAATTATCAGTTTTATTTTAAAGAATTTCAGTCCGATACAATCCAGTAACAGGGAAAGCAAGTTCTTCAGCTTTTTCCTAACAACCTGGATCTGCTCCAAGGCTATGACCCAGAATAGCTGGATGCTTCTTGGGATTAGGAAAGGAACGGGCTTTGCGAACAGCCTGTTTAATTCCTTGTTCCATGCATTTCACGTTTCATCATCATGAGCATGTTTAGGCCTCATATATCTTCTGATGGTATTGTCTGATCTGATGTAAAATTGTTTTAAGAATCACTATAGTTTGATGTGTTCTCTTTGCACTGTGCTGTGATCTGTTTCACTTGGTGCTCGTGTTTGTAAAATTATGGGAGGGAGAGAGAGAGAGAGAGAGAGAGAGAGAGAGAGAGAATGTTACAGTATGTAATCACCTATGAAACAAAATATATACATAAATAGATAGGATGGACGTGAAGGATGTGAATTAGGAGTAATCCCAGGCCTACTCCGAAGCAGGTATAGTAGCCTGGAGTCTCCACAGTTCAGAGGGTCCCTGAATGATCCTTTCTCTTTCAGAAACTAATAGTGATAACTAGTTAAAACTATTGAAAAACACTATATATAAAACACTAGATAGATAGATAGATAGATAGATAGATAGATAGATAGATAGATAGATAGATAGATGATAGATAGATAGATAGATAGATAGATAGATAGATAGATAGATAGATGATAGATAGATAGATAGAGATAGAGATATATAGATATAGATATAGATAGATATATAAACACTATATATATAAAATCCTAAGGAACATCACTGAGACACATTTAGGTATAGTGGTTAAAGCTAGAAACCAGGAGACTGTGAATTATAGCCCCGCCTTAGGCATGAAAGCTGGCTAGGTGACAAGTCACTATATAGTCTCTTTCTTTTGGCCCAGTCTACCTCACAGGACGATTGTTGTGAGGGGGGAAAAAAGGAGGAGGAAGGAATATTAGGAATCTTCACCTCTTTGAATTATATATTAAAAAATAATAAGGGTGATATGAAAATAAATATTTTCTGAGGGAGAAAAACATACTCTTGAGCACGTGGCCTCTTCCTTTGATTTGAACTATCTGCTATCACTGCTGTGAGATTTCCCTCGTGTCTCCTAAGCTAAAAATGAGGGGAAGTTATGGCCTGTTAAGGCTGAGAAAGATTGAAAACTGAGGTGGAAAAGAAAGGAGGCAGAGAGGTGTTGTGGATAGATATATTTCTAAAACTGTTAACCAAAACCAGAGTGTCTCGGCTCATATTTATAAACAACATTGCTATCTGTCTAAACAAGGTTTTAAAAAGGTACCAGGCCAAGTGTCAGAGCTCAAATTGCACTTGGTCTTTTAGAAAAGAAAGTGATTTTTCTGGATACCATTCATCTTACTGTTTGCACTGAAGTGATAGGCTCACTCTGGTTTCCCATTTCAGCATGTTTTTCCCCAGATAAATCTTTATGGAAGATGAAATCAGTTCAGATGACATAATAGCAAGGTTTTTAAATTAGGGTATTTTTAATGGATCTGGGAATCACTGGTACTTTTCAAAATGAAGAACAAAAATCAGGGCATATGTTACCAATGTGAAATAAGATTGGCATGGACCAAATGGAGGGGTAATAGCATTTTGTTCGATCACATATTGCGGCTGAAACTGTTCCAAGTTCAGTGACTAGCATCTCAGTTAAAAGATACAAAGGTGGTAAGAAAGAATTCTGTCTGAGTTTCAGTGATAGCAGAGAATGGTGGACTAGATAGACAAATAGCCTGAACGGCTGTCAGGTAGCTTTATCATCATATAATAGAATCTAGTGACACTTCACCAAGCTTTAAAGCAGAGGTGGGGAGCTATGGCCCTTTTATGATTTGTGGACTTCAAGTCCCAAAATTCCTGAGCCTGCCATGTTTTAATGCAAGAGAAGGCAACGTATCCTTTTTTGAGTTTTTGCTGAATTTCAGGTCCTCTCATTGGCCACATCTTGTCCATTTCTACCTTAAAGGGGAGTTATTTTCATTTATTGTCTTCTGATTCAACCTGTTTGATTCAACCTCTGTTTGACCTGAATGAACATCTACCATTGCATTGGTGGGAGAAGCAGGGGTAGAATGGATGGCATTCCCCACAGGGATTTGGTCCTACACCACTGCTGTTTTCCCCTGATTCCGTGCTTCATTTTTGCCAAGCTAGAAATGGCAAGAAGTCGTATTTCAATCCTCAGCACCAGCGATCCATGGAGTTTGGGAGCCAGATATTCTCTCATTGGTGGAAGCCCTTGGCTCTTAGGCTTAATAGTTGGAGCATTGGTCTTGCATTGAACGAAGGTGAGGCAACACGGAATATAGTGACGGCGATACAAAAATATCCTGAATTAGCTTTCCTTGGCTAAAGACATTATCCAAAATTGCTACTGCTCTGTAGCTGAATAATATAAGGTAAAAGTACACAGTTTTAACTCTTATTTTTACCATAGACAATCTTTGGTGTCTGATACATCAAAGGTAATTGAAAGGATGTTTGTTCACCATAGTTTCCTTTAATAAACTATTGAATGCTTAGTACTACATTTTTTAAAAACAAACAAACAAACATTATACATTGGTCTAACAAAAGCTATTGCATTGGAGATGCTTTCCTATCTTTTGGTTCCTCCTGTATTTTTTTGTCAGTTAAAGTCCCTGTTTGGGGCTAGTAGAATTTTGCAACACGCCTTTTATATCCACATTTCCCTAGACTAGTCTTTAACATGATACGCCAAACTATAATAATAACAACCATAATTCCCCAGTTAGCATGGGAATCACAGTCCCACATATCTGAAGAGTGGTAGTTGGGAAAGACTGGCCTCATAGGGCTAGACTACCTAAAATTGTATAGCAGATCCTCCCTCTCAGTGGGCAACCTTCATAGTGTTAAGCAACAGTAATAGTATTACAGTAAATGATTGTAAACAGTAACTTAGGAGTTATTGCTTTTAGATGATTGACTATTTAATTGATAGATGCCCTTGTTCTGACTGGAGTGATTAGCAGGTAGTTTGGCACACAGCTTAAGGCAGTAACCTTAATTGTGACTAATTAATTTGGCTGAAATATGTTGCTAAGTCAATTCTGTGTTTCATTAAACTGACTGAATTGCATCCAGCTATTAGAGGTGTTTGAAGGAAAGGCAACTGACAGATGATATAGGAGCACAAACCCCTGCATTAAGCTATAAAAGAGCCATTAAGGAAACCTGTGCCAAAATTGAATTGTTCCAGAGAAATTTTAACTTCTAAGCCCAATGCTAATTAATAGCTATATGCTTAATGGGTGTCAGGAGTTAATTAGAAAAAGCTGATGACCTGTGCATGAGTTTTAAATATTTTCTCTGTTGCTCCCTCTTTTTGTATTGTCTCTCTGTTTTTAGAAAAAGAAGAAGCTCTACGGCAGCATTGATCTGTGAATGCTATCAGTTACATAGCCTTATGCCTTACTGCTTCTTCTCAGACGGAATTTTCCTATCCTTTGTTTGCATCCTTTGTGTTATGAAAGAAATACTGATTAAAAGGCAAAAGTTAACCATCTGAAATATTACCAGATATATGTCAGACTGTTACCATCTCAAACTGGTCAAATCATAGGTGCAGGATAAAGCAATAGAGAAGGACACACTCTGTATTTTAGAATTTATTGCTGTGGACATGTATCTTCTCCTCTCCCCAGCAGAGCTCTGTACTTCTTGTCCCATTTTCAGTGTTGTGCTCTCTGTGTGTGTGTGTGTATGCACGCGTGCACGCACACACTAATCCAGTCTTTTTTTTTTTTTTGGTCTCTGGCTTATTCTTATTGTGCAGCTAGTTTAGCTACAGCCTTTCAGCATCTGAGAAGCTCAAATCCCTTTTCTATTGAAAAACTTTTGTCTAAAACAATACTACTAAGAAATATAAAAGTGGAGCCAGAAGTAAGCTGAGCTGAACTCACAGTGAAAGACCTGTGCAGGGTGTGTCTGTGTGTGTGTCTGTGTGTGTGTCTGTGTGTGTGTGTGTAAAAAAGCCCAGATAGCAGCTATGGCTGCAAAGCCCCACCCCTTCTTATACATGTTGCAGGTTGCAGGTTTGTTTAAAAAGGATGAGGTTTTAATTGCATAGTTGTGACTGCCAGTTTTGCTTTCTTGATCTCTCCCATCTCCATGATGGATGCCTCTGCTCCTAGTGACTTACATAGACATATCCATGCATTTTTCTTGCTCTGATAAGGAAACAAACTTCCATTATCTTTCTCCAGACTGTTTTTTCTACTTCCCAGTTGTATTCAATTTGGTCACCTCCCCCTGTGCTGTTTCCCCAAATTCTTTTGTAGAGCAGATTGATGGTTTGGTAGAAGTTATACAGCAGGGGTGTCAAACTACCGGCCCGTGGGCCGGACGGGTCATCCCAAAACCACGCCCACACCATTGCCAGCAACGGAGAAAAAGCTCCGATACATTGCGCGACGTCATGTGATGTCACGAGTTTAACATGTCTGTTATACCGGGACAAGAGAGCAAGGAGAACTTCCCAAGCTTGCAAGTGGATGTAGTTCTGTATTTTAAATAATGACAACAAAGATGCCTTTTGATATTTCCATTCAAGATTTGTATTTGAATTATACTTCTTTTTAAGAAAGGTTTTTTTGGGGGGTGGGTGGGTGGGTTGTGAAATGTTTGTCAGAAATTCTTTCTGAGAAGTGTAGAATAGGAAGGAATGAAGATAAACAAGACGTTATGGTTTTTATAAAGGGACAGAAGCTCTGAAATTGTATTTGTAGTCTTTTCAGTTCCTTCACAATCATAAACTATAATTCTTCTGTCCAAACTGGCCTTTGAAGAGGAAGTTTATTTGAGCAATGGTGTCATCACCTCTGTTTTCTTCTAATATTTCCTTATCCCAGCTCCATCCCTCCTTACATAAGTATGTGAGGAACAGTATAAATATTGGACACCAAAATGGCTTGTCAGTCTATATTTCCAAAAATAAAAAATCTTTGGCAAAGTTGGCAGAGTATACAAGACATTTTGTGAACTGGCAAATTTCAGACTTCAACATTTCTTAGGAAGTGAACAATTTTTAAGAGCTTTGGGAAATACATGTAGTCTTCCCCAGTTTGATAGGTCTCCAGATATGTGGGATTGCAGTTCAGAAGACCCAAGCATAATAGGGAATTCTATTAGACTAATAGAAAAAAAAAATGGTGGTGAATTGGGGAACACTGAGTAGTAAGAGACCAGAAAATTACTTGCAACTGATTGCATGTAAAACTGTAAGTGTATTGGATGGAGAAATAAGAGTTTACCTTATCATAGGTCATTCCATTTATTTATCTTAGACCAGGGAATGTTTGCCCAGAAACTTTAGGATTATATAGCCATTACTGCCAGCAGTATATGAAAGTGATAATAAAAGGTTGACTTTAAAAAAAACCTATAAAATTCCTTATATAAATTTACTGAAAAAGCTTCATTCTATACACAGCATACATAATATATTGTTGGAATATTGCTGGAGAGACTTCGGTTTAGATCCTCATTCCTCTAAGAAGCTTTCTTGGTGGGTTATGCTGATCTATTTCATGAGTCGGCAAAAATAAATATAGGTAATCCTGTATACGCCATCCTGAATTCCTTGTACAAAAAACAGGCTATAAATATGGGAGATAGATGATGCTTTTCATATGCTTTGAATTATGTAGCCTTTGTGCTTTAAGGCAGTTTTATATATGTGCCCACAGAGACCAACAAACAAAAGACTAAACAATTAACTGTTTAAAAAGACAAAAAAACGAGCCTTGTATTGAATATATTGACAGAAGCACAAGTGATAATGGACAGTTTCTTCACGCCAAGAAGCACCAAGACATATATAAACAACAGAGGCCATTCACAAGAATAACGATGGTAAAAGGTCATACAGTTCATTTTGTCTCTCTCTCTCTCTCTCTCTCTCTCTCTTATTTTAATAGTGCTGGGCCTAAAGGCGATAACATCTACGAATGGAGATCTACTATCCTAGGTCCCCCAGGTTCTGTATACGAAGGTGGCGTATTTTTTCTGGATATCACATTTTCATCTGATTATCCGTTTAAACCACCAAAGGTAAGGTTATCCAGTCTCTGCATCTTTGCGTATATTTTCAGTTGTTTTCCATTTTCATTCAACAAGGCAAGAAGCATTTCCAACATGGTGCATAGCACAGGATCCCTAGCAAACTGGGATTCTGAGACCAGACAAAAGGGCTCACATTATCTTGCTTTCACAGTGTTGCAGTATTCCGCTGGAGGCTTTCAGAGTTGGGCATTTTCTGAGAATATTATCCCAGACCCCATTTTTCTGCTGCTACCTGTTGGACAGAAGAATAGAATTTGGAGGGCATAATTCCCGTTACTTCTGCATCCACCCAGAAAAAACATTCCAAGAGGTCATATAATAAATATCCTGTTGAATTGTTCTACTCTGATGAAATGAATATACTATCTCATTGCTCAAAGTACCCAGATATAGTAGGCACATCAAATTACTCTTGGTAGTAACAGTACCAGGTAACATTCTATAACTGTTTTTTTGTAGGTACAAGTCACTTTTCTTCACATATGGCCTTATATTAGATTGTTTTCACTCTGAAGAGCTACAATATTTTGGACTGTTTATCACGGACTACCTGCTATAGTAGAGATGGGGCTAAATAAATGAGACCACTGAGAAAAGTGGGAGAAACAACAATTTCAGTCTTTCTGATGCCATCCTTCTTTTATTTGGATATTGCATTTTCACTTACACTTTTTCCAGTCTTCTTATTCCTCTGAACTAGCTAGATGCCAGGGAGACAGGATAGTTCTTGCAACACCCTATATTGCTTTTTTGCCCAAATCTTTTAAAGCAGGATATGGTTGTCCTAAGAAGATAAAACTTGCCCACATTGCTGGAAATCAGATTTATTTCAATAAACCAATAGAAGTGTGTAATCGTAGTACCTAAAACGAAAAACAGAAGTATTTAAGCCCTGGTTTGCTTGATAGTGTATAATTTGATAAATACTTTCTCAAAAGTTGTAATTTTTTTTATCTAATAACATCGGATACAATGCTTCTTTAATTATGAAACATTTCAACTTGTGGTCTGTTCCTGTGATAAGTGCTCGTTTCCTAATTGTTTCAAAGTCGTCTGAAATATAAATATACCTTATACCCAACAGCTGTTTACAATCCACAATTTAAATCTTGTACAAGTGCTGTAGTGCAAAACGTGGATTTTTCCTGATTTTGATCATATTGAAAGATGATCTTTATTATATTAAAAATGAACATGACTGTAACATTCAGCCAAGTCATACGCTGTAGTACATGTCTGACGATGACGTGATGCATTTATTGGAGGCAGTAGGATTTGCCCTTTTCCTGTTGGCTGGGAATGGGGGAGATTTCCACCACTTTTTCCTATTGGCTGGGAGTGGGGAATGATTGTTTTTTTGAAAAAGATCAAGAAAAGATATGTTACTTGTCCATGCTAGCTGAAATGTAAACCCAGAAACTAAAAGAAGAACATTGATAAACAATTACCACCACTATATACACATTTCCCAAAACAGAGAAAACTAGTAGCAGAGATGTATAAAATCTTAATATAATTCAATATTTAAACATGATGTATTTTTTGGATAGTGGGGAAAAATCAGGCAGAGCCATGGACCTATGTTCTTGCTCCCTCTTTCTTTGGATCTGAAAATGGGGCAGGATTTCCTCAGTCTCCACACTTTTATTTTCAGCACAAGGAGTGCACCTGTATAGAGGAGATAATGCCTGGAAAAAGGCCTGAAATCATTGAAAATTTAACTAAAAGGGATATTTAATATAAAACAGTTGACCACATTTCATTAGCAGTTTGATTGACATTGATCTCAAGTGCTCTGAGCAATAATATCGGTGTAAATGAACTTAAAATGCCTCAAAGTTGCCATATTGAGTGGAATGTGGCATTTAGTGAAAGTGCAAGTAGAATCAGCAATAGAATCAATTTTATTAAAAAAGTGTGTACAGCCCTTGTTTGATAAGTTTCAATCCTGCTTCCTGAATAATAATAATAATAATAATAATAATTATTATTATTATTATTATTATTATTATTATTATTATTATTATTATTATTTAAAAAGGCATGTCAAATCTATGGTAGCTTTTAACATTGTCAGAAGCACAAGCTAAGATTCCCCATGCTTGCTGATATAATATAGATGTTTAATGCCAGTATAAATGTTTGTTTAAAGATTGCAGCTGTGCAGCAGATGTTTGATGAGGAAGATTCACATGCTGCTGTTGAATAAGTAGACCAAATGTTAGGTTCACCAAGTTGGTTAATCTGTTGTACACCCGCAACAGAAATCAAGAAACTTTTAAGACCCACTCCCAATCTCTTCTTTCTCTGTTTCTTCACTTGTCTAACAAGTAATATATTCTGGATAGGATCAAAAAAGTTATTCTAGTCATGCCCCCCAAAATTAATATTTGTTCCCTCCTTTTTTTTTCATTAAAAAAGATGAAGAAAAGTGGTGGGACACGAATTTCTGTAGTATTATCCCAATATGCATCTTCTGTCAATTTCACAAAGCTTGTCATTTGGCTTAAATCTGTAAAAGGCTCCGATGCACAGTCACCTTGGCAATGTTATTTGCCTCTTCTCCCACTTGTAGGTTCCTTGAAACATCTGGAAATAGGGCAGACCTAGAGATGCCCTGGAGCTTATTCTTTGTAAAGAAGGGATCACCCAAGAGTGCTACTCTTCAAGGGTTTATTCATCACATGAAGGGAATCTGAACACGCATCAGTTTTGCATATGACGCAAAACTGAATGCACTGCAGATTCCATCCAAAACCACAGAATTTAATGGGAAAAGTATTAGGGTGGATTGCTTCCTCTTTCTCCCCCTCCCTTTCTTGCACATCATTTTAGAAGCTTAATTTCTAGTTTATATTAAGTCAGATCAGCCTGGTGTAGTGTCCTTGATTATTGAATGACATTACATCAGAGTTTCCTGATTCAGGCTCCGCAGAGGGCTTCTCACTTAAAAGAAACCAGAAGCTAGGTGCCACGCTAAGCTGAATCATACAAAAGGTTTAGCTGAGAGGAAGGGGTCTGTTCCACGTCAGCACTATATTTCTCGAAGCTACCACATTATATGCTTCAAAACATAAGTGTAACAAATTTCAGCCATACACATTCTATAGAAACATAGGTTCCTAGCTAACTGAGCCAGCCCCTTAATACATCTAGATCAGGGGTGTCAAACTCGCAATGTCACGTGACGTGTTGCGACGTATCGTGACTTTTTTTTTTGCCATTGCTGGCAAAAAATGGCCTGCGGGCCGGCAGTTTGACACCCCGGATCTAGATCTTACTGCCTACTGTCACTTAACCAGAGAAGGCTTTCACCCTCACCAAGATAAGTTAAATGAAAGTGTCAGAGATTGAAAGTGAGATCATCTTGATGTGGTCTATGGAGAGTATACTAATCAGACAGAGATTTTGAATAAGTAGTCTACTTTTATGATTGTTAGTAGCCTCAGGAAAGCAGCCTGAGTCAGATTTAGTTTTCTGTGGAAACCGATACCTTTGAAGATTGCTTATGCAATATTCAAAATGTACTAACATGCTCTATGAGCACATTCATACTGTGCTGGAAAACCCCATCTAAATAAATGCCAGCAGTTGGGAGAGGTGATCTTGTTTTTCAAAGCTGTCAGGTTACGTATAGATTTATTTTTTTATTTATTTTAATAAATTTATTTATTATTTATTTATTTATTTATTTATTTATTTTTTATTATTATTTATTATTTATTTATTTATTTTAATTCCATTTATATCCCACCCTTCTCCGAAGACTCAGGGCGGCTTACAAGCTTAGCATCATAGCATCTCTATCATGATGGCTTTCATGTTCCAGAGGAGCTTTGTTCACCAATCTGCTGCTCTTCAGATTTCTCAAACTAGCATCATTTAGTTTGGGCATCATCACTAGTGAAAATAACTCGCGCCTCACTGTGAATCTCACATTTCACCAGTTTTAAATGAAAGCTGGGTATCTCGGTGCCATTTTCCGCACGCACACACACACAGAGAAATAGTTCATTAGGCTTCTTTAAAGTGTGACGGCAGACTTGCAGTGACGTCCTGACACAAGCTCTGCCCTTTTGTACTTGCATTCCAACTTGGTATGCAAGTACACAAGTCTTGGGACTTGCAGTGTCACTTGTCTTCCCCCAAGGAAGCTGATGAAACTGCTATTTCTCAAGGGCATGCAAATGTTTGTATGTGTCGTCCGTTTGTTGTTGTTGTTGTTGTTTTTAAAAGCATCCAAAATGCTGCAGGCTTGTCAAAACAACAGTGGGGAAAAAACCCCTGCAATAAAGCTTTTAGCTTTGAGACATACAGGTTATAGCAGTTGTGAATAAGGCAGCTGTTTACAAAAGAAGAGAGGGACCTCTTTTCAGATGAGGCATAAACAAACATCAGAAACAAACATTCCCCCCCCCCAAAAAAATGAAAGGTCTCGACAGAAATTTTCCCCATTGAGGGAGAATCATTCAAGATAGGTTTCAAAAGGCTAGCAACAAACTCTGCCTGAAAAGCGTGTAATGATCTTGTCTCCCTGCCCTTCCGTTGCTCTTCTACCTGTAGGTTACTTTCCGTACTAGAATCTATCACTGCAACATCAACAGTCAGGGAGTCATCTGTCTGGATATCCTGAAAGACAACTGGAGTCCTGCTTTGACTATTTCAAAGGTTTTGCTGTCTATTTGCTCCCTCTTGACAGACTGCAATCCTGGTAAGACGACCCTTCTCTTTCATTTCCTCCCCCCCGCCCCCAATTTAACAAAAATCAGCATTATTAATTCTGCAACAAGCAGAGCCAGATTTATTTTTTATTTTATTTTATTTTAATCCCATTTATATCCCGCCCTTCTCCGAAGACTCAGGGCGGCTTACAATTTAAAACACAAATCAATGTGCTTAGCAATAGCCTTCATTCTATGCATATGCCTGCTTATTAGGGCTTTCGCCCCCCCCCCCCCCCCCCCAAGCGGCACTATTACAAAGTCAGCTTAATTGCCCCCAACAATCTGGGTCCTCATTTTACCTACCTCGGGAGGATGGAAGGCTGAGTCAAC